>NW_027186320.1:10059656-10178306 GCF_028583685.1 Petaurus breviceps papuanus
AGAGAGAGAGAGAGAGAGAGAGAGAGAGAGAGAAACTGTCAGGATCCTGAGAACTGCTATGAATTGAGAACAGAACGGAGAACAGAAGTTGTGGTTTCAGAACTTCTCTTGAGCACTTCTTCTGAGAACCAAATTGAAAACTTCTGAGAAATGAGAAGAGAGGAGAACTGGGAAGAGGCCTGGCTAAGGTGTCAGTACTTTGTCTGTCTGTTTTGATATAACTTTGTCGGATGCATCTGCTGATAGAGAACAGTGCTATTGTAACAGAAACCCTGGGACCTTTCTGATACATCAGAAGCCCTGAAAGAGGATTTTCTTGTTCTATGTTTATGGAAATACTGGAGGAGGGTCTTGCTGATAATTGTAGAGGTCCTGGGACTATAACAAATATTTGTGTTCCTTGCTCAGACCTTTTTGGTGGGTCTGATGACTTCACAGGCAGAAAGTGAATTGATGAGGATGCTGGCACTGTTCATGCATGTTATTGTGGCTTTGTTAAGCTTTGTCTTCCCAGGAACAGAAACTGTGAAGGACTTGAGGTGGACTAGACACTGTGAACTTTGGTTTGGAATGGGAACTGGACAAGGAACTGCACAAGAAGCTGTACAAAGAAATGAGAGCTGTATACCTTTGATCTCAGGTGACAGTGGGATAGATTCAGTTGGGATTTGGGACTGTGGAAGAGGAAAGATGGAAGCTGAAAGCCTATCTTTAATTGAGATGAAAGGACCCTCTCCTTGGCTTTTTAATGCAAAAGGAGAAGATCATGATTTACTAGGGGTGGATAACTTTGACCTTTATATTTAGATGATTGAGTTAAGGATTTACTAATTAAGGATGATTGGAAACTAATCTCCAATTGAAAAGAAAGAAGACTTTTTGATTGAAAAGATTAAGACAATGTGACCTAGGGGTGGAAAGCTTTTGACCTTTGTACACTGTATCAATTAAGGAGGCTTGGTTCCTTAAGTGTGACTGAATTAAAGACTTACTAAATGAATGTTATCTTTTGCTTAAAATTATGTGACCACTTTGGTGAAAACTATATGGCCATTTTAGTGATAAGTTGTTATGCCATAACATTCTGAAGGCTGTATTTTAATTTCTATGAATGTTTTGTCTTAGTTTATTACTGAATAATTAGAGAATTCACTGTACTGTGTAATCAGAAGCTTGTAAGCTGTTCACAGAAGCAGTCTTCTGGAAAGTTGCTGTTTTGGGCTTTATAGATCTGTCAGTTACCCTCAACATTTTTTAGCCTATATGTTGTGGGGTATACCAGAGAGTGGCTGCTGCACATGTTACAAAATTCTTAGAGCCATAAGTAAAAGTTGGGTGAAGGTGGAAACTGGTGGTACATGCACAGTACCAAAAAGGGCTTGACAAGTCCTCAAGCGAAAGAGGATACACCATATACTTCTTCATTAATGGTATGACATTAGTTAAGACAGTACAATGTTTACCTATCTAAGATATATTTTCTTTATTTGTAATGTAACAGAGATGAGTTAGATGATCACAAAGGCCTTTCCCATTTTGACGATTTTTGATTCCATAATGTTGAATAGCATTGTATTGTTTTTTTTAATCTATAAATTTGAGATTTGTGTCTCCATTGGATGTAAAAGACTAAGCACATGTGCTTACTGAAAACTACATAATAAAATGATTTTTAGAAGTAGAAAAATAAATTTGCTTTTTAAAACACAGGTGGTATTTGAAAAAAAAAAGGCTTTAATTGATAAATTTTGTTTGTTTCCAAAGAACTCAAATTATGCCAGAATCCATTTTAGTATAATCTTGTCTCTCAAGCTTTTTTTTTTTAATGAATAATACTTGTTAGCGGATCTTTTTTTTAATATTGTTTATTTGCCTTAAGTTATTGCTCTTTTTTGTAGAAAATTTCTTTAAAACAAAGCATATGTGACATTCCAATTTGGTTGTTAATTGATAATTTCTTATTTTCTTTTACAATTTAAATACAATGGTAAGCATTACAAGTTCATTTCTTTAGTAGTCAGAATTAAAAAAAAATAACAAAACATTGCTATGATTATCCAACTTTAAAATACTGTTAAATGTCAATTATCATTATTGCCATCAATGTTAACATCACCATAAACTGGTCTTGAGGGGGGAAAAAGAAAGGAGCCATGACAAAAAAAGGCAAAATATGTCTTAATGACATGGATGAACAGGCTGCCTTTTAATGAAAGCACAACATCACTTTCCAAGTACGGTGTCTTTGCTTCCTTCTGAAGGTATGCATGATGAGCATATATTATTTTTTTATTTTAGATAATCATATATATATGTATATATATATATATATATATTATATATATATATATATATATATGTTTGGAATGGACTCATTTTCAGATATGTAATAAAAGTGTCCTTCCAAAACAACATGTGGAAGCTAAGTAAGCTTATTTCCATTCATAAATGCTTATAATGGAGTAGGCATGGGTTATGCTACAATGATGATCAGTTTTCTGATTGGTGAAGTATTTGGAACTGAATTAGTATACAAAAAATATTACATGCCTATCTCTCATGCCACTACACAGCTTTTTTGGGTTTTGGTTTTTCTCTTCCTTCTTGTAAGTGAGAACTATTATGTACCAGGCCAACTAAGGAGAAATGCAACATGTTACATTTCTCTGTACCTAGCCACCAAGTATTTCTGAACACAAAGCACTTTTTTCTTCTATGTTTAATTTTTCCTTATTTTAAGTAGAAATAATTTTTATCTAGAGAAAAAAAGAAATTTATCTAGAGAAAAAATTGATAAGGTTGCAACCTTACAAACTTCTTTTTTTTGTTTTTTGGAGGGCAATTGGGGTTAAGTGACTTGCCCAAGGTCACATGGTTAGATTTTGTGTTAAGTGTCTGAGGCCGGATTTGAATTCAGGTCTGCCTAACTCTAGGGCCAGTGCTCTATTCACTGCACCACCTAACTGCCCCTTGTAACCTTGTAATTTTTGAAAGTTTGCAGGAGCCATAAAAGTTTCATCAGTAACTAGTATTGGTATCAAAGAACATTGGGGGTCATAATAGAAGTGTCTGAATCGGGTAGGGAACTATAATTCTAGTTAAGTATCTTGCTTGATCTAATCCAGCAGTAGATTATTTCCTCAGTTGAGACACTTTATTTGGTAAATAGCTGTGTTGAGGTTTAGGGGTGTTGGAACTCTGAAATAGCAACACACAGGTCCTGCCTGAATGAATTCAACAATTCTTTCAGTCAAAGAAAAACAAGGTTCATTAAAGATCTGCCATATTGGTCAAACTCTTAAGGAATCCAAGCATTTGTGATGCTTGTATTAACTAGTGGACCAGGCTGATTATGAGTGCTTTTATGGAAACAAGATGGATCTTACACACAGAAAGGTTGTGGGTGGGATCTGGGGTTGACCAAGTAGTCTGGAGTGACTGAAGGAGAAGTCTAGGGGGTATATTGATGGGAGTGGCCCATAGATGGGGTGAGTATAGGTCAGAGGCCAGGAAGCAAGAGAATGGGGTCTTAGATAGGATGAATGAGTGGAGGTCTAGAGTGGGGCCAGGTGTAGATAATGAAAGGTCAGTTGACTAGGATGGGTAGATGCTTCAGAGGCAATGAAAGGCCAGTTGAGAAGATTACTGGGATGTCTCAGATAAATGCTAGATCAAGTGTGAAGATTAAAGGAGAGTTCAGGCGCTTTCCAGAGCTTGTACCCCTTCAGCTGGCCCAGTTTTATCAAGAGAAATTACTAGTTTGTCATTAACAATTTACCCAAAAGTAAATTTTGGGGGGGAATCAGTGAAGGGAGTAAAGAACACTCGGGATCAAGGGATATGATATATCACTTATCCCAGGAGTTTCCTACATACATCACCATTTTAAGGCTAAATACTTATAGTTTGAATCCACTTTCCCCAAGGACCTTGTCAATCAAAGGGGAAATAATATACCAAATTTCCCAGTTGTTTTTGTGTGAGTTTTGTTTTTGCTATATCATCTCAGTATATACATCCTTGGCAAAGGTTAATCATTGTCAACTAACTGAATAGTTTTGTAGAACATCCCAGTTGGGGGCTTATGAATTATAATTTTAGAATTCCAAATTCCCCTCAGGGTTACCCAAATACAAATTGCTAAGGAAAGGAGTGATTAGTTAGTAAACCTAAGCTGTTATTCCACTGTGAGTAGGGAAAATGACTCCAGAGGAAGTTATATACATGTACAGACACATAAACACAAACCCATAAAATCAATAAGTTCACCACATTTCATTTCTACTGTTCATAAATATAAGATAAAACTAGACATTAATGATCTTGAATCAATTTGTTAAAAATATAGCTACTTCCTGTTTATGTCACAAATGTTTTCAAGATTCAGAAAAGACAAGTACAAGGAGTGCTGCACTAATCTAGTCAAAACAATGAAAATATTTTGCTAGATAGAAAGCAGTTTTCCTGTAGACAAAACAGTGAAGGAAACACAACTTCAAGACAGTGGTTTGAAAACATTCATTTGTAACTCCCTAATTAATTTATTTTTCAGACCCTCTGCCACCTTATACCCACACACAAAGGTATATGCTTCCAGGTGGAGCCAGTATCTTGCACATTTTTAGCACTGAAGGAAAATTAGATGAAAATTATTGTAGCACTTAGGCTACTGGTTATATATTTCAAATTACTAGTACTTAAAAAAATCCAACCGCAAAGAACATTTTCTCAGAAAAACTCAGAACACGTAGGATGACAACAACAACCACAAAAATAAAGACTAGGAGCCAAAATTTAGCAGTGGGAAATAAAGATTTTCAAAATATTCTTCTTTTTGTTTGTTTTATTTATTTGTTTATTTTTCTTTACAATGCAATAACTTCCCCATGAACCCTACTACCACAATCTTTTTTTCCCGAAAACATTTAATTTAGACACAAATGCTAGAATAAAAATAGAAAATAAATAAAAGAAACAAAAATATATCATAAATTGAATATTGGAACTTAAATACAAAGTTAGAAAGAAAAGCATGTCATGTGCATAGCAGAATGTAAGAGAGGATTCAAAATATATAACAATAAATTTTCATTTCAAGAAAGCCTATATGATAAATAATACCCATTTTGTTGAGAATTGTCCATCTTTTCTTTTCTTCCTTATGAGTTTTCTTTGGTTCTCTGCTGTGTACTTTTAAAATTTATCCTTTTTCTCCCTGCCCCCAACCCCCACCTGAGAAGGCCCCAGTAAAATTTAGATGTTTCTCAGTAGCTACAGACCTATGCATACATATATACATATATTCTTACACATATATATATATACATTCCCAAACCTATTCTACTCCTCATCTTTGTATTAATGTATATGCATATCTTATTTCTTCTCCCTCCTTTGTCCTATACTTCACTTTTACCCTCTACCTCACCCTCCTATGACTTGTCTACCCCCTCCAGGGGTCACTCCCCTATCCTTTCTTTCGTATAAATCTAAATACACTTCTAAAGCCCTATAAAGACATTCTCTCACCCTGCCCTCTAAAGATCCCTCCCTTGCCATCTTCTTCCTCCCTATACCCCTACCGTTTTATGGCTTCTGAATTTAGAAGACTTCTACACTATTTTAAATATATATATATATATATAGTTCCCTCTTATACCCATTCCCAATGAAAGTAGGTTACCATGTAATTTCTATCAATTTTTCTTCTTGCACTTCATTTGTACAAGATAGTTACACAATTTATTTTTTTCTTTACAAATACTTTATTAACTTCTGATTTACATCATTTATTTCTGCCAGATTTTAAGTTACAAATTTTCTCCCTGATTTTCTGCTACTCACCACCACAAAATAGCAGTCCCACAGGATATCCACTCCTCCAATCTGCTCTCTCCCATATTTTCTCCCACACCCCTTTCGAATTTTCCACTGGGTCTGTATGCCCCAGTGCCTGTATATCTTATTTCCCAATTACATGTAAAAAAGTATTAATAATACATACATATATATATATATATATATTTATATTTGATTTTAAAACTTTGAATTCCAGATTCATTCCCTTCCTCCCTTTTCACCCACACTAACTGGGAAGATAAGTAGTTCAGTATAGGTTGTACATGTGTGACTAATGCAAAACAATAACATAGTAGATATATTGTAAAAACTGACTATATTTCCCTCCCTCCTATCCCACCACCTCCTTATTCTCTTCTCTACTTTGATCCTGTCCCTTTTCAAAAGTGGGTGCTTCGAACTTCCCTCCCCTCCAGCCTTCCCTCCCTTCCATCAATCTCCCCCTCATACCCACCCCCCCCCACTCTCCTGGAGGTTGAGATAACCTATTTAGTGTGTATTTCATTCCCTTCTCAAGGCAAATTCAATGGGAATACAGTTGACCCAATCCCTTTTGCCTTCCTACTCTTCCCCTCCATTGTAAGCATTTTCCCTTGCCTCTTCGATGTGAGATAGTTTACTCCATTTTGTCTCTCCCCATCTCCTCTCATGATATTCCTCTGTCACCTCTTAATTTGACTTATAAGTATCATCCCTTCCTGTTAAATTGGTCTTGAGCCCTCTATCTATGTATACCTATAAATGTATATACACACATTTACATATGTATTCATAGGCCCATATACCCTCATATATATATATATATATATTTCTATTCCATTCAACTACTGAGAAAAGTTTCATCAGTTACAATTATTGTTTTAACATGGGGGAATGTTAATAGTTCATCTTTGATTAGTTCCTTATGATTTCTTTTTACTGTTTATCTTCTCATGTTTCTCTTGCTTCTTATATCTGAATGTCAAATTTTCTATTCAGCTCTGGTTTTTTTCAGCAAGAATGCTTGAACGTCCTCTATTCCACTGAATGACCATATCTTCCCCTGAAACATGATACTCAGTTTTGCTGGGTAGGTGACTCTTGGTTTTAATCCCAGCTCCTTTGACCTTCAGAATATTATATTCCAAGCCCTGTGATCCATCAGTGTAGAAGCTGCCAGATCCTGGGTTATCCTGATTGGGTTTCTACAATATTCAAATTGTTTCTTCCTCGATGCTTGTAATATTCTCTCCTTAATCTGGGAATTCTGGAACCTGAATATAATATTCCTAGGAGTTTTCTTTTGGGGATATTTTTCAGGAGGTGATTGGTGGATTCTTTCAATGTCTATTTTGCCCTCTGGTACTAAAACATCGGGGCAGTTTTCTTTGAGAACTTCCTGGAGGATTATTTCTAGGTTCTAACTTTGATCATGGCTTTCAGGTAGTTCAATAATTTTTAAATTATCTCTCCTGGATCTGTTTTCCAGGTCAGTGGTTTTTCCCATGAGATATTTCACATTGCTTTCTATACTTTCATTTTTTGGATCTATTTAACAGCATCTGGATTTCTCATAAAGTCATTAGCTTCCATTTGCTCCAATCTAATTCTGAAACAATGATTCTCCTCATTGAGCTTTTGAGATTCTTTTTCCATCTGGCAAATTTGGCTTTTTAAGACATTCTTCTCCTCATTGCCTTTTTGAGCCTCTTTTGCCATTTGAGTCAGTCTGTTTTTTAGAGTTTGATTTTCTTCAGTCAGGCTGTTGATTCTCATTTCATAATTTTCTTGCATTGTTCTCATTTCTCTTCCCAATTTTTCCTCCACTTCTCTTATCTGCTTCTTAATGTTCTCTATGGCCTGTAACCAGCTTGTTTTTTCCTTTGAAGCTTTTGATGCAGGAGTTCTGACTTCACTGTCTTCCTCCTGTTCCATGCTTTGCTCCTTTTTGTCCCCAAAATAGGAGTCTAATGTTGGAATATTCTGTCTGCTTTATTTCTTTTGCCTGGTCATGTCGCCCCTCAGTCACTTGACCCCTCAGCTTTTTGGCACAGGAGGACTCTGCACCAGACAGGGGAGCTTTCGTCCCAAACGCTGGAGTTTTCTCAGCTGCTGGAGGTATTAGATGGTGCTCTCTCTGATGCCTCCATATGCTCTGGCAAACCGGACACACATCCCAGGACCTCCAGCCTAGATTGCAATCCAGATCCAATAATGTTAAAGCAAGAGCAATTACCCCTCATACTGGTGTTTGGTCCCCCTCCACTTTGCAGGACAGGAGCTGAAGCTGCTGTGTGGTGCTGCCTGTGCTGGGCATCTTAGCAGCTTCTTGCCCCGGGGCCAAAAGCCACGCACTACTACTTACTGGGTCCCAAAGTCCAAACTACACTGACCTCTCACTTTTTCCTTCACATCTATGTGTTGATAAATCTTGAAAGGGCCACAGCTGCTGATGATTTGGAGTCTCTCCTGCTGGTGGCTGGTCAGGCCCACCCTACAGCTAAAACCTCTACATGGGGCTGAGCTTGGCTCCCAGAGCGCTGTGCTGCCAGCCTGCTGGGCTGTCCTCAGCAGGAGGTTAGCTTATCTGTGTCATTTTGTGGGTTGTGCAGCTCCAAAGTTTGTTTAGAGTCTCTTTTTCACATGGATTGCAGAAGGTGGATGCCAGAGCAACGGGGAGGTCTTGCTTCTACTCCTCCATCTTGACTCTGCCCCCCAATAGTTACACATTTTAGCCATTCCTAAATCCATTCACTTTTAAAATTCATATTATACTCAGCTTTTCCACAATCTTTCTTATGAACTATTAAATAATTAATAAAAATCTTAGATGTAAAATTTTACAATTTAAATATACGAGGCATTTTTATAAAATAGGAATTACCAAATTCCCACTGATCTTCTAAATTGTCTTTGATATTTGTGGGTTGAGAAGTCTGGAAACCACAGCTGTGAGTGATAAGTGTCCTTAGGCCTGCTCAAGCCCATCTATGCTGGACTATGATCTTTTCTCAAACTAGTACAACAGATGTTTCCTGTTGAACTTCCAGGTTACCTTGGCTGGAAATTTATTTCCTTCTATCATTTTGTAGGTTTTTCTGCTCTACAAATTGTATAGAGTAATTTATTACAGGTATTTGGAGGGATTGGGGGGACAGCTCAAGCAAGTCCTTGCTTTTATCCTGCCATCTTTGTTCCACTTTTTGAATTATTTTTCAATTGAAATCTAGGGAGAGAGATTGTAGAGAATGAAGTACCTTAAATCATGAAAGTAATTTGGATAAATGAATGAATGAAAAAGCATGCATTAATCAACTACTATGTGAAAATGAAGGAAGTTAGCTGGCATAATTGATAGAACTTTTTACCTGGAGTCAGAAGACCTGAGTCTAATTCCAGCCTCAAAACATTAGCTACTTGTGTGAACCTAGGGAATCATTTAACCATGTTTGCTTCAATTTTCTTATTTGTAAAATGAACTGGAGAAGGAAATGACAAAGCACTCCAATATATTTCCCACTAACACCCCAAATGAGGTTGCAAAGCATCAAATACAACTGAAATTACTCAACAGAAATGTGAAAATTTACTATGGTAATCGGGGACAGAGCAAAGATGGTGAAGTAAAGGCAGGAACTTGGTGTGAGATCCGACTCTAACCACTTCCAATAATTGTCAAATATGACTTTAAGCAAATTTTAGATCTATGGAACCCACAAAGTGACAGAGAGAAACAAATTTCCTGCTGAAGGCAGCCTGGCAGGCCAACATGAAGGTTCTCCCACACCTATCTGGAAACTGAAGTCCCTCATCAGCCATGTGGTACCAAAACCTGGGTGGCCCTGACCAGCAGTAAAGACTGGCCAGAGCAGACTTCATGGGAGTGAATCACCAGCAACTGTAGCAGGTTCCATACTTCTCAACCCATAAATGTGAAAGAAAAAGTTAAAGGTCAGTGTGGAACTCTGTCAGAATCAGGTGATGAAAGAGTTTGGTTCAGACCCTGTTCCTGAGGCAAGGGGTGACAGAGGTATGGCAGCTGCCATGTGGCTGCCTCCTAAGCTCCTGGTCTGCAGATCATAGTAGGACCAAGTAACTATTCAGAGGGTAATCTCTGTTGCTTTGACCTGCTTGGATCTGGATCATGGGCTTGGGTGGTGGTCCTGGGGTGTGTGGCCAGTGTGCCAGAACTTAAGGTGTCGGTAAAAAGGGCACCCTCCTCAGACCTCTGAAAGTATTTGCAAAAAAAGACAGTGATTTGGGATATTGCTTTCTCCACTCTGGAAGCAGAGTTCTACTCTGGCAAAGAGCTCAAAAGTCAAGGAATTGGCTGGCAAGATGAGCAAGCAAAGAAAGCTCAATCAGATCATAGAATCCTTTTCTGGGGACAAAAAGGATCAAAACATGTAACAAGAAGAAGTCAACAAAGTCAAAACTCCTACATCAAAAGATTCCAAAAAAATATGAATTGGTCATAGGCCATGGAGGAGCTCAAGAAGGATTTAGAAAATCAAGTAAGAGAAAGGGAGGAAAATAGGGAAGAGAAATGAGAATGATGCAAGAAAATCACTAAAATCACTAAAAGTCAATAGCTTGCTAAAAGAGACCTCCAAAAATAGTGAAGAAAATAGCACCATTAAAAATAGACCAGGGGGTAGAGTCAAGATGGCCGAGTAGAAGCACAACCTTCCTGCGGCTCTGGCTTCCACCTTTCCCAATCCATGTAAAAAGGGAACTCTAAACAAATTTTGGAGCTGCAGAACCCACAAAAAGACACAGAGAAGCTAACCTCCCCCTGAGGAAAGCCTGGTGGGCCAGCAGGAAACCAGCGCAGCACTCTGGGAGCTGAGACCAGCCCCACAATAAGGCTTTAACCCCAGGGAAGGCATGACCACTCGCCTGCCAGAGGTCTCCAGATCAGCAGCAGCAGTGGCAGTTTCCACATTTATCAACACATAGATGAGAAGGACAAAGTGAGAGGTCAGTGCAGTCTGGACTTTGGGACCCAGTAAGTGGGAGGGTGTGGCTTTTACCCCTGGGGTGAGAAGTGTCTGAGACACCGGCACAGCCAGCCAGTGCCACGTGGCAGCTTCAGGTCCTGGCCTGTAGAGTGTAGGGGGACCAAGCACCAGTCTGAGGGGTAATCGCTCTTGCTTTAACCTGCTTAGATCTGGATTGCAGTCTAAGGTGGACGTCCTGGAGTGTGTGTCCAGCTTGCCAGAGTGTGTGGAGACCTCAGAGAGAGCACCCATCTAATACCTCTGGCAGTTGAGGAAACCCCAGCTTTTGGGACGAAAGCTCCCCTGTCTGATGGCAGAGTCCTACTGTGGCAAAAAGTCCCAAAGTCAAGTAATTGAGTGGCAAAAGGAGCAGGCAAAGGAAACAAAGCAGACAGAAGATTCCAACATTACACTCCTATTTTGGGGACAAAAAGGAGAAAGCATGGAACAGGAGGAAAACAGTGAAGTCAGAACTCCTGCATCAAAAACTTCAAAGGAAAATACAAGCTGGTTGCAGGTCATTAAGAGGACATTAAGAAGCAGATAAGAGAAGTGGAGGAAAAATTGGGATGAGAAATGAGAACAATGCAAGAAAATTATGAAATGAGAGTCAACAGCCTGACTGAGGAAAATAATACCTTAAAAAACAGACTGACTCAAATGGCAAAGGAGGCTCAAAAAGGCAATGAGGAGAAGAATGCCTTAAAAAGTAGAATTTGTCAGATGGAAAAAGAATCTCAAAAGCTCAATGAGGAGAATCATTGTTTTAGAATTAGGTTGGAGCAACTGGAAGCTAATGATTTTATGAGAAATCCAGATGCTGTTAAACAGATCCAAACAAATGAAAGAATAGAAAGCAATGTGAAATATCTCATGGGAAAAACCACTGACCTGGAAAATAGATCCAGGAGAGGTAATTTAAAAATGATTGAACTACCTGAAAGCCATGATCAAGTAAGGACCTAGGAATCATCCTCCATGTAGTTCTCAAAGAAAACTGCCCTGATGTTTTAGTACCAGAGAGCAAAATAGAGGTTGAAAGAATCCACAGATCACCTCCTGAAAAACACCGCAAAGAGAAAACTCCTAGGAATATTATAGCCAGTTTCCAGAATTCCCAGATTAAGGAGAGAATATTGCAAGCAACCAGTAAGAAACAATTTGAATATTGTGGAAACACAATCAGGATAACCCAGGATCTGGCAGCTTATACACTGAGCGATCAAAGGGCTTGGAATATGATATTCCAGAGGGCAAAGGAGCTGGGATTAAAACTAAGAGTCACCTACCCAGCAAAACTGAGTATCATGTTTCAGGTGAAGATATGGTCATTCAGTGGAATAGAGGACTTTCAAGCATTCTTGCTGAGAAAACCACAGTTGAATAGAAAATTTGACATTCAGATACAAGAAGCAAGAGAAGCATGAGAAAGTAAACAGGGAAAAGAAATCATAAGGAACTTATCAAAGTTGAACTATTAGCATTCCTACATGGAAGAACAATAATTTTAACTGATGAAACTTTTCTCAGTAGTTGAAGGGATTAGAAATATATGAGAGTATATGGGCATATGAATACATATGTGAATGTGTGTATATATGTTTACTGGTATACATAGATAGAGGGCACAGCACCAATTTAACAGGAAGAGATGATACTTAAAATGTGAAATTAAGAGGTGAGAGGAATATAATGAGAGGAGATCGGGAGAGACCGATTGGGGTAAACTATTTCATATAGAAGAGGCAAGAGAAAATGGTTACAATGGAGGGGAAGAATGGGAAGGAAAAAGGGAATGGGTCAATTTATTTCCCATTGAATTTGGCTTGAGGAGGGAGTGAAATATACACTATATAGGGTATCTCACCTCCAGGAGAGTAGGGGGGGAAGGGGATAAGAGGGGGGATGATGGAAGGGAGGGCAGGCTGGGGGGGGAGGGAAGTTGGAAGCACAAACTTTTGAAAAGGGATGGGATCAAAGTAGAGTATAGAACAAGTGGGAGGTGGGATAGGAGGGAGGGAAATATAGTCAGTCTTTTACAATATATCAACTATGTTATTGTTTTGCATTAGCCACACATGTACAACCTATGCTGAACTGCTTATCTTCCCAGTAAGGGTGGATGACAAGGAAGGAAGGGAATGAATCTGGAATTCAAAGTTTTAAAATCAAATTTTCAAATATATATGTAAAATAGACTGACTCAAATGGCAAAATAGGCCCAAAAAGCCAATGAAGAGAAGAATGCCTTAAGAAGCCAAATTTGCCAGATGGAAAAGGAATTTCAGAAACTCACTGAAGAGAATAAGTACTTCAAAATTAGATGTAAACTAATGACTTTATGAGAAATCAGGATACTATAAAACAGATCCAGACAAATGAAAAAGTAAAAGGCAATTTGAAATATCTCCTTGGAAAAACTACTGACCTGGAAAAAAAAGATCCATGAGAGTTAATTTAAAAATTATTGCACTATCTGAAAGCCATCACCAAAAAGGCTAGAAATCATCCTTCAAGAAATTCTGAAAGAGGGGGAGTCTAGGTGGCACAGTGAATAGAGCACTGGCCCTGGAGTCAGGAGGACCTTACTTCAAATCCTGCCTCAGAAACTTTACGCAAAAACTAGCTTGTGACCTTGGGAAAGTCACTTAACCCCAATTGCCCTCCAAAAAGAAAAAAAAAAGAAATTCTCAAGGAAATGCCCTTATATTCTAGAACCAAAGGTCACAAGAGTAATTGAAAGAATTCACCAATTTCCTCATGGAAATCATTGCAATAAGAAAACTTGTAGGAATGCCACAGCCAAATTCCAGAGTTCCCAGGTATAGGAAAAATTATTACATGAAGTCAGGGAGAAATAATTTGAGCATTGTGGAAACACCATCAGGATAACACAAGATCTAATAGCTTCTACATTAAGGGATCAAAAGGCTCAGAATATGATATTCCAGAGTTCAAAGGAGCAAGGATTAAAACCAAGAACTACCTATCCAGCAAAACTGTGTATAATGCTTCAGGCAAAAATATGGTCCTTCAATGAAATAGAGGACTTTCAGGTATTCTTCATGAAAAAGACTAGAGCTGAATAGTAATTTTGAATTTCAAATACAAGAAGCAAGAGAAGAATAAGAAGATAAACAGGAAAAAGAAATCATAAGAAATTTATTAAGGCCAGGTAGCTCAGTGAGTAAGAATGCCAGCCCCAGTGTCGGGAGACCTGGGATTGGTTCTAGCCTCAGATACTCAGCACCCACACAAAAATAACTGGCCGTGTAAACTTGAGCAAGATACTTAACCCTGAAAAAAAGAAAAAAAAAGAAATTTATTAAAGTTGAACTATTTACTTTTCTTCATGAAAAAGGTAATTTTAACTCATGAGACTTATTTTAGTATGAGGATAGTTAAAGGGAATATACATGTATGTGTGTATATATGTGTATATATACATATATATGTATGTATAGGGAGGTATATGTGTGTATAAATACATTTGTGAGGGTGTGTATATGTGTGTACATATATACTTAGATGGCACAGTATCACTTGTATAGGAAAGGATGATATCTGAAAAATAAATTAAAAGGTGAGAGAGGAATATAATTAGAGGAGAAAGGGAGAGATAGATTAGGGTAAATTATCTCATATAAAAGAGGCAAGAGAAAACTATTATAATGGAGGGGATCAGCAGGAAGGTGAAAGGGAATAGGTCCACCTTACTCTTATTGAATTTGGCTTAAAGAAGGTATAACATACAATTAGTTAGGTATCTTACCCTATAGGAAAAGAGGGGTTAGGGGATAAGAGAGGGGATGATAGAAGGGAGGGAAGATTGGGGGAGTGGGTAGATAGAAGCACACATTTTGAAAAGGGGCAGAGTCAAAGTAGAAAGTAGAATAAGTGGGAGCGGGATAGGATGGAGGGAAACATAATTAGTCTTTCACAATATAATTACTATGGAAACATTTTTATAAATACACATGTTCAACCTTTATTGAATTGCTTATCTTCCCAGTGGGGGTGGGTGAGGAAAGAAGAAGGGAAAGAATTTGTAAATCAAAGTTTTAAAAACAAATGTTAAAAAAATGTTTTTTACATGCAATTGTGAAATAAGATATATAGGCACTGGAGTATAGAAATCCATCTTTCCCTACTAGAAAGTTAGAGCAGAGATGGGGGAGGATATAAGAGAAAGCAAATTGGGGGAAGGGATATTCTGTATGCTTTCTATCTTGGGGTGAGGGGTAGGGGAAATACAGTGAGAAAATTTTGACTAAAAATCTTGTGGAAATGAATGTTGAAAACTAAAAATAAATTTTAAAAAATACTATAGTAATCACTGGGGACAGAAATGAAAAAGAAGAATGTCCCTCTTGTCAAGGAGCTCACATTTTAATAAAAGGAGACTACACATATAGGAGGTTTTAAAGTAAAAACATTTGGAAATTCCTCATGATCCTTAGTCAACAGCAGCAAAGAACATAGTAATGCATCTTCTTTAATATAATTCCCAAAGCCGTATTCATTTCTGTTGTTGAACCATTTGAGAGTGTCAGGGACTTGGATAGTGAGAACTTTTTTTATTCTAAGGCTTCAATAGCTGTAATATTGAAAAATCAGTTTGTAGGTTTCAGTTCTGCAATGATTGATTCCCTAGATGATGCATATAAAGTTTTTTTTTTTTTCAAAGCAGGCCTAGCCATTGTCCTGGGGAGGTTCTTTTATTCCCCAGTCTTTTTGAATAAGAGTCCCATTGTCTCTATCTGGGATTTCCTTTTGGCTGTCTTCACCTGGGCATCTGAAAAGGTCATATCAATTGTTTGATTTCCCTGGCATATGCCATCTCCTGTTTCTCGCTGGGTATATCTTACAACTTCATCTAAGTTGCCTTACTTGTATTATAGGTAGCAATATATGTTGAATATGACATGATGATTACCTTGGAAATAATAAAGCTTGTTTAGGAAATAATTAGAAAAGATCATAGGATGTCAGAACTGCAAATTACTCTCATCATCATCTAGCCACACTACCTATATGAGTAACTAGATACACAGAAAAGTTAAATGATTTTTCCAAGTTCAATACAGCTAATTAGTGGTAGATCCAGGGCTAGATACAAGTCATTTAATGTGCCAGCCACTTATAATTGTATCATACCATAATAATGAAGAACAGTTGGCAGAGAATCTTGGTTGCTGATCTGAGTATGTTGGTACGCTGTACAGCTGGTAGCAACCTGTCTTCCTTATCACCATGAGCATTTGGTTTAATGTATCAGAGTGAAAATATATTTTTCTTTTAAGGCAAAAAGATATTTCATAAAGTTAGAAAGATATTTCTCACCTTTCTGAGCACCAAGCAATTGGAAGTAGAGTGTGAGGGAATTTGGAAGTGTTAATTAGAACAATTATAACTTGATGGACCTGCTTGGCATTTAAAATATCTAACTGAACTTTCAGTGCCCTTGAGAAAAGATACTTTGCATCTGAGACTTTATCTAAGTGAACATGCAAATTTCTTATGTTCTTTAAATATTGAGTTTTGACTGAGGTATATTATGCTGATTTATATCCTGAAAGCCCCTGACATCTATGATGGTGAGGTGTATCAATTTGAAAATGATCAGGATTGTGTTTCCAATTGTGTCAGATATAAAGTCCCCCATCATCATTCATACATATACCTGCAGGCTTCTCTAATAATTAAAAATTATTGAAAGCTAAACTTTCAGTACTAAGCATTACATAGTGTACATACTAGAATAGAGACTTAGTAGTGAAAGGGTCCTTAGATATCCTCTAGGTCAACTATCATTTTATACATTAAAAAAGAGGCCAGAGAGGTTCACTAAGTCAAATGAAATCACATGGCAAACTAAATTAATAGACAAGGAAAATCTATAGGCCCAGTCTCCCGAATTCTACTTTTGTATTATTCACTCAGCTGTCAATGAAATGAGGCTTTCTGATTTCCAGTTGTGATAGAAAGGAGTTTGTTTGCAAGCTCAGCAGATAGAAGCATAGACATGATCCTCCCACTCAGTCTGGGTTGTAGGAAACCACAGTAGGAAAATAATTTGTCTTTTTGATGTTGATATTCTCTTCAGCCAGTGTATCTTTGAAAATTCCGTGTGAAAATTCAAATCAGGAGATGTTTGCCATTTTCCAATTGTATTTTTTCCCTCCTTGACCATAGAAATAAAAGAAAACCACCTCTTTTTTTTCAAAACCACAGCTTAAATTATGCTTCTTTTTATTTTATAGTCACTAAACTTCTTTTTGTGTAAGTACTTTTTTCAAAAGTGTGGAGATTTCTTTTAAGCCTTTCTAGTCACAGACAGCTTGAGTTTTCACCATGTGGATTTCACAAGTTATCTTCAGTTCAGTGAATAAGCAGCAGACATTACCAAAGTCAACCTTGTGTCTTTATCAGAAAGCCTGCACTCTTGCTTTGGTTGTTTTTATATGGGGTATTAGTTCCACCCAATAATTTTTAAGACTATGAGGAAATGAAGTTAATTCATGGCTTTTTAGTGCCCCCTTGTGTCCAGACTATCACTGGCTCAAAATGAGACAGGACTGAGAATAATAAACTACTGCTCAATAATTTCAAAAAATGTGCCGTCTCCCCAGAAAAAGCCAAAAACCAAAACAAAACTCCATTGCCATTTTCTCCCACCTGTCTAGAAAGTAATGACCATCTTTTTTCCCTATTCATGATTTCAAAAATATCACATATTTATTGGAACGCTCAAACTCCTCATTATAGACAGGCATATTATATTGTCCTAGGGACTACATGAAAACAATTTAATGTAGACAATCTCAAATCACCATAATTTTAATAGTCGGGAAACTTTAGATTGGGTTCTGTCTGTGGTTTACAATAATTTCTCACTTTGCCTATTCAAGTTTCTGTGTCAGCTAAATTTGCTTTAATTCCACAATTCTTTAAAGTTGTTTCTTCATTATATTTGTTTTAGTGCTTTCCAAAATAAAATAGGCCATTGACTGTCTACCATTAACTAAAAATGTTTATCCCTTTATAGAATTTGCAAGAGTAAGAATAAAGAGATTACATTAAAGAAAACAAAGGGATGTAAACAATTGAAAGTAGTAGACAGAAAGTCAGTAAAGAGTCCTATCTCTGGAGCATTTATTCAAGAAATTAGTTGAGCACAAGAAATTTTATTATTGTTATGATTAAATGAACTTTTCAGAATGTTCTTTGAGTGCTTAACAGTATATAGAACATGTAATAGAATAGGAATTTATCTGTGGAATTAGCACAATTTGTCTAAAGGCACCTACTTAACAGTTAGTTATACTGGGGTAGAAGGCTTATTTTTGGATTTGCAAGAAAGGGGAGAGGGAAGAGGTTCCATAAGTATGATAGAAAAGGGAGGTTAAAATTCTGAAGTCTGTAAGTCAAGCAGGAGGTCCCCAAAAACTTTGAAATGAAGTCCCAATTATGTTTAACTGAAAGTCATTCTATCATGTTAGAAATAATAATAATATGAGTTGCCAGGTAGGCAGAGCAGGAAATAAATATGAGGATCATAAAATAATTCTAAATGAAACAAAGAATTGAGGAATGGAAGACATAAGTTTTATTTTCTTTTTGCTTGTGTTTTTGTTATTTTCTTACTAACTGAACTAGAAGGGAAATATATAAGTAATTCATTAATTCATCAAATGGCCACTAAGCATTTACAAAATATGCAATATTCAGTTGATAGGTAATATGACAGATATAAAAAGTGTAAAATAAATGGTCTCTTTCCACAGAGATATAATTAGGAATATAAGACATAAAAATAAATAAACAAATAAAACTTCTTATAATGCAATAGCAACAATAGAAATGGTATAAGGGAGAAAAATAATTAAAATGTTCTTTAAAAATGAAAAGAAAAGAGTAAATGTTCTTATCATTCAGAAGACAGATTCATCTTTCCTACCTAGAGTAGTTCCGGAAATGCTGAGAGAAGTGAGATGATTGTCATTTTGGAAAGGGGTGGGGCAGTCATTGAATAGGACCTTCAAAGACATGTAGGTAGAAGAGCATCTTCTGGACTAGTAAATCAAAAAATCTGGAGTCGAGATCATATATAGGGAAGCAATGGGCAAAATGTTTAGAAAACCAGTTTGTAATCATAATGAAAAGTACTGTGAATGCCAAGCTAAGTAGTGTGCATTTAATACAGAATGTTATTAAGAAAGAGCAAAAGTTGAAAAATGACAATATAAAATACTCTTTGAGGAAAAGCACCCTCAAAGTGGTTATGGGATGGATTGGAATGTGGAGATGCTAGAAACATAGATGCCAGTTACTTGTGATATGATAGAGGGTCTGGATAAGAGGTGTGTCATGTGCTTTGGGAGGATAGAGAGGGGGGAGGGAGGAATTTTCAAGTGTCATAATCTCAAAGATATATACTGTAAGCTCATCCAATGTGGGATTTTTGTTGTTTTCTATTTGGACTTCAGTTTTCCAGACTCAGGCTAAATTGTGAACATTTATAAGATTGATCACCTTTGAACCCTGATAATTCACAACTATACTGAGTCATGTAGGTATCGTGCCCAATGGCTCTGAGTCAATCAGAGCCCAAGCTTTTGTTATATATACTGAGAGGTTGGCATTTTGCTTTGGGGGTTTGCTCATGAGAAGGATCTTTTGATTTCCAGGTAGAGACCTGACAAGCCCCCTGAATGCTTAGTGCTCGCTTGAAACAGTGATATATGTAAAGTGTATAGAAATATTGCTATGTTCAGACAGCTGGAGACTTGTCTGTTGGTCTTTGTCTTAATTTCTCTGCTTGTATTTTCTCCATATTCAGAGTGCTGACCTTCCCCCTAAATTAGTGAATGCAATTAAAGTAGATTGTTGACCCCTTTAAAAGTTGTTTTCCCTTTAAGAAAAGCAGATCAAAAACCCTATAATAACAGGCCATCCTGGGTGTGTTAGGGTGCTTGCTGATACATATATGTACACACACATATACATACACATGTGTACAAATATATACATATATATGTGAGCACACGTATTTATGTGTATCCATGCATACATACATTTATGTGTACACTCATGCATATGTACATATTTATACTATGTGTATACATACATACATACATACACACAAGTATGTGTGTTCCATAAGAGGAAATGGATTTGAATGTTAGTTGGTTTTCTTATTGATATGAATCAAATACACCTCAAAAGTTCTGCCATTGCCAGGACAAAAATTCCAAAAATTATGATAGTTTCATAATTGTTCAATTATATTACTATCTCATGAACCTGTAAAGAATCTCCTGGCCTCAACCCGTTAGCTTCCTAATAATTACTTTCTTTCCCAAACTATTAATTCAAATATGGAATACAAAGAATAAAATCAAGACAAAATAATAGAAACGACAGTCACAACAATATACTCCAAATGCTTTCCACATCTACAATTACAGATTAATTCAAAAATAGTTGTTTGAAATGTAAGGGACCTGGGATATAATGTAATCAAACTTCCTGATCACACACAAGAAAAGGAAACTGAAGTCCAAAGCTATTTTTTCAGAACTTCACAATTAATGGCAAAACTAATGCTAGGTGGTTGTCAAGTGTCATATCTCTTTTCATATGGAGAAAGAAAAAAATCAAAATTTAATAAAAAAAAGATTGTTAAAGATTATTTTTATTATGTAATTGAGAAAAAAATTTAAATTGGGAAAATATTATTTAAAAAGGTATTCTGGTTAAAACAAAATGTCCTGGAGGTAACATAGAGGTAAGAATCTGGAATTAGAACAGAAAACTTATGTTCTAGGTCCAACTCTTCCACTTACCAAGTGAATGACTGGGAAAACATAATGTAGGATAAAGTTTTCTGCTGGGCACAACAAGGAACAAATGTCACACATTTTGTTACTGGCAGATATGAATCTATGAATATAGAAAATAAAACAAAGCAAACATTTCTGTTGGTTCTTCCTAATACTATAATTTTTGTTAGGTTTATTTGCAAGTGAAACTGAGAGAATTGTGGGAAATTAGGGGAACCTCATCATCTATGCTCCAAACAAGTACTGTGAAATTTCATTGGGTAAAACACCTAAAATTATTTGGGGTCATAGAGACAGAAAATCATAGATATCACAGAAGTTTAAAATATTTTGAAAATCTAAATCAGGCAGGGTTCAATCTCTAGTTAAAGAGCATAGGATGTTGAATAGGTAACAAGAATATAAAAGGCAAAAATAAATAAATATATGCATACATATGTGCATGAATGCACACATATATATTGTCTTAGCTTGGAGGCATACATTTTTTTTTTTGTTACAGTCAATAAGGTACAGAAATCCATTTTGCCCTACAAGAAATTAAGGGGGGGGGGGGGGTTAGGGGTAGGGGGAAGGACATAAGAGAGAACAGATTGGGGGAAGGGGCATTTAGTATGTTTGCTATCTTGGGGTAGGTAGTAGGGGAGAGACAGGGAAATCGCTTTTTTTTTAGTACTTGGGTAGAAGAGTTTTTAATATCCTTTATCTATACAGAAAATAAAATACTTTGACCCTCACATGCGCTAAAGGCTTTCTAGCTGCTACATCCCTGGAAAAGACAGCCATGAGCAACAGATAAACACAAACAATAGCAGGTGCAATGGAATACAGCTCAGCAAAGTCAGGCCCAGCAGAGGTGCTCACAATGTAACAGAACTGCTACACCCAGCAGAGACAAATCATTGGAGGTCCATGATGATATGAAAAATCATATCCAGCAAAGAGCGGAGTATTGACATCAAGAAAAGACAATAGAGACGCTGTTATTATTCTTTACTAGTGGGGAGTAAAAGTAAACACATATTCAGGGGCTTGGACACTGTTATTGAGTGTATATTGATCTACCAAGTGTTTCCAATCTGGAATAGCTTTTTCTGAAAGTGAAAAATAAAGAAGTCTCGAGAGCTACACTGCTATTCAGATCCTCAAATCACAAAATATTATAGATAAGTAGAGACCTTAAAATAATCTAAGGGACAAAGCCCTTTTAATTAGTTAAATGTCATTTATTCTCTAGAGTTCTTGCCAGATCTTATTTTATGTTCTAAGGTAGGGAGACAACAAAGCATTGTGATTACCAAAGTATGTTTCTTGTATTGGCTAGACAAGTCATCTAACCACTCAAACCTCAAGATAATTCTCTAATATTATATTTTAGAGAATATGCTGAACTTCATATGTAAAGGGAGTATCCTCTCCTTGGAATTGCCTGTATCAATATCCTATATTATTGGTCAGTACCTATCCTTTTGTTGACTAGATCTGAGATGGTCAGAAGGAGTTTCTAAAGACATAATCACAGAAGTTAGTTGCACAGAAAAATCCCCTGAGATATTTCATTCTGTCTAGAATAACATGGCTATCAAATGCCAAGGTATTAGTCGAACATTGAAGGTCTGGGTGTAATATCCAAGAAGTGACCATAAAAGCATCATGGGCCCCCTCCCTTTATCTCCCTCTCTGACTCTTTACCATTTCCCTTTTCTCCCCTTCCTTGTCCCCTTTCTTCTCCCTCCCCTTCACTCCCCCCGGTCTCCCTCTTTTCCTCTCTCTTCCTTCTTCCCCATCCCCATCCATCCCTCCATACTTTCTCCTTCCCTTCCCCAGCCTAGACCATGCCATGGTAAATATGGCTAAGGAGGCCATGGTGGACATCACGGGGGCTGTGGCAGGACATGTTCTCCAAAATGGTCTCATACCAGACTGGCTAGCTGACAAGTAAAGACTACAAACTTCTGGAAAATATGAACAAACTGACTAGTTTGAAGTATCTAGAAATGAAAGATATTGCAGTAAATGTAAGTAAAAACCTAAAGAGCTTAAACCAGAAATATGCAGCACCTTACCTTATTTGGATCAGAGAGCTTTAATTGAGGAGCAAGTAGCAGTTCTTGTCCAGGCAGTTGACAAATTAGATACATATTCTCTTTCTTTTCTTCTGCCTTTTTTTATAATTTTATATTTTTATATATTTATTTATTTAGTTATCAAGATTCATTTCCACACGTATGTTAGTTGCAAATTTTCTCCCTATCTCTCCCCTACCCCCCCCACCTTAAGATAGCAAGCATACTGAATATCCCTTCCCCCAGTCAATTCTCTCTTATGTCCTTCCCCCTCACCACCTTTACTTTCTTGTAGGACAAGATGGATTTCTGTACCCTATTTCCCAATTGCATGTAAAAAACAATTTTGGCATTTATTTTTAATACTTTGATTTCCAGATTCTTTCCCTTCTTCCCTCCTTACCCACCCTGTTGTTCACGTGTAGTTATGCAAAACATTTCCATAGAGGTTATATTGCAAAACACTAACTATATTTCCCTCTATCCTATTCCACCCCCCATTTATTCTATTTTCTCCTTTGACCCTGTCCCTTTACAAAAGTGTTAGCTTCCAACTACCCTCTTCCCCAATCTGAACTCCCTTCTATATTCTCCCCTCTTATCCGTTTCCCCCTTACTTTCCTATAGGGTAAAATACCCAAATGAGTGTGTAAGTTATTCCCTCCTTAAGCTAAATCCAGTGAGAGTAAGGTTCCCAAATGACCTTTTACTTTCTCTTTGGTGTTTATGGGTTGAGAAGTCTGGAAACCACCAAGGCTGCCAGTGATTCACTCTTCTGAAGTCTACTCTGGCAGTTCTGTGTTGCTCGTCTGGGTACATTCAATTCTCCCAGCCCAGTGATGGACCCTTTCTGTTGGCTTTCCAGGCTGCCTTAAGTGAGAGATTTGTTTCTCTCAGTCACTTTGTGGGATCTATAACTCTAAAATTTGTTTTCACAGGTATTGGAAGTGGTTAAAGCAGGACCTCAAGAAATTTTCTGCATTTACTCTGCCATCTTGGCTCCAGCCTGCATTAGATGCATATTCAAAGAAACCAGAAGCAAAGTACAAGAAGTTAGAAAGGTGATGAAATAAATTTTTAGCACAGACTTTAATTATAAGAATGTTTTATGAGAGCTGATATAAGTGTGATGGGACTGATAACTATACTTCAGTTCCTAAAAGGAAGCAGAACTGCTTTATCCAAGGAGATTCCTACACCCCACCTCATGTTGGATGGATAACTTTGGCCACGCTCAATGTTTTTCACCCCCTGGAACCCTATCTTATCATGTTCTGCCTTGTGTGCCCTAGAGCAAGACTCAGAAATCAGCTTCAACCCTATCTAGTGCAGACACAAATGAGAGGCTCTTGTCTTCCTGTCTCCTCCCTTCTTCACTCTGCCCTAGGCCCCACCTCCTGAAACTTCTTCATAATATATCATTCAATTTAAATAATAGTCACTGACATATAAAAAAAATCATGGTACTAGTAGAGCAAGGTATCAAGCAAAAGCTTAACATATAATGAAAAGCAGGTCCAGTAAGAGAAATACAATGACATGAACAGAAGACATGACTGGTCCTGCAGCATCAGAGTAGTACCTTCATCTCATGTGCTCCCCACATATTTATCATTATAATGTGCTCCCCACATATGTTCCTGAGTCTTGTTTTCCCACTTTTATTTTATATTTCTGCAGCAGAGTATGCTTCAGGATTAAAAGAGAATATCTTATTGTAACTTTTCTTACTATAATATTTTCACTAAATATTTTTACTTTGTACTATTTGTGCCCTCTGTCTAATTTGAGAAAAAGAAACATATCAATGGGAATTCAATAACTATTGTTTTGAATGGAAACAAACCTCTCCCTGCCCAGAGTACCTTGAACCTGTGGTAACTCTTCTGGAGATTCCAGCATCTGCATATGTTCAAGCATAAGAAATATAATATAATACTCATCATTTATACTCAGCAAGAATTGCAGGACCCTTTAAACTATATCCTCCACAATTAATTTCATAGTATCTGGTTAATGGGATCTATGACTTTTCTTAATGTAAAATTTTATAATGTATATAATATATGTTTACTCCTTAGAAATTTTAATCAAGTGCCATCCTTCATCTGCAAAATTTAGAGTAAGTGATATTGCTTGCTTTGTAATTGGAATATGTATACACACATTTATTTATAGCTTTATTAATAATTAATACCTTTTTCCCCTTGTTAAGATGGCCCCTATAAAATTTGAGTACATATATATGTGTGTGTTTCTGTGTGTGTGCATGCACACGTGTATGTGTGTATATGTGTGTGTGAGTGTGGTGTCTATGTTTGTCGCTTTGGGGGGAAGAGAGAGAGAGAGACAGACAGACAGAGAGAGAGAGAGAGAGAGAGAGAGAGAGAGAGAGAGAGGGAGAGAATCCAAGAAAGAAAATGTTCCTTTGATCCTCACTGGGGAGACTATTTCAAGACCATCTTCCTGGCACTTACCAGTCATTTTGATATAGAATTCCCTGGGTTAACTGTTATCGATATTAATTGCCCTCCCCACTGTATTTTACTTGCTTATTACTTTCACTCAATTCAACCAAGAATATACTTTCATTTTCCTAAGTATAACTTCCTAGATGCTTCCATCTGGACCCTAATGTCCCCAGAGCACATAGAATCATCTTTCCCTATTTTCATCAAAAGATAACAGCACTCAAAGATCACAAAAAAGTAGATTGGGAAGTGGAGGGAGTGGATAATAACAAATTTCTATAAACCCATGAAAATAGTGGAAATTTAGCAGCCTAAAAAACATAATGGAAAATTCCAGCATCCCCAGCAGTGATGATTTCAATCCTATATTCTGCCTTGTGCTCCACAAAACTCTTTATCCTAGAAGATTATTTCAGCCTTAGAATTCATACCTTGAAGTACTCTTTATGGCACCTCCCTCTGATTAAATGACTCCTCCCTAAAACTGCATTTGAGAAGAGAGATTATTCTAGTCCTCTTTATTTCTTATCAGGCTGCAATCTGAATTCTTCCATCTTGTTGCTGCTTTACTTATCTCTCCCTTCCTTTCAGTTTCATTTTTAGGTGTTTTTTCACCCATATGAGTTTCATGAGGGCAGAGAATGTCTTTCCTTTTTCTTGTTTTTTCTATTCCTAGAGCTTATCAGAGAGACTAGCAGACAATAAAAAACTTAATAAATGCTTTTTTTGACTGCCTATTGACCCATTGGAACTCCTGCAAAAAAGGGAATATCTCTAATACCCTTCACAGTTGTGATTTTTCCTCTATAAAGGAACAAGCTCAAAAATCATTGGGTGGAGCAGGGAGGCTTCCAAATCATGACTCCAAGTTAGGTACACACCAGAAGGGCCACTGCACATGATTTCATTCTCTAGTCAGCTTCAAGTAATAACTTTTAATGAATCATTTTTGTATGTTGAATTTCTCTTTCTTTCTCCCTCTCTCCCATATGGATGATGGATTATTATGTAATCATTTATTTGTAGAGCTATTTGCTCTCTAAAAGTAGAATTACAATGGGGAGGAGGAAGTCTCCTCATTTAAGAATTATCTGAGCTCAAACTGACAGCCAACATTCCAGTTTTCAAATTTAAAGTGATCTTGGGAAGACCGGGGAATTTGGTGCCAGTCTTGTCAGTATAGAGGCAGACTCTCACATTTAACTCTATAATTTTAAATCTCCTGATAATTACACAGAATACATTAGATGTGAAACTGGAATACACACATTGGTCCTCCCCAACTTCATCTTAGCGTCCCTATGAGTTATTCAAGACTAGACTATTTTTTTTTCAGTCCTGAGATTCAAGGCATTACTTATATTCAGCAGAATTCTTTCACTAGGAGGGTATTTCAACAAAGTAACAGAACCCAAAATGAAATAATTTTAGTAAAGAAGAAGACCATGTCACAGTTCCTACCAACCATTTTGCAACAAATATTAAAGATATATACACACACACACGTATAATTTTTAAATTTAGTTAAATTTTGTGCTTTCTATTTTTCTTTGAAAACTACATTAAGTGGACTGAGCACTATCATATCAATGAATTTTAAATTTATAAATTCTTATGGCTGCACATCTGCCTTTTCCTCTATATCATGGGTTAACACTGGTGGTTTTATGTAGCTGTAATTAAATCTTTGGATTAGAAGAAAAAATTCCTCAGCTAAAAAAAAAATCTTAGTGACTGTAAAAAGAGGGATCATGCTGTAGAACACAAAGATTAATAGAGGGAATAATGGCTTTTAAAGCAGGTGGTTGACTTTGCTGTGTGGTGTAAATACAATAATTGAGAGGTTCTCTATAATTGCCTAGGGAGTCATAGAAAAAGATTGTTTTCCATTTTTTTAAACAGCAGGAAGCAATGACTAATAGTAAAATGGAGCTATAGTAGGTAGTCTACATTGAGCAAAGAAATATTCTAAATCCCTACAATTCAACTCACCAATAGAATTTAGAAACAAAACATAAATTTTCAAGCATTCATGATATTTTAGTAGCTCCAATTTAATTGAAGACACAATTCCACCCTGGAAAAACTACAGCTCCTGAGTAGAGTTGTCAAATGATATTCATAGTCTTACTTGATAGTATGCTGTAGTATTGTAGCATCTTTGCTGAGCACACTCTTCCAAGCTGCACTCAGACTAGCAGGTCAGGTGCTTAAGGTCAATTAGCCCCCTTACCCCATGATTTTAGGGGTAACACAGAAAATTTTGTGGCTTCTAACAAAATTGCTAATGAGCCTCTCTCCAGTGTGCTACCCAATGGCAATGAGGTATTTAAAATCTATTAGCTTTTACAAGAGAGTATATACTGAGAAAGTATGGCTAGACAGAAGTTATAAAACAGCCCCCATACCAGAGGCACATCCTCTCTTTTGTACATTCTAGGTCTCTTTTGATAATGAGCTTCAGTATACATGAAGGAAACATGTAGGGCCAAAGGGCAAATCATAAATACTATCAACAGCAATCATTTCTCACCCTCACCCCCATTTGCTTTGGTAATGAATTAGTCACTCCCTTTTTTGCTTATCTGTCTTTTTGCTGGGTGTGGTATCTTGGTGGACTCTATTAATGGAGTCATTCAGTCAAGTCACTTGGTCACTGGATTGACTGTTCTCCAGACTCATGTGTTGGTATTACTAACTCAGGTTGCTGGCCTCAAAATTGAGATCATAGGCTTACTGGTTACCTGGCCACTTCCCTTTCGGAATCATTTTTCATCTTAGAACAGGAAAGAGTAAAGACTTGAGAATATGAGGTCTCTTGTGTTCACATACATATGTTGATAGGGAAAGTTGTTTCCTCTCCCCCTCAAAGGCTCACATTAATTTTTGAAAAACCTGAATGACCATTTTCGGCCCAATCAGCTAGTAAGTGTCCAAGACTGGATTTGAATTCAGGTCTAGTACTCTATCCACTCTGTCACCTAGCTTCCCTGACCGCTTTTTTTTTATGTTGCTTTGCTAGATCTTCATTTGGGTCACACCCATAGGATTCAACCAATGTTTTGTCCTGGGCTCACCTCTTTTCTCAAGATATCCTTCTTATGGGGTGGCTAGGTGGTGCAGCGAATATAGCACTGGCCCTGGAGTCAGGAGGACCCAAGTTTGGTTCTGGCCTAAGACACTTAACATCCACACAAAAATAAACTAGCCATGTAACCTTGGGCAAATTACTTAACCCCAATTGCCCTCCAAAAGGCAAAAAAAAGAAAAAAAAAGATATCTTGCTTACTTGCTGAGTAATAAGCTGCCATGTATTCAATTATTCTCAAATCTATTTATACAATCTTGATTTTTCTTATGACTTCCAGTCTTGTGAGTACAGCCACAGGATAGTAAATTGTCATGCTTTATTTAATAGTAATGTTAATTTTGATTGTTTTATTGTTCCTGATTGAGAGGTTTGAAAAAAATATTAGGATTTGCAAGGACATACAGATAGATAATTGAGAAGGAAAGTAAGTGAAAGTGACTTTTTTTTTTTACTAGGACTTATTCAGTCATTGAATTACATAATAGTGGGCTGGGTGGCATTCAGACTAGGCTCTGATGAATGTGATGAAGAATGGTCTGGGTATCTGGGCTTGGCCAAATATAGGGGACAGAGGTACAAATCTTTATCTGTACTTACAGTCAAATCTATCCCAGGAAAAATTTCAAAAACAAGAAGACATGTTGTTCAGAGTTCCCACCTTTTTTTCTTTCTTATTATTTAAGTCATGAGAGAAATTTGTTAATCAACTCTATAACAAAAGTCTTCAATTGCAATATGTTGTAGCCTTCTCATCTCCACCATGTTCCTTTTTCTACTGTCCTTTGGCTTTGTTGATTACTTTAATTCTTCTAACTGATTTCTCTTAGCTAATATGCATAAAGTATTAGCAGAAGAATATTATTGTTTAAAAAAAGAATTGATTTTTAAATGATTACAGTGGTTTCATAAATAAAAAAGTGAGCTATGGCAGATAATTCTAACAACAAAACCACTTTCATCTTTAAATGTCTATAATGCTCAAATGTGATTCAGCTTCTCTATTTAAATGTAAGGTGATTTTCAACCAAATAAAATTTATTTTAATTTTTTTTCACCAAAATGTAGAAAAACATGATTACTTTTTATTTATTAGCATGCTGGTTAAAACTATTTTTTGAAAATAAAATAACAGAAAAAAAATAATTGTAACAGCTATATAAGCAATGTTAAAAATAGTCATTTTCTTGGTCTTTACAAACTGTGAAAGAGAAAAATCCATTCAGAATTAGTGCAAAATATTTTGTGCTATCAATTGCTATAGGATTATACAATAAATATAAACATTTTTGTATTGATCAATTCAGTTGAAAGATACTGCTAGACAATGACTAATTCTCTCTCTCTTTCTCTCTTTCTGTCTCTCCCTCTCTCTCACTCTTCCATTTGGATTGAAATTACATTTGTGTGTTACTGCTAGAATACTTCCCACTGAGCAGCCATATGAAATAATTGCTCAGCATGACATGTAAAGGGTGCATTATAAGACTGTTATTTGGTTCCTTTAGCAACACAAGTGCACCTGTTACTCAACACAATTAAGATGAGCCATATTGAAGATGATCAAAACAAATAATGAAAAATGATATTGCTTGATTTGGAAAATAAGGCATAATGCCTTAGTCAGTCATTGCCAGAGCTTTGATAGTGATGCTGGATGACATTAGCATATTTAATGAAAATTGATTTTGTTTATGTACAATGAAAATGTGTATGCCTGTATAATTGTTGTGCACTGTCTGCTGGTTATTAATTATTATTTTATAATTTGCTCAGGACAATTCAACTCAGAGGTAGCATCTGTTTGGCACTGAGGTCCTGCTTAGACTTAATTTTCCTGCTGAACAGAAGCAGCTACAGAAAATCAAGTTTCCTATTCAAGGTCACAAAAAAAAGTTACTTGCCTTGATCAGGAGATCAGAAAGATGCTAAAGCACACACGCTTCCATTAATGCTAGTTTGCTATTAGAGTTAAATTTTACACAGGTTTGATTATCTGCTTCAATGACACACAAGGATGTGGAAAATCACAATGTACTTGTTTTTAGAACTATCCCAAAGGGTATATGCCTCAACTGAATATGTCATTGTAATGTATTATATTTTCATCATCCTTTCTTTCTATTCTGTTGGCCTATAGAAAGGCTGATTTGCCTACAGTGAGTCTTATTCTCAGAAATGGGGACTTTATGGTATAGTGGAAAGAATGAAAGACTGAGAGGAAGGGCATCTGCATTTTAGCATTTCATTAAACTCTATGTGTGACTTTAGAAAGATTTTTATAAAGGGTAAATTCATTGAGGAACTATTTTTTTAATTTATGTCTTTGTATTCCTAGCATGTAACATAGTGCTTCACATATAATAGAAGCTTAACAAATTCTGGTTAAACTTGATTATAGGGCTCAGCTTTCTCCTCTTTTGGGAATGAACTAGAACTAGATGATCTCTAAGGACTCTGTGATTTCTTTCTCCTTTTTGGTTTCTCTGACTGTATGTCTATCTCTGCTTCTCTGCCTATGTCGGTCTGTCTATTAATTGCTCTGGGGAATGCTACTGGGGCTTTATTAGTGAGAAAGAAGTCAATGACACATTCCTCACCTTCACTTTTTCCTTCACTTTGTCAAACAAAATGCTTGAGTAAAGTGGGATGTGATAAAAGCATGATTCTTTTTGGAGCAAAAGCCAGCAAGAAAGTAATTATTTATTACTTTTGGCACTTGGGAGTTCTGGGGTTCCCTATTCTGGCTAGTTACTAAAGGAGGTTATAAAGTTTATTTATCAGAAAATGGTTTTGTCCTCAAATAATGAGATCTTTTCATATAAAATATCTATCATGTGGGTGGTGCATACATGATAAAAAGACTGACATATGGATATATGGGCAACACTTTACAAAACATGCACATTAGCCCACTTAACTCTTGCAGCAACCTAGTCAAATAAGTAAAGAAAATGTCAAGCACATTTTTTTAATTTGAAAAGTTTAACTCCTTTCTCAAAATCACACAGGCATTATGTGACAGAGAAGAGATACAAACTGCAGTCTTTTCCCACTGTACCACTTATTCTTTACTTGTTTATTTTTAAGTGGGTGAACTATCTACTGGAAACAAGATTATAGCCTACCCTTTTTAGTCAAATTGCTTTAGGTTATTTTCAATGATTAGTATTAATGGTATCAAAACATTTAAAACTCTTTTTTTGCCTTTTGGAGGGCAATTGGGGTTAAGTGACAAGCCCAAGGTCACATGACTAGTTTTTGTGTTAAGTGTCTGAGGCCAGATTTGAACTCAGGTCCTCCTGACTCCAGGGCCGGTGCTCTATTCACTACACCACCTAGCTGCCCATAAACCTTATTTAAAAAGAAAAGAATATATCTTGCAATATCTTAGGCCTGATTACAAAATAGATAGGAAGGAAAGAGGCAAGGCAGAAGGAAGGAAAGAAGGAAGAAAAGAAGGAAGGAGGGAGGGAGGGAAGGAAATAAGAAAGGAAGGAAGGAAAGAAAGAAAGAAGGAAGGGAGAAAGATGGGAGGGAGGGAAGGAAAGAAGAAAGAAAGGAAGGAAAGAAAGAAGGAAGGGAGGAAGGAAAAAAGGAAGGAGAGAGGGAGAGAAAGAATGCAGAAGGAACAAAGGAGGGAAAGAAGACCAATTAGAATAGAATGGATGTGCTTTCATATTATATAAAGTTTTACTTTCCATTTCAAAATGTTTCAACATTAAAAGTGTTCTGCAAATCTTAGTGATTTCTTTTCCCAAATAGATTCTGTAGGTAACTGCAAGGGAGACTATTGGGGCTCCTTGGCTAAAGGTTTCCCATGCCACTGTAAAACTGAAGACAAAGAGAAACTAAGCCCGTCCTCTTTAGAGTATATTCTAGAAGGAGAGTAACAATTAAACTTAAGAATATAAGTCTCAGTGGATTTCTTCTCTCTGGATTCTCTCTCCAATGCATATGTATCGTGATGATATTCAACTTAAAATGTAGACTAAAATTTTTTTCCTATCCCTTATTTAGTCTTGGGAAAGAATATTTAAAATCCAGACTATCCTTGAAAATAGAGACATTTTCGTTACTGTATCCATGAGTTATTTAATGGGAAGAAGCCCATAGGCCAAAATGAATTATATGCAAGTAAACAAAGAAAGAAGTAAAGATACATGAAGATTGAAGAAAAAGATGAAACTATGGAACTGGCTGGGGTGTGTGGATACTTGGAGAGTAGAGAAGAGAAAGTATAACAGCAGGAACCCAGTTGTGCTACCACTTTAAGGAAACCAAAGGCATCTGAGCTGTAGGATAACTAGCAGTAGCTACAGGCAATAACCCAGACTCCTATTGCTATAGCATCCTTCTGATTTTGAGGCAACCTGCAGGCCATAGATAAAAGCAGAAAGAAGTAAACCTCTCAGGCTAAAATATCAGGCTGGCTCATTATACTGCTGCTTGCGGAGCTGGTCATCCATGAAAGAAGGAAAGAGAGCTAGGCAAGACACTTTCATGTGGAACAGTGCAGCTGCAAGGGACTACTATTCCTGGGTGGCTTTTCCAATTCATCTCTGTGTGTCTATTCCCAAGCTGTGTGCGTACCAGGGAAGGGTTCATAAACTGTCCCTTGCTACAAGCTGCTTGTGTATTGTTCACAAAGAACTCTGAAGGTTTAGGGTGATGATTAGTCTGTACCAGGAGGTCAGAAACACCTGAACACTTGGTAGTACCTTCTGAAGCCTGTACATGCCTTGTTAGTCTTGGGGATATAAGATGCTTTGGAACCCTGGTAATAGAGGTCAGAAGAACATAGTATTCCAGGACAACACAGGAGATGCAGGAATTACTACAAAGAGACAACAGGGAAATGCAGGGTTTAGAAATCTAGAGTTCAGGGAAACCTGTTTCACTGTCCATGGACTTGGAGTAGTAACTAAAAAAAAAAATCTTCCAATTCTATCCCCTGAGATGGAGGATAGTAAATATTTACAAGGGAAGAGATGAAGATAGATTTTGTATGTTGTCACTTTTGTTGCTCTTGTTGCTATTCTATTGCTCTCTATAACTCTTGCTTTTTGCCTCAGACTCTAGGGTTATAATATCAAATCTTCACTAGAACACTGAAGGCAATGACAAAACCATCCCTGTTGGCAAAAGGAGTATTAGGAGACCCTGCCAATGCTGAGGATTTTAGTCCCTCCACCCCAGGTGGGCCTGTGAACCCAATAGAAGTGTCTGCTAAATAGGAGCTAGAAAGGCTCATTAGAGTGAAAAGTGGCAAAAGCTATAGAGGCACTAGCACTAACCACTATCTGGGAATTGAAACAGAATAAAGTGAAAAGAAAACTATATGTGGTTTTTTTTTTCATATGCATTTTTCTCAATGAAATCCTGTAGATAACTTCATAGAAATGAAGCATCTATGTATCACAGTCTGGGAAACATTCCATTATGCCATTCTGCCTATTACATACTCAAGGGAGAGTGTAGATGATAGATTTTTAGAGCTAAAAAGAAGCTTGGAGGTCAGACTTAGTGGAATATATTTTCCAGCAGAGAGAACAAAAGCAGCTGGAGGATAGGTCACATATAGAAGGCAGATTTGTGCTAAGTTTTGAAGAAAGCTCAGTATTCTAAGGGGCAGAGGTGAAGAACAGGTTTCTAGTATGGGGGGATTGCCTATGCAAAGGCACTAAGAGGGGACATTGAGTGATGCATAAGGGGGAAAATGTACGTCAATGTGGCTGGCACACAGAATGGGAATGTCCACCTGAATTCAAAAGAAAACAGCTGGTATAAGAAAACAGAAGTCTTTAACTGGGGCAAATGAGTTGCAGCTAGAAGTATCACACAGCAAATCCTAGAGTAGGAGCTGAGCACAGGGTTTATATAGGGTACTAAGGTAGGGGGAATGACCAAACTGCAGGTGGGAAGAGTTGGGCAGAGGGAATGGCCAAGCTACTTGTAGAAGAGATTAGGCAGAGGGAAAGGTGCTGAAGGTGCATGGGCATTGGGACATTCTATGGTTTCAAGAGGTAAGTTGTTTTACAAAACTACTGAAAGTCCTTGGAGAAAGTTTGGGAATCTCAAAAGGGGGACCTTAAGACTTTTATGAAAAAATTAGAGATTAGGTGTGATAATATCTGCTCAACTTCATGCAATTCACTGACTTGGGAAAAAAGAAAAGGTCTGCTTCAGTCAGCTGAGTTTCATTAAGAGTAATATGGCAAGGGCAGAGTCAAGATGGTGGAGTAGAAGCAGGTCCTCCACGAGGCTCCAGCTTCCAGTTTCCACCTTCCCCAATTCATGTAAAAGGGGACTCTGAACAAACTTTGGAGTTGCAGAACCCACAAAAAGACACAGAGAAGCTAACTTCCCACTGAGGACAGCCAGGCAGGCTGACAGGAATCGGCCAGCACAACACTCTGGGAGCTGAGGCCAGGCCCACTTGAGCCAGAGATTTTAGTCCCAGGGAAGGCCTGACCAGCCGGCCGGCTGGAGGGACTCCAGATCACCAGCAGCTGTGGCTGTCTCATTAATTATCAACACATATATGCTTTGGAAAAAGTGAGAGGTCAGTGCAATGTGGACTTTGGCACCGAGAAGTTGGGAGTGCATAGGCTTTTGCCCCTGGGCGAGAAGCGTCTGAGGAGCCACAGCTGTGTAGCCACCCCCACTGGGCAGCTCCAGGTCTGCAGAGTGTAGAGGGACCAAGTGATCAGTCTTAGGGGTAATCGCTCTTGCTTTAACCTGCTAGAATCTGGATTGCAGTCTAGGGTGCAGGTCCTGGGGTGTGTGTCCAGCTTTCCAGAGCCTGTGGAAGCTTCAGAGAGCACCCAACTAATACCTCTGGCAGCTGAAAAAACCCCAGCATTTGATACGAAGCTCCCTGTCTGGTAGCAGAGTCCTACTGTGGCAAAAAGGCCAAAAGTTAAGTAATTGAGTGGCAACATGACCAGGCAAAGGAAAAAAAAATTAAACAGAAGATCCCAACATTAGACTCCTATTTTGGGGACAAAAGGAATCAAAGTGTGGAACAGGAGGAAGACAGTGAAGTCAGAACTCCGGCATCAAAAGCTTCAAAGGAAAATACGAGCTGGTTATAGGCCATAGAGGACCTTAAGAAGCAGATAAGAGAAGTGGAGGAAAAATTGGGAAGAGAAATGAGAACAATGAAAGAAAATTATGAAATGAGAGTCAATAGCCTGACTGAGGAAAATCATACCTTAAAAAATAGACTAACTCAAATGGCAAAAGAGGCTCCAAAAGCCAATGAGGAGAAGAATTCATTAAAAAGCTGAATTTGCCAGATGGAAAAAAAAGAATCTCCAAAGCTCACTGAGGAGAAGCATTCCTTCAAAATTAGATTGGAGCAAATGGAAGCTAATGACTTTATGAGAAATCAAGATGCTGTTAAACAGATCCAAACAAATGAAAGTATAGAAGGCAATGTGAAATATCTCATGGGAAAAACCACTGTCCTGGAAAATAGATCCAGGAGATAATTTAAAAGTTGTTGCACTATCTTAAAACCATGATCAAAGAAAGAACCTAGAAATCATCCTCCAAGAAATCCTCAAGGAAAACTGCCCCCAATGTTTTAGAACCACAGGGCAAGAGAGGTTCAAAGAATCCACCGATCATGTCCTGAAAAAGATCCCAAAGAGAAATTCCTAGGAATATTATAGGCAGGTTCTGAAATTCCCAGATCAAGGAGAGAATATTACAAGCAGCCAGGAAGAAACAATTTGAATATTGTGGAAACACAATCAGGATAACCCAGGATCTGGCAACTTCTACACTGAAGGATCGAAAGCTTGGAATGTGACATTCTGGAGTTCAGAGAAGCTGGGATTAAAACCAAGAATCACCTACTCAGCAAAACTGAGTATCATGTTTCAGGGGAAAATATGATCATTCAGTGGAATAGAGGAATTTCAAGAATTCTTGATGAAAAAAACACAGTTGAATAGAACATTTCACATTCAGATACAAGAAGCAAGAGAAGCATGAGAAGGTAAACAGGGAAAAGAAATCATAAGGAACTTATCAAAGTTGAACTATTAACATTCCTACATGGAAAAACAATAATTGTAACTCATGAAACTTTTCTCAGTATGAAAATAATTGAAGGGAATATATACATATATATGTCGATATAGGCATATGAATACATATGTGAATGTGTGTGTATATGTTTACATAGAGAGAGGGAACAGAACTAATTTAATAGAAAGGGATGATGCTTAACAGGTGAAATTAAGAGGTGAGAGAGGAATATAATGAGAGGAGATGGGGAGAGACAGAATATATATACTATTACTATTTTACATGTAATTGGGAAATAAGGTATGCAGGCACTGGGGCATAGAGATCCACCATGCCCTGCTGGAAAAGTCGAAAGTGATATGGGAGAAAATATGGAAGAAAACAGATTGGAGGAGGGGATAGCCTGTGGGACTGCTATTTTGGGGGGGGGTAGGGGAAAAATGGGGAGAAAATTTGTAATTCAAATGTGGTGGAAATGAATGATGGAAATCAGAAGTTAATAAAGCATTTGAGAAATGAAAAGAGTAATATGGCACATTCTTGAAAGAGGTAACCTGAATTTATTCTTTAAGTTCCAAACAAGAAAAATTATATATACACACACACATACACATATATATGTATATACATATATATGTGTGTGTACACACACATGCACACATACATAAACACACATATATGCATATATACACATGTATAATATATGTGTATATATGTATAGGCGTGCTATGTACTGAGAAAAATGATTTTATGCAGCCCCCTCCTTCCAAAGTTGTTTCTTTTTCAGAAGCACATTACTGATAATGAGATTGCATGGAGTCTCCTTATACTGGTCAACTCCCAACACAAACTCTTAAGTAACTTAATCTAAGATAGGGAGGCCTATTGGGTTCCCCTCAGTTTTAAGTGGAGATAGATTTTTATCAAGGGTTTTCTACTTTTCTACTTCTTTATCCAGAAACCAACAAGTGTGGCAAATCTTTTTAAGGCAGAAAAAGATGTAATCACATAGTAAAAGAAACTCTTCAGGTTGACCTAATCAGTAGATTCCAGCTCATTTTGTTGCTCAGACAGGTCTGGGGAAAATATTGATTCTTCTTCTTGTCAAGACAGGTGATATGGAAATTGATGTGTCTTTGACCAAAATTTATGTTATCTTAGTCATTTACCCTAAGGCCCTTATTTTCATTGTGTTAAAAAATCAGTTGATTGGCTTCTCCTGGAAACATCTGCTCCTTGAAGGGTATATAAACTGTGCACCCCAACACCAAAAGGAGCTCTCAATTCCAAACCTATACGTCCCATGCAATGCATGACTGCCCATTTTAAGAGAATAAAACATGGACTCCAAAAGCCTAATTCATCTCTCTCTCTCTCTCTCTCTCTCTCTCTCTCTCTCTCTCTCTCTCTCTCTCTCTCTCTCTCTCTCTCTCTCTCTCTGTCTCTGTTTCTCTCTCTCTCTCATTCTTTCCTTCTTTTGATTCTAAATTCAGGATTGGAGGTTTTTTTGGATATGAGGGGCTTAAAAAAAGGGTGACAGAAAGTTGCTAGCTATACAGACAGTAAGCATAACCATGTCTAGAAATGTGTAGAATATCAGACTTAAAACTAAGGAATTGATTAGTTTACACTTAATAGAATGTAATGTGGGATTCAGAAACTTATCACCCAAAGAATTGTCCTAATATGGTCTTTTTTTAAAACATTTCTTTTAAAAATTTGATTTCCAGATTCTTTCCCTTCTTCCCTCCTCACCCACCCCTACTGAGAAGACAAGCAATTCAATACAGGTTGTACACATGTAGTTAATACAAAACTTTTCAATAGTTTTATTGTGAAAGACTAACTATATTTCCCTCCAACCTATCCCATCCCCCCACTTATTTGATTTTCTACTTTGACCCTGGGCCTTTTCAGAAGTGTGCATTTCTAACTCTCCCCCCAATATGTCCTCCCTTCTATCATCTCCCCTCTTATCACCTACCCCCCCTTCTTTCCTGTAGGGTAAGATACCCAATGGAGTGTATATTATTCCTTCCTTGAGGCAAATTCAGTGAGAGTAAGGTTGACCTATTCCATTGCACCTTCCTGCTCTTCCCCTCCATTGTAACAGTTTCCTTTTGCCTTTTTTTGTATGAGATAATATACCTTATTTTTTTCCCTTTCTTCTTCTCCTGTTATATTCCTCTCTCACCTCTTGATTTTATTTTTTAAATATCATCCCTTCCTATTCAACTGATCCTGTGCACTCTGTCTATATGTGTGTGTACACACATATACACACACTTACATATGTATTTATACACACATATACCCTTCTATACATACATATATGTATGTATACATACATACATATTGTATGTGTGTGTGTATATATATATATATATTCGCTTCAACTATCCTCATACTGAGAAAAGTCTTATGAGTTAAAATTATTGTTTTTCCATGTAGGAATGTAAATAGTTCAACTTTAATAAGTTCCTTATGATTACTTTTTTCTTGTTTACCTTCTCATGCTTCTCTCTCTTTTTTTTTTTGTTTTGCTTTTTGGAGGGTAATTGGAGTTAAGTGACTCACCCTGGGTCATACAGCTAGTTTTTGTGTTGTGTCTGAGGTCAGATTCGAACTCAGGTCCTCCTGACTCTAGGGTCAGTGCTCTATTCACTGTGCCGCCTAGCTGCCCTTCCAGTCCTTCTCTTCTTTCTTGTATTAGACAGTCAAATTTTCTGTTCAGTTCTGGTTTTTGCATCAAGAATACTTGAAAGTTTTCTTTTTCATTGAATGATCATAATTTCCCCTGAAGTGTTATACTCAGTTTTGATAAGTAGGTGGTTCTTGGTTTAATCCTAGCTCCTTTGACCTCTGGAAAATCATACTCCAAGCTTTTTGATCCCTAATATGGAACTTGCTTGGTCTTATGGTATCTTGATTGTGTTTCCACAATACTCAAATTCTTTATTCCTGACAGCTTGTCATATTTTCTCCTTGACCTGAGAACTCTGGAATCTGGTTATGATACTCCTAGGAGCTTTCTTTTAGGTTCTTTTTCAAGAGGCAATTGGTGAATTCTTTCTATTTCTATTTTTCACTCTGGTTCTAGAATATCAGGACAATTTTCCTTGAGAATTTCTTGAAGGATGATTTCTGGAATCTCTTTTTGATCATGGCTTTAAGGTATTCCAATAAATTTTAAATTATCTCTCCTGGATATATTTTCAGGTCACTGTTTATTTTTTTTCCAATGAGATATTTCACATTGCCTTCTATTTTTTCATTTGTTTGGATCTGTTTTTATAACATCTTGATTTCTCATAAAGTCACTAGCTTCCATCTGCTCTAATCTAATTTTGAAGAAATTAGTCTTTTCAGTGAGATTTCGAAGTTCCTTTTCTATCTGGGCAATTTTGCTTTTTAAGAATTCTTCTCATTGGCTTTTTTGGCCTCTTTTGTCATTTGAGTTAATCTATTTTTAAGGTGTTATTTCCTTCAGCATTTTTGCAGTCTGCTTTAGCAGGATGTTGACTTGCTTTTCATGATTTTCTTGTATCATTCTCATTTCTCTTCCCAATTTTTCTTCCACTTCTCTTACTTTATTTTCAAAATACTTCTTGAGCTCCTCCATGGACTGTAAGCAATTCATATTTTTCTTGTAAGATTTTAATACAAGAATTTTCATTTTTGTTGACCTCTTCTGGTTACATGATTTGATCCTTTTTGTCCCCAAAAAGGATTCTATGGTCTGATTGACTTTCATCTGCTTGCTCATCTTGCCAGTAAATTACTTCACTTTTGAGCTCTTTGCTAGAGTAGAACTGTGCTTCCAGAGTGGAGAGAGCTACATCCCAAATTGCTGGGGGGTGTTTTGCATTTGCTAGAACTATAAGGAAGGCACCCTCTCTACAGCTTCCACAAACTCTGGTACACTGGCATTTCTCACCCCAGGACCAATGCCCAAGACTGTGAACCAGATCCAAGCAGGGCAAATCAAGAGCAATTACCCTCTGAATGGAAACTTGGTCCTCCTGTGATTTACAGGCCAGGAGCTCCAGAGGCAGCCATGTGGCAGCAGCTGCAGCTACTGTTCTGCTACGACATTTAGCCTGTGGGAAATGGCCTGTGCTCTTCCACACCCAGTTCCAACAGAGTTCCCTACTCACCTTTTATTTTCTCTTTGGTTTTTATTGAAAAGGCTGGAAATTGACACAGCTGCAAGTGATTCACTCTCCTAAATTCTGCTCTGCTTGGTCTGGGCCACTGGTTAGGGCCGCCCTGGGTCTGGGCTCAAGCTTCAGACTGTGCTTATCTCCCACCTCAGTGTGATAGCCTGCCAGGCTGCCTTCATTGGGGGATTCATTTATCTCTGTCACTTTGTGGGTTCTATAGCTCTAAAATTTGTTTAGAGTCATATTTTACAGGGATTGGGGGTGGTTGGAGTGGTATCTCATCAAGTCTCTCCTTTTACTCTGCCATTTTGGCTCCTTCTCCCATTCATTTGTCTTTTCTTAGACCAAACTCTTGGAGGTTGACAGTGTATAGGTATGTATTTAGCCTAGAGTCAAAAAAGAAAGAAATAAGCATTTATTAAATACCTATTATGTGCTAGGTATTATGATCAATGCTTCAGAAAGATTGCATCATTTGATGCAATCAAATTCAAAATCAAATTCAAATCAATGCAATCAAATTCAAAACAGGGAGGTAGATACTCTTATTCCTACTTAATACTTGAGGTAATGAAATGGGAATGGGAATTTGAAGATCTTCCCCCCCCCTTGCATTTTCAATCAAATTAGGTACTTTGCATCTTATTCCAAGTTCATGAATGTTTCAAGTATTAAGACCCAGAACTTGTGAATCCCACAGTGGGATGAATTTATTTTCATAAGAGGAAGAGGCAGAGCAGGAAGGAGCCAATATCATATATAATGAAAAGCCCAAGCTGAGAGAAGCCAGAACTTCTGGGAGCAAGTATCTGGAGGCTGGGCTGCTACTGCTGGAGAGACAGAAGAGAAATGAGAGATGAACTGAGAACTAAAAAGAACTGAGAAGAGAAATGAGAACTGAGGACTTAAGTAAAAATTGAGAAGAAATGAGAAGAGAGGAGAACTGGAAGGAGGCAGGGCTGTGGTGTTGCAACTTTGTCTATCTGTTTTGATATTACTTTGTCAGATTTGTCTGCTGATAGAGGATGATGCTGTTCTTACAGAAGCACTGGGACCTTGCTGCTGGTTCAGAAGCCCTGAAAGAGGATTTTCTTGTTGTGTGTTTATGTAAATATGGATGAGGGTCTGACTGATGATTTCAGACATCCTAGGACTATACTGATGATTTGTGTTGATTTCTCAGACCTTGTTGTTGGGTCTAGCTTGATTTCACAGGCAGAACATGAATTGATGAGGGTGCTGGCAATGTGAATGAATGTTATTGTGGTTTTGTTAAGCTTTGTCTTCCCAGGAACAGAAACTGTGAAGGACTTGAGGTCAACCAGACACTGTGAGCTTCAATATGGAACAGGAACTGCACAAGAAGCTGGACAAAGAACTGAGAGCTGTCTGCCTTTGAACCCAGGTGGCAGTTGTATAGATTTGGGCAAGAGGTGGGACCATGGAAGAAGAACCATGGGAGCTGAGAGCCTACCTCAAGTCAAGACTCTAGAAAAGACCTCCCATTGGGTGTTTAATGCAAACTGAGAAAATCAGGACTTACTGTGGCCTATGGGTAGAGGTCTCTGACCTTTATATTTAGATGTTATAGAGAAGTTAACAACTTCTCCAATTAAGAAGAGGACTTTTTGACTGAAGAGATTGAGACAATGAGGCCTTTGTACTTAATGTCAATTGGTGTACTTAGTGTCAATTATGGAAGATTTCCTCCTTAAGGATGATTGAATTAAGGACTTACTAAATGAAGGATTTAATAAATGAATTTTATCGTTTTTTAAAACTATATGAGAACTTTGATGAAAACTATGTGGCCATTTGAGTATTAAGTTCTTAAGCCCTAACATTATGAATGTTTTACTTTGATTTCTGTGAATATTTTGCATTAAATTGTTACTGAATAGAGATTTCACTTTACTGTATAATCAGAATCTTGAAAGCTATTCACAGTCACAGTCCTCTGGAAAGCTGCTCATGCTAGACTTTACTGGTGACTGAAGGTAAAAACTGATTTGATTTGTTTAAATTCACATAGCTAGTTATTGACTTAGGATACTTTTGAACTTGGGTCTACCTGACTTTATTTTCTATGTTAAGCTCTGTTAGGTTCTTTATTTATTATTTTTTTATTATTTAATTTCCCCCAGTTACATGCAAAAACAATTTTTAAAATTTGTCTTTAAAACTTTAAATTGCAAATTCTTTCCCTACCCCCTTCAAATATATCTCCTGAAATTATAAGGCAAGCAATTCAATATAGGGCATACATGTGCAGTAATGCAAAACATTTCCATAATAATCATATTGTGAAAGAAAACATAGACAAAATACTATCAAGATTTTTTAAAGAAAAAAAATATGTTTCAATCTGTATTCAGATGCCATTGGTTATTTATCTGGGTATGGATAGCATTTTCCATCATAAGTCCTTCAGGGTTCTCTTAAATCTTTGTATTGCTGAAAATAGCTAAGACATTCCCAGCAGATCATCTTATAATATTGCTGTTATTTTACACAGTACATTTTGCTTTTATCAGCTCATTCAAGTCTCTCTATACTTTTTCAAGAGCATCCTGGGTATCCCCTCAATTTTCAATTATTTGCCAACTAAAAAGAGCTGTTAAGCATAATTTTTGTGCATATTGGTCCTTTTCATTTAAAAAAATCTTTTGGGATACATACTTAGTAGAGGTATTGCCAGATCCATGTATATGCATAGTTTTACAATCTTTTTGATATAATTCCATATTGTTCTACAGAATGGTTGAATCAGTTCACAGCTCTTCCAATAGTTCATTAATTCCCCATTGTTATTACATCCTCCACCATTTGTCATTTTCCTTTTCTGTCATATTAGTCAATCTAATACCTCATGTATCTCTAGTACCTCAGAATTGTTTTAATTTGGATTTCTCCAATCAGCAGTGATTTAGAGCATTTATTTTTCATATGCCTGTAGGTATCTTTGGTTATTTCACCTGAAAATGTTAATATCTTTTGATCATTTATCAATTGGAGAATGGCTTTTTGATAAATTTGACTCAGCTATCTATCTATATGTTTCAGAAATGAAGTCTTCATCAGAGAAACTTGCTTCATTTTTCACAGTTACTATTGCTAACCATATTTTCCTCCATCCTCTTTTCCCCTGTGTATTCTTGTCTCTCTCTCCATTCAACCTCTCCCTCCTCAAAAGGGTTTTGCTTTTGATTATCCCTCCCCTTATCTTTCCTCCCTTCCATCACCCATCCCTTCTCTTAGCCCCTTCCCTTTCTACATCCTTGTAGGTTAAGATAGATTTCCATACCCAATTAAGTGTGTATGCTATACTTTCTTTAAGCCAATTCTGATATAAGTAAGGTTCCCTCACTCCCTCTCATCTCCTGTGTCTTCCCCTCCACTGTGCAAGCTTTTCTTGCCTCTTTTATGTGAAATAATTTACCCCATTCTATCTTTTTCTTTCCCCTTTTCCCTAGCACATTTCTCTCTCACCACTTAATTTTCCTTTTTTTAAGATATTATCCCTTCACATCTATGACCTTTATTTATATATACCCCTTCTATCTGTCCTAATAATGAGAAAATTCTTATGAGCTATAAGTAGCATTCCCATTTAGGAATGTAAAGAAATTAACATTATTAAACCCCTTATGATTTCCCTTGCCTGTTTACTTTTTCATACTACACATGGGTCTTGTATTTTAAAATCAAATTTTTTATTCATCTTTGGCATTTTCATCAAGAATACTTGGAAGTCGTCCTCCATTTCATTGAATATCCATTTTCTCCCCTAAAGCATTATATTCAGTTTTGTTGGTTAGGTGATTCTTGGTTGTAATCCTAGTTCCTTTACCCTCTAGAATGCAATATTCCAAGTCCTCTGATTCTTTAATGTTGAAACACCTAAATCTTGTGTTATCCTGACTGTAGCTCCATAATGCTTGAATCGTTTCTTTCTGGCTACTTGCAATAATTTCTTCTTGATCTGGAAGGTGTGTTATTTGGCTTTAATATCCCTGGTAGTTTTCATTTTGATATCTCTTTCAGGAGGTGATCAGTGGATTCTTTCTGTTGCCATTTTATCCTCTTGTTCTAGAATATCAGTTTTGCTTGACAATTTCTTGAAAGATCATCTCTAGTCTCTTCTTTTGAAGACTCTTAGGTAGTCCAAAAATTTAAAAATTACCTCTCCTGGACCTATTTTCCATATTTGTTATTGTCCCAGTAAACTATTTCATATTGGCTTCTATTTTTTTTCTTCCTTTGGTTTTGCTTTATTGTTTCTTGATTTATTATAAAGTTATTACCTTCCAATTGCTCCATTCTAATTTTTAAGGAATTATTTTCTTCAGAGAGTTTTGTACCTCTTTTTCCATTTAGCCCATTCTACTTTTAAAGGAGTTATTTTCTTCGGTGAATTTTTGTGCCTCCTTTTCCATTTAGCCAATTTGGTTTTTAAGGCATTCTTCTTTTCATTGTTTTTTTGTTTGTTTTGTTTTTACAATTTGACCTAGTCTTTTTGTTTTTTAAGGTGCTATTTTCTTCCATGTTTTTTGTGTCTTTATCAAGCTATTGATTTTTTCATGATTTTCTTGCATCACTCTCATTTCTTTTCCAAATTTTTCCTCTACCCTTCGATTACTTGATTTTCAAAATCATTTTTGGGCTCTTCTGTGGCTGAGATCAATTCATATTTTTTCTTGGAAGCTATGGATGTAGGAGGTTTGACTTTTTTTATCTCTTTAGTGTGTTTTGATCTTCCTTCTCACCATTTTAATTTTCTGTTGTCAGAATTTTTTTCTGTTTGCTTATGTTCCCAGTTTGTTACTTGACTTTTAACTCTTTGTTAAAGTAGGGCCTTGCTTCCAGGGTAGAGGGTATACTATCCCATGTTTCAGTAGTTCTAGGGATACTTCTAGGGACATGTAAGTTTCCAGTTCTTTCAAGGTGCTGTTATCTAAAGAGAGGTATTTACTACTCTCCTGACCTGTACTTGGGTCTGTAAATGACCATAAGCCCTCTTTTCTGCCCTGGAACTATCACAAAGGACCCCAGTCTGCTGCAGGCATGAGATCTCCTGTGCTAGTGCTCTTCCTCTCACTGGGATTGCCACTCAGGAGGTAGACCCAAATGCAAGTATAGGCAAAGCAACAGGGTCCTGCCTCAGTGCTAGCAAAGAGACTCCTATAATCTTCTTAGCAGTTGTTTTAACCCTCTTATTTTCTGCGCACTGAGAGTTCTGAAAATAGCTGCTGCTGGTTCAGCCTCTCCCAATTCCTGCTCCTGGTTTGCTGGGAGCAGGTCTGTGCTAGCACAGACTAAGCTAAACTATGTTCCACTTTCACCCTGGTGTGAAAGACCTTTCCTGCCAAACTCCCAAGTTGTATTTGGCATCTGTGAGATAAGAGGTCTAGAAACCATCATTGCTGCCACTGCTTCAGTCACCCAGAGGTCTCTTCCTGATTTGCTGAGACCAGGTTTGTGCATGACTACATTTCTCTCTCACCCTAGTACAACAGACCTTTCCTACCAACCCTCTAAATTGTATTGGGCTAGAAAAGTGCTTCACTCCATTTTTTTATTGTGGTTCTACTATTGTAGAATCTGTTTAGAGTTATGGTTTAAAGGTATTTTGAGGTTTTGGGGGGAGAGCTTAGGTGGATGTCTTCCTTTACTTCCTTTGCAGATAGGCCTCTATCTACAAACCTCTAACTAACTCATTGAATGTCTTGAGTAAAGAGGAATGATGTGACTTTTTAAACTTTATTTTATTTTTATTTATGGAATAAAACAAACATTTCTATAACATTGTAATGAAAGAGATGATTGCACATGAAACTATAGATCCACTGTGTAATATTGCTATTCCTTATAAATATGCAACAAGTATATTATTTATTATTATCACTTAATTTTTTCTATCCTCCCCCTCAAATAATAAAATTTTAACTGCACATTTAGTATACCATTTTGTCAGCTGCAGAGAGCTTGGATTAGAGAGGTAAGATATTTAAGGCAGGAAGACAAATGTGAAGATTCTTGCCATACTTCAGGTGAGAGATGGTGACCTGAATTATGCTGGTAATTGGGCAAGTAAAGGGTAATGATGAATTCAAGTGATATTGTGAATTGACAAGATTTGACAACTGTTCAGGTGTGAGAAGTGAATGAGAAATAAAGGTCAAGGATAACTCTAAGGTGAGAAAAAAACTGTCTGAAAGATAAGTAGTACCGTTGTCAGAAATTGGGAAGAGATAGAAAGGTTTGGGGAAGAAAGAAAACAAGTTCTGTTTTTGACAAATAAGTCTGAGATATCTTCAAGCATACATCATTCATTGATATGAGACTGAAGCTCAGAGGAGAGGCTGAGATTGGATTATATAGATCACTCAAAAATCTGCATAGAGATGATAATTAAACTCATAAGACATAAGAGGAGGGCAGAGTCAAGATGGTGAAGTAGAAACAGCACTTCCACATGGCTCTGGCTGCCATCTCCTCCAATTCCTGTCAAAGGTGACTCTGAACAAACTTTGGAGCTACAGAGCCCCCAAAATGACAGAGAGAAGATAACCTCCCACTGAAGACAGCCCAGCAGGCCAGCAGGAAGTGGCCACCTCAGCACTCTGGGAGCCAAGCCCAGCCCCACCCTAGGCAGAGGTTTTAGCCTCAGGGTGGCCTGACAAGCTGCTGGCTAGAGGGACTTCAGAATCACCAGGAGCTGTGGTGGTTTCCAGAATTATCAACCATAGATGCTAAGGACAAAGTGAGAGGTGAGTGCAGTGTGGACTTTGGGATCCAGTAGTTTGGGGTGTGGTCTGGTCTTTATCCCCTGCTGGGAGAAGCTGCTGAGGCTCCATGGCTCTGCAGCCACTGCAACATGGCAGCTTCAGCTACTGGCCTGTAGGTTGTAGGGAACCTAGCAACCAGTTTGAGGGGTAATCACTCTTGCTTTAACCTGTTTGGATCTGGATTTCTGTCTAGGATGAAGGTCCTGGGGTGTAGGACCAGCTTGCCAGAGTGTGTGTGTGGAGGCTTCAGAAAGGGCATTCAACTAATATGTGGGGCAGCTGAGAAAACCCCAACATTTGGTGCAAAGCTCCCCTGTCTGGTAGCAGAGTTCTACTGGGACAAAAAGCTCAAAAGCCAAGTAATTAAGTGGCAACATGAGCAAATAGGGAAGCAAAGCAAGCAGAGAAACCCAACTTTACACTCCTATTTTGGGGAAAAAAAGGATCAAAGCATGGAACAGGAGGAATACAGTTAAATCATTACTCCTGCACCAAAAGCTTCCAAGAAAAATATGAGATGGTAATAGGCCACAGAGGACCTTAAGAAGGATTTTGAAAACCAAATAAGATAATTAGAGGAAAAATTGGGAAGAGAAATAAGAATGATGTAAGAAAATTATGAAATGAGAATCAACAACCTGCCTGAAGAAAATTACACCTTAAAAAGTAGACTAACTCAAATGGCAAAAGAGGCTCAAAAAGGCAATGAGGAGAACAATGCATTAAAAAGCCAAATTTGCCAGATGGAAAAAAGAATCTCAAAAGCTCACTGAAGAGAATCATTCCTTCAGAATTAGACTGGAGCAAATGGAAGCTAGTGACATTAAGAGAAATCAAGATATTATTAAACAGATCCAAACAAATGAAAAAATAGAAGGCAATGTGAAATATCTCATTGGAAAAACCACAGACCTGAAAAATAGATCCAGGAGAGATCATTTAAAAATTATCGGACTACCTGAAAGCCATGATCAAAAAAAGAACCTAGAAATCATCCTTCAAGAAATTCTCAAGGAAAATTGCCCAGATGATTTAGAACCAGAGGGCAAAAGAGAGGTTGAAAGAATTCACCAATCACCTCCTGAAAAAGATCCCAAAAAGAAAACTCCTAGGAATATTATAGGCAGGTTCCAGAATTCCTAGATCAAGGAGAAAATATTACAAGCAGCCAGGAAGAAACAATTTGATTATTGTGGAAATAGAGTCAGGATAACACAGGATCTGACAGCTTCTATACTGAGGGATCGAAGGGCTTGGAATATGATATTCCAGGGGTCAAAGGAGCTGGGATTAAAACCAAGAGTCACCTACCCAGCAAAACTGAGTATCATATTTCAGGGGAAAATATGATCATTCAGTGGAATAGAGGACTTTCAATCATTCTTGATGAAAAAAAAAACAGAGTTGAATAGGAAATTTGATATTCGGATACAAGAAACAAGAGAAGCACGAGTAGTAAACAGGGAAAAGAAACCATAAGGAACTTATCAAAGTTGAACTTTTTACATCCCTACATGGAAAAACAATAATTGTAACTTATGAAACTTTTCTCAGTATGAGAATAGTTGAAGGGAATAGAAATGTATACACACATACATACATATATTTCTATATAGGATGGTATATGGGCATATGAATACATATGTGAATGTGTGTATATATGTTTACAGGTATACATAGAGAAGGGAACAGCACCAATTTAAAAGGAATATATGATACTTAAAAGGTTAAATGAAGAGGTGAGAGAGTAATATAATGAGAGGAGTTGGGGAGAGACAGAATGGGGTAAACTATCTCATATAGAAGAGGCAAGGGCAAATGGTTACAATGGAGGAGAAGAGCAGGAAGGCAAAAGGGAATGGATCAACCTTATTCTCATAGAATTTGGTTTAGGGAGGAAATGACATACACATAAATAGGGTATATCACCCTACAGGAGAATAGGGGGAAGGGGATGAGAGGGGGGATGATGGAAGGGAGGGCAGACTGGGGGGGGATTGAAGTTTGAAGTACCCACTTTTGAAAAGGGACAGGATCAAAGCAGAGAATAGAACAAATGGGAGGTGGGATAGGAGGGAGGGAAATATAGTCCATCTTTTACAATATATCCACTATGGAAATGTTTTGCTTAGCTACACATGTACAACATATATTGAAGTGCTCTTATTCCCAGTAAGTGTGGGTGACAATTGAGGAAGGGAATGAATCTGGAATTCAAAGTTTTAAAAACCAATGTTTAAATATATAGTCTCATTAATACTATTTTACATGTAATTGGGAAATAAGATATACAGTCACTGGGCCATAGAGATCCACTATACCCTACTGGAAAGTCAGAGAGGGGATGGGAGAAGATATTGGAGAGAGCAGATTGGAGGAGGGGATATGCAGTGGGATTGCTATTTTGGGGTGGTGGGTAAGGGAAAAACAGGGAAGAAAATTTGTAACTAAAATCTTGTGGAAATGAATGATGTAAACTAGAAGTTAATAAAGCATTTGATTTTTAAAAAAGACATGCCAGGAGACCAAGTAAATAGAGATAAGGGGAAATGACCTAGATTTGGACTGTGAAGTATACCCATATAAAGAAGATGGGATATACAAGATCAAAATAACAATATCATAAAAATCCATGAAGGAGAGAGTGTCCAGAAGTAGGGCATGGGCCATAGTTTTAAATACTTCAGAGGAGGATGTTTAGGAAAGATGTTGATTAAAAAACTCAATTATTATTATTATTAATTTAATGACCACTTAAAGAACTGATATGATTGGAAACTCATTAGCTTTCATATACTGTCTTCTCCTTTCCACTCATGGAAATACTATTTGATTTTTTCCCTCACATCAAACCTAAATTTGCTTTTTACACTTTCACCTATACTTTCTAGTTGTTGTTGCTGTTTTCCTTTGGGGTCAAATAGAAAAAAAAATCTTATCCCTATTCCATAGCACAACCTTTCAAATATTTGAAGATACCAATCACATTTCCTCAAAGTCTTCTCTTCTCTTCTCTAGGGTAAACATTTCTGATTGCTTCAATGGATACTTTTACATCATGAAACTGAATCACTTCACCAATTTATCTTTTTCATGGTCTAGACAGGGGTGGGGAACTTGTGACCTTAAGGTGACACCCTAGGTCCTCCAATGCAACCCTTTGACTGAATCTAACCTTCATGTTCAAATCCCCTTAATGCACACTGAGAGGCACATAGTACACGCTAAATAAATGCTTGTTGATTGATTGATTAACATTGGCTCTGGATATTCTCCAGTTTATCAGTATTTTTTGTTAAATGAGAGGATTTGAACAAAACCCAATGATGTACATGTGTTCAACTGGAAAAATCTACAGCAGGACTATCAGATCCTTAATGTTGAATATTGTTTCTTTTAATGCAATCAGAAACTTCATTAGTTTTCTTGGTTAATATGACATAGTGTTGTCATATATTAAGCTTGTAATCAACTGGAAACTCCTGAGATTTTTTACATGAAAAATAATAGTCAGATTGTTTATACTTGCATTTATGAAATATATTAACAGAAATGTAATAGTGACAATTAACTTATATGTTATATTATACCCTATTTGATTTTTCCTGTGTTCTTACCTGGGATCTTTTAATATCCTTAAAGTGTACTTTCATCCTTTGTGTCTACTGCAAAATTTATAAAAATCACTTTGTATATATTTTACAAACATGTATGTATATATACAAATATATGTATGTATACATATGCACACACTATATACACAAATGTGTATATACATATATGTGGAGTATACATATATATACACACATACATTTACATATACATGTGTTGTATGTCTTTTATTTTTGGTTTTCTTGGCAAAGATAATGGAGTGGTTTTCCTTTTCTTTCTCCAGCTCATTTTGTGGATGAGGAAACTGAGGTAAACAGTGTTAATTGTCTTGCTCAGGATCACAAGTTGATAAATGTATGTGTAGTTAAATCACACTGGTCCAAAGACAGATCCCTTAGATACCATTTCACAGGAGGCTTCATTATCTTTTCCCTAGAATCTGGCATTAGCCTCCTCAATTGCTGCATTGCCTCAAGTCTTTCCCTAATTCAATCCAAACAGTTGTGGAAATGCACAAAGAACTGACCATTTCAGTCACTTACCAATAAACTTAAGTGGCTCCCTGACACCTACAGGATCACATACAAACTTTTTTTCATGACTTTTAATGTTCTTTTGTTGGAGTCTAACCCCAACTCATTACTCCCATTCACTAGCTCAATATAACCAAATTCACCTTCATTCTATATATGTATAATGTTCTATCTCTTCTTTTCTATGACTCTGCATTGCCTATTTTGGAATTCCCTTTTTTCCCAGTTCTACACCTTAGAATGCGTAGTTTCTTTATTGACTCAAGTGATTGTCCTATCTACATAAAGTATCCATATCACCTCTGTAACAATTAGTGTGTTTTTCTCAGGGGAAAATGCTTTTGCAACACTTTGTCCTAAAATTCATGTAAACTATATCCATAGCATGCAATCAACCATTTTACCCCTCATCTTCCTTGAGGCAGAATAAAATGTGGTGAAATATAAAATGAAGGGGATGAATTAAATGATTTCTAAGGTCCCCTGTAGTATAAAATCCTAAAGGCATAATGTTTATTTCAACAGTCAAGAAGCACTTAAGTTGTAACTCTTTGAATCACAGTTTATGGAAATAAAGTAATATCTGTGGTGTGGGAAGTAGGGATGTCATGTACATCAAAATGGAGATCTTGGACATTTTATTCTCACAGAGTAAGTTACTCCATAGAAGCAACATAGAATAATAAATAAAGACACAAAGGTCACTAAAGAATCAGTACTTTCTAAGATGTCACATTTAGGCTTGACTTTCATTTCAATAAAAATGTAATTGGAAACACACTGAGAAGTTACAAAGCTCATCAGCATTTCCTGTTCATTCCATGAAAGAATCAGATGTTCAAAGACAGGGAAATTATTGAAGATCATGTTTACACTCTGTTCACTTACTATGGGAAATGATTATTTGACAAACAAAAGAACTGTTACCGTGAAGAACACAAGCATTTGTTGACAGATTTAGAAGAGCCTGATTGCATACTATTCCTGTTGGGTAGACCAGAAACAGCTGGTTCATTGGGGTTCCTGATAAGCAAGCTTCTAATTCAGTCCTGCCAACTCACTAAGTGGTCCATGAGAAGGAATAGCAGAAATGCAACTAAATAATTTTATATTCAGTGACACAGATGTCACAGAGCACTATACACAGAATAATGCCTGGAAGATTCATCTGTTGGGTATGCTGAGATTGTGATGAGTCCACCACTGCCCTCTCTACAGGATGAAAGCATAATGTGTTACCATCATTCTCCAGCCTAACTTCAGTGTGAGGAAATTAGCTGTGCAGGGGTTGACAGGTTTTCTTTTCTCTTAGAGACAAGAATGCATATTCCCTAGGAAGCCTTCTCTTTAAAAAAATTAATGGGTATATAGCGATTTTGGTCATTTTGAAATGTTCAGTCTTTGCACTGGAAAATTTTTCTCTCTGTCCTTTTCTGAGAGCATATTATATGGATATATCTTTTTTTGTCCTGATCTCAGGATATTTAGATTTTCTTTCTTTTTTGTTAAGTCTTGATCTCTCATTTTATTGGTTTAGGAAATAACCTCTATAAATAGAGACCAACAATGGTTCTGCAAGTGTCAGTCTTAGAGAGTTGCCTGCAGACACTAAAATTTTAAATCCATTTTCTAGGCCTAAACAGCCAGTATTTTTCAGAGGTGGGATTTGAGACCAGTTCTTCTCTACTCCAGAGCTAACTCTGAACAAAGTCATTATCCTTTTACTTATTTTTTTTTTATTTTGCATTGTATTTGCACATCATCTCCTCTAAGATAATGTAATTATTTTAATAGTGGGTGATATTTTGCCTTTCATATTAGCTTTCACCAAGTCCATACTTTGTGAATATTTGCTAAATACTATTGGTTTAAAATCTAGAAGGAACAAGTTACACCTATTCCAAACGTTTCCTACCTTCAGTCATAATATTGGCTACACTACTTGTTTCAACTCTAAGGTCATAGACTCCAAGAACTCATGGTGAATTTTGTTGACATAATAGGTTGATCCACAAGATTCAGTTATTCCAACCAGAGTCCATGTTGATTTTTATACCTTCATACATAATATCTCCCTCCTTCAGAAACCAGAACAGATTTAATCCTAAAGAGAGTGGTATATGGGTCCCCAACACAGCAGAGGGTAAGGAATGCTTTCTTCTTATCTCCCTTTGAAAGCTCCTATTATCCAGTGATATGATCTCATTCTTAAGATTCCTATAATATATGCCATCTAAAGATTATAGAATATGAGACCCATTTCCTTTATACATGAACAACAAACCAGAGTAAGTGGCTATCAGTAAATTGTACTGATTAGCACAGTGTCAATTTTCTAGGGTTTTTTATGTTCATTTTTTTTCTCTACCTTATCCTATACATGCATACAAAAAATCACAAAGTCATTTAAAATTTGAATGGCTAATAAGAAGTAAGTCATTCGTCTACCTAAAGTTCAAGATTTACTCTCAAGAAAGGGTGAGAGGTAAGGGGATAGTGAGTCATATATTTCTAAGCCTTTGTCTTTATAAAGAATAGACTGCCCTTGCTTGGAGATACTGAGCACGGTCCTATTTAAAATCTGGGTAATGTTTGTTTCAACCTTTCTGGACTGATAGATCACTATTTTTTTTTGCAGTAGGTTGATAAAACTTGATACCCTGAGGGAGTTACATGGTGATGTGTTCTTAATTAGAGAAGCTATTAAATGGATCAAAACACAAAATTGGTAAAAATGGTTTTCAACAAACTCCAAACACAAAACTGGGCTATAGAATCCTCTTTGAAATCCTTACACATTTCATAGTTTTGGAGTTTTATTTCAAAAATAAATTGGTGAGGGCTTTTCTTTTTTGAAAGTAATATTCCTTAAAAATGGAAGCATTGGGAATTGTTAAGCTGTACTGAGTAACTTTATAACTCACTCCCACTGCAAAACTACTGTTGGAAGATTCAGGTTTCCTAATGTCACTAAAAGAAAAAGAATAGATTATATATTATACTACATCATTAGAATACATAGACTTTTAAATGAAGAAATTATGGAAAATAATGCCTTCAAAATGGAATATCCCAGAATACATTTTCCTCTATGGCATTAACATTTGCTAAAGGTACTAAGGTCAAAGTCCTGATTATTCCAATGGTTTCTGCTGCCATAGATTTATCTTATGACTGCCTAGATCTCCACAGAATGTGAAATTAAAGGAATGAAATGACCCAAATATCCTTATCCTCCACAGACACCTTTACTGACTATGCAAAGAATTTTGAAGAGATTGTGTTGTCTTTCCAAAAATAAATTCTTCTCTTTCCACCAAAAAGGAAAAAAAAAAGTTAAAGGCTAAATTTTTGATATTTAAAGCAGGATTAAGGAGCAAAAGACTAACATAGTGGGTAATTTTTCATCACTTGTCAGTCACTCCTCTTCTACACTAAAACTTCTACCATTCACAATTGCAAATCAAATCAATAATAGCCTGAAATTGTGCTTAGCTTGATCTTGTTTTGTCATTTTCTTTTTCCTTTTTATCAGTAGAAATCTGATCCACAGCATAAAACCAAATCCTAATACTAAACCCAAATTAATGAATGTGTGTGGGTGTGTGTGTCACAATATAGTGATCAGAGGACCATGAAGTTTCTTCCTAAATTCAGACACCTGACCTCAAAGAACCAATAATATTGAGCAATCCTTGTGTCAAAGGTTCCTTCTTGGTGTTAAGAATAACTTTTAGGTTCTTCCCACTTATTTATTTCTTGGGTACCATCCAGGTGGAACCCAAGAATATTAATATCTTATACTTTTCTAATTTCCCTTTATGAGTACTTTGGTTCACAATGAAGACTTTCTGTGTTCAAACTTGTAATAATTTCATTTAGATTGTTCAGGACAAAGAAAGGTTGTAATATAATCATAGGGAATGAAGCAACTTTCTTCACCTATACCTGACACATTATTTTACAGTTCCTGGACTCATACAGATTCTATGACTATAAATATTACCTTATATAGAAACCCAGAATGACAGAAGGATATATTTCTCTGTTTTGTTTTGTTGTTGTGCATGTGAGAAGTCTTTCAATGCCTACTTTCCTTCCTTTTATGTCCCACTACTCTGCAGCTGTTGTTCTAAATTCCTGGATACATACAGGTTTCTCTTCTATCTTACTCTCCAGATCTATTGTGTTTTCCTCATTGTTCCAAACTTTTTTTTCCAACAATCATTGCAACTCTTGAGTAGTAAGACCATATTAATCTGCAGTCTTGCAAGCATTATTGCAGTTCTTTCTCACCTCGTGTCAATCATATGACCTTGGTATATTTTCTCCTTTGATCTTGTCCCTTTTCAAAAGTATTTGCTTCTAACTGCCCTCTCCCCCAATCTACTCTCCCTTCTATTATCCCCAATCTTATCCCCTTCCCCCTACTTTTCTGTAGGTGGGATACACATTTGATTGTGTATGTCATTCCCTCCTTAAGCAAAATCCAATGAGAGTGAGGTTGACTCATTTCCTTTCACATTCCTGCTCTTCCCCTCCATTGTAAGAACTTTCTCTTGCATCATTTATGTGAGATAATTTACCCAATTCTATTTCTCCCTTTCTCCTTCCAATATATTCCTCTCACCTCTTGATTTTATTTTTTAGATATCATCCCTTCATATTAAACTCATTCTGTCTCCCCTGTATGTGTATACATATACACACATATGTACATATACACACATATTCCCACCTATACATGCATATATGTATACATATATATACACCCACACACACCATCACATACACACACACACACACATATTCCCTTCAACTATCCTCATACTGAGATAAGTTTCATGAGTTACAAATATTGGCTTTCCAAGTAAGAATGTAAGTAGTTCAACATTAATAAGTTCTTTATGATTTCTCTTTCCTGTTTACCTTTTCATGCCTCTCTTGCTTCTTGTATATGAAAGTTAATTTTTTCTGTTCAGCTCTAGTCTTTTCATCAAGAATGCTTGAAAGTCCTCTATTTCTTTGAATGACCATATTTCCCCTGAAGTGTTATGCTTAGTTTTGCTGGGTAGGTGATTCTTGGTTTTAATCCTAACTCATTTGACCTCTGGAATATCATAATCCAAGCCTTCTAATCTCTTAATGTAGAATCTGCTAAATATTGTGTTATCCTGATTGTGTTTCCACAATACTCAAATTGTTTCTTCCTAACTGCTTACAGTATTTTCTCCTTGTCTGTGGAACTCTGGAATTTGGCTAGAATATCAGGGAAATTTTCCTTGAGAATAATTGAAAAATGATGTCTAGGCTCATATTTTTTTTAAAGCAATCGGGGTTAAGTAACTTGCTCAAGGTTACATGGCCAGTTATTTCTGGCTGTGATGCTAAGTATCTGAGCCTGGATTTGATCCCCAGGTCTAGGCTCATTTTTTGATCATGGCTTTCAGGTAGTCCAATAATTTTAAATGATCTCTTCAGATCTCTTTTTCAGGTCAGTGTTTTTTCCAATGAGATATATCACATTGCCTTCTATTTTTTTTATTCTTTCAGATCTATTTTATAATATCTTGATTTATCATAAAGTCATTACCTTCCATTTCCTCCAATCTAATTTTGGAGGAATTATTTTCTTCAGTGTGCTTTTGAAGTTCCTTTTCCATCTGGCAAATTTGGCTTTTAAAGGCATTCTCCTCCTCATTGGCTTTTTGGACTTCTTTTGCCATTTGAGTCAGTCTGTTTTTTAAGATTTTATTTTTTCAGTATTTTGGGGGTCTCCTTTAGCAAACTGTTGACTTGTTTATCAAGACTTTCTGGCATCATTCTAATCTCTTTTCCCATTTTTTTCCTCTACTTCCTTTACTTGATTTTTGAAATCCTTCTTGAGCTACTCCATGGCCTGTGGATAGTTCATATTTTTCTTTGAGGCTTTTGATGCAGGAGTTTTGATTTTGTTGTCTTCTTCTGGTTATATGGTTTCATCTTCTTTGTCACCAAAAAAATGATTCTATAGTCTTATTTCTTTTACTTTGTCTGCTCATAATTCCAGTCAATTGCTTGACTTTTGAGCTCTTTGCCATGGTAGGACTCTGCTTCCAGAGCAGAAATTGCTGAGTCACAAATTTCTGGGGTTTTTGTCGAGCTGTCTGAGCTTCTTCTAACACATGCCTGAAAACTGTGAGGAAGACTGCCTCTCCACAGCTTCAACAAGCTCTGTCATGACAGTCCTCCTCACCCAAGGATCACCATCCAAGACTGTAACCCAGGTCCAAGCAGGTCAAGGCAAGAGAATCCTGTCTCAAAACCAGCAAAGAGATTCCTGCAACTACCATTTTATCAGCCACTTTGACCCCCCCCACTATTTGTGTTTCTGGAGCTCTGAAAGCAGCTGGTACTGCAACCACTACCATCTCTTCTATCCAAGGGGCAGGGGCTGGATTGTAGTCTTTTCTCACCCAGGTCCAAAAAGAGTTTCCCCACTGATATGTTTGTTTCTCTTTGGCATTTATGGGTTGAGAAGTCTAAAAACTGTCACAGCTCCCAGTAATTCAGTCCACTGAGGTCTGCTCCAGGCTGTCTGTGCTGGCATGGCCCACTTGGGACTGATCTCCGCTACCAGCCCTGTGTGATAGACCCCTCCTGTAATTCTGCCAGGCTGCCTTCAGTAAAGATTTGTTTCACTCTGACATTTTCTGGGTTCTGTAGCTCTAAAGTTTTTTTGGAGTCATTTTTTCACAGATATTGGAGGCAATTGGCGATGAGCTCAAGTAAATTCCTGCTTTTGCCCAAATATGTTTTCTTTGAATAGGTAAATTCTGACTCTAGAAGCAGAAACAAAGGTCTTTTGTAGTTTACAAACTTTTCAAAGCTGTTTTAACACTTCCAACCAACTACTGTATTCATGGAAGTTTGTCTAGTTTGTCTGAGCAAAGGCTTATCCTTGACTATGGTTGTCCATGTTACTCTGGTTCATCATAGAATTAAACCTCTCAGAGAACTTAAGAACTGCATTTGTTTAACTACTTGGAACATTGCTCAAAGAAGCACACAGTTATTTGTGTGTTCGCCATATGCAAAGATAATAACCAGCAGCACAAGTTCTATTTGACCATGCCTGTTTCCTTGAGAGAGTAATGAGACAGACAAGAGATAGCATTGAATGTGTCTACTTTAATTTGTAATTTAACCTTAAATTGCAGGTGGCGGCCTTAGTAAAAATGTTAATGCTGTATATTTGTACATTGTTTTGCAGATTTTTCAAAGCACTGCAACATTTTTCCTTTTCTACGGTGGCAGTTTAGACATTTGAGTTCTGGAACTGGTTTGGTCACCAATTCATTAAGTCACCTTGAGCAGGGCAGTAATCTCTGTCTTAATTGCTTCATTTATAGTTTCAATAGAAAGGATTAGCTGATGTTACATATCTAATGTTCTTTCCAGAGCTGAGATTCTATGCTTAAATAAAATCAAATACCTTAAAAAACAATATGAGATAAATATAGCACAAATTTGTGTCTCTATTTTATAAATTAAAAAGACTAACAAAGAAATTAAATTACTTAAGCAACATTCCATTACTAGAAAGTTTTGTATTCAAGAATATAACCATTTTTCTAATTCCAATAAAAGTGATTTTTCTATAATTACAAAGAGCCAATAGAATTCAATGGTACATATAATGATGAATTAAAATTGATATAAATGAAGAATACAAAAATCATGGAAATACTTTTTTAATGAAATAATACCAAATGAACAAAACAAAACTACCAGGATAGTGGGACATATAAGAGGAAAACTGAGTGAAAATCAATGGACAAAGAGAAGTGATATAATTTTATTCATTAAAACAAATTAGTTTACATATGCACAGTCACAAAGCTTACTAAATTTATTTTGTTGATGCATATTAAGTTTATGATGAATAATTTAAACTTTCAGTGAGGTTAATTCTGCCAGAGAGCAAGCAGTATGGGGGCAGACATAAGATCAAAGTAATGATGTGTAAATGGTAAAAAATTATGTATAATATGAGGGATTCCAACCCAATACCATTTTGAAGGATTGCTTTAGATTTATGAGTTTTCTGGCTCAGTATTAGTCAACTTGACCTTCATTTGAATCTAGAGTAAGATATCTATGGAATGATAACCCTCATTCATTTAACTCTAGTTTTCTTTACTCTCTCCTTTTTTGTATAATATAAAAAGTCACTCTATCCTTGATCATAACCCTAGCTTTCTAAAGAAGAAAGCGTATGTATTGAAGCTGAACATCCAGTAGGAACTAGCATAATGTTATTATTGAATATGTATGCACATCATATTTTTCCTATATCTCTGGGCTATTCCATGTGTCATTATTTCAAATGGTAAATGTTGTTTCTTACTATCAGACTTTGAACTATTTGAGAGTAGGTAGTCTTAGCCTTTCTTTGTATACTTAGCATTTGGAGTATGACTGATAAAGGACACTTCAGAAATCTTTATTGACTTACTATTTGAGTGTTTATTCTTTTTTTTTTTGGCTTTTGGAGAGAAATTGGGGTTACATAACTTGCCCAAGGTTGCACAGCTAGTTTGTGTGTGTGTGTTAAGTGTCTGAGTCTAGATCAGAACCCAGGTCCTCCTGACTCCAGGAGCTGCACTTTACTCACTGTGTCACCTAGCTGCCCCATTGAGTGCTTATTCCTAAACAGCTTACATCCCCAAACCATCAACTCATTTGTTATTTTTTAGGTGTGTAATTTCAAAGCATTTTTATAGTTTCCACTGTGTGAGTAATATTCTTTAAGTCAAAAAATTGTAAAAGTCAGGTAAAACTGCATGAAATGGTTATGTTGATGTGTGTGTGTGTGTGTGTGTATAATTTTGTCTTGATGGATTAAAGAATCCTTTATTTAATTAGACATAATTTTAGGGATTTTAATATCACTTCTTATGTGGTTTGTGGTTTCAGAGAACCCAGAAATGTAAGGGTACAGGAGGATCTGCCTTGAAAGAATTCAAGCACTCAAGCCTTCTTTCAGTCAAAGTAAAAGAGAGACAGAGACAGAGACAGAGACAAAGAGGGATCTTACCCAAAAGGGAAATTCCCTGAAGCTTAGTTCAGCAAGTTAAGGATAGGGGCATGATAGAGACTACCAACTCTTCTCAAGTCAGCCTCTTCCCATAGTCTTTTACTTCAGTAACCTGAAGTTCAATTGGCATCTTCCATCTTCTCTCTCAAAACTGGAAGCCAAAGTTCCCTCAAGTTACTGCAGAAACTAAAGAGAGTATAGCAAGTTGGACAAATCTGAAAGGAGACTTCAGCTCTCCCATTTCACTAACTCTATCCCAAAGTTCATGATCACCATGAGTGAGGAGAGAATTCCAAACCAATGGGCTATAGGACTGTGTTTACATGAGTACACTTCAAGGATTGTTCTTGATCCTCTTCTCTGTGTACACAGATTTGGCAACTAAATCCTTTCCCTTGGGGTTAATTATCGTTTCTATGTAGGTCAAAGAATATTTATTAAGTGCCCATTATGCACCAGGAACTACACAAGGTTATGTGTATATAAGTACAAAGAATAAAACAGTTAATACTTGTGCACAGCTACAAATTCTCCCTTGAGCTTTAATCCCACAGAATCAAATAGTTAAGAAAGCATCTAAAAATAAATTTATTTAAAATAGAAATTACTACCTTTCCCTACAAACCCATCCCTTTTCCAATCTTCTCTCTGTAGAAAAGCAAGACTAGTCTTAAATCTTCTGGGTTTTCAACCTTGCTGTTATCCTTAATTCCTCATTCTCCCTCACTCTACATATGCTATCAGTTTTCAAATCTCATATCTATCTCTACAACATCTCTTGCATCAAATCCCTTTTCCTTAGTCACATATTGCTGTTCTGTTGTTTTAAATTGTGACCAATTCCTCATGATCCCATTTGGGATTCTCTTGACAAAGATAATGTAATGGCTTGCTATTTCCCTCTCTAGTTCATTTTACAAATGAAGAAACTGAGGAAAATAGGATTATACTATAATTTATTTGATTTACCCAGGGTCACATAGCTAGGAAGTATCAGAAACCAGCTTCGAACTCAGGAAGATGAGTCTTTCTGATGTCAGGCCCAGCACTCTATTCCCTGTGCCACTGAACTGTCCTTTTAGTCACATAGCATCACTTTATTCCAGGCTATCTTCACCTCTTGCTTATTCAATTGCAATGATCTTGTTAGTATTCCTGCCTCATATCTCTCTCCAATATTCCCATCCACACAGCTGCCAAAATAATTCTTTAAACATAGATCTATCTCATTCCCCTTCTCCTTACCTCTAACAACTCCCACTTGCTTCTAGGATACAATGCTGTATTTGAATTTAAAATTCCTACAAAACCAGAACTTAACCTATTTCTTCCAACCTTTTTATACAGTATTCTCCCTATTTTATTCCATGATTCAATCAAACTTGCCTATCTCTCTACACACACACACACACACACACACACACAATATCTCCTTTAATAGAAGATAGTTTCTTTTGGACTTTTAGGAGCTTCTTTGCTTACTTTTTTTCTTATTTTTTCTAATTATATCCCTCATATACTTTGGATTATGTTTAGCATATAGTAGATAGTTAATACATATATGACAAGCAGCTGATTATGTGAAATTAGGAAATAAATATAACAATGGATATATATAAACTAAAATGTAAGTTGGTGACTCTAATTCATCAAATTTTCTAATTGTCTTCAGTTTATTCTTCTACTGCTAACTAATCATTTGTTTGAATCAAGATTGCCTTAACTTATAATTATTAATTGCACTCAGTAAGAAAAATAAATTATCTTGAACTCTGCTGAGAATGGTCATATATGATAATTTTCACCCAAAAATACTCTTACTAATGTTATTAAATTAATTATCTTCACAATATACTGTATATTATACCTTAAAATGAATTAATTAGCTCTGCTTTAGGAATTACACATTAGGTGCTAGCTTATTAGGTCCTCAATCACAACAAAAAAGCGAATTAAGTGTCAGAGGCATTAATTGAACTGAGATCCTCTTGAATCCAAGGCCTGCCTTCTATCCATTATTCCACCCCACCTCTCATGATTCAGAAAAGAAAAATATCAAATTAATTAGTTAACTATATTTAAACTCATAATCCATTTGAATTATGAATGCATAAGTTGTTAAACTATTTTGATTCATTTTCACTAATATCCAGTTGTTTGCTAACTGGTAGAAACAGTGAGGAACAGGTCATCTCAATCAAAACAAAGTAGTTGTGGTTCTAGACTCCAAAATTTTTGCAAGAATCTGGATGTCTAAAAATTCCAAAGCTTAACACATCAAATTTTAGGATCAATAAAACAGACTATATCATGTGTTTAAGTCTGAATCCTCATATGATATAGTCATTTCCCCAAGCATTTCTTACATATTATTCTTGAGAGTTTCATTATCAATTTTTTAAATGATGCCAAATGTATAAAAATTGGAATTTTATAAATGAAAGGAAGTGAAGCAGATGAGTATTGATTTTTGTTTTAAATAAACAGCTTGAAGCTCAAAGTCACCATGTAGTCCTTCCTTTGTTCCATCTCCCTTTGATTTTTGGACAATGGGAGAGGAAAGCTGTCTGGCTATTCTTGAGATAGTGACAAAGAATAGACTCCCTTATCTCTTATTCTCTTAAATGGCTCTATTTTTCTTTAGCACTAAAATGAGAGACTGCAGTTGCCAAAATACCATTTATTTACCTGTATGACTCCCATCACCCATGGCAAAAGTCATTACTTATCTATTGTGAGTCATGATTAATACCACTTCCCCATTCTTAATTGAAGGTTCTGTATCATGGAGGGTGAACAGTCCTTTTTCTTTGTCTCCTTTGGCTTTCTAAGGCCATTCTCATCTGCCCCAGATCTAGGGACTCTATTCAGAAAAAGTATGAAGCCTCCTGGACACTTGAAGTCAGAGGGGTAAAAGAAGTATTTTATGAAGCTAAAAATAATGCAGGAAAATAATATAAATCTAGAGGGGAGAAAGGGAAATTCTAAGAAACAATGACAAATGAATTTTTATGAGGTACATCAGTTGGCCCATTAACACATCTTCAGTCTCTAGGGAATTGAGTAAAAAACAGCTTGAAGACTTCTAGAAAATTTCAAATAAACAGTAGGATACTAACACATCATACTCTTTGGTTGGCTGTGAAGAAGATAAATTGCAGAATGTCATCTGGATACTAGTGGGAAATCAGATCATTGTGTCTGATGACTTCTCAAAACAGAAGAAGTGTGCTTTGAACAACTTAACAGATGAGGGTTCTGGGGATGGAGGAGCAGTTGTACCTTACCACCTTCAGTCACTTGTCTGGGAGAAAGACACAATGATTAAAAACCAGCAATAAACTCCAGCTGAGAAATACATTGACAATGTTTTTAAAGGCAATACTAAGGGTATTTTCATTTCTCCCCATGTGCATTGTATTTCTGTTGCAACAGAGTTAAATAGGCTAACATTCCTACTTATTACCATTCTCCAATTGTACTCACCATTTACAAACTAAGCAGGGAGATTTCCAGAAATCACATTAAACTGAACTTTAAAAATTCAATCTATAAACTTTCTAATGGCAGGCATTTTACACTAACCTTCCTATTCTTTCATTTCCTAATGTAGTTTTTAAGACTACCTTCCACTTCAATATAATTCTAATGTCAAGAGAGCTAGATAATGTCTAATTATCTGGCAGAATTTAGCTAGACTCCTTTTTCTTGGGGGAAAAATCAGAAAGGACATTTTGATATTTTTTGTTCACAATCATTATCACAGAATGGTAGAAAAAAATTTTTAAGCAATCATGGGGTTAAGTAACTTGCTCAAGGTTACATGGCCAGTTATTTCTGGGTGTGGTGCTGAGTGTCTGAGCCCGGGATTCGATATCTAGTTCATCCCAACACTGGAGCCGGTGCTTTTACTCACTGTGCTACCTGGCCACCCCTAGAGAATTTTTTAAAGGTGATTAAAGTGACCTTAGAAATTGTATAGTACAAACCAGGAAGTGGAAACCTGGGACCTTTAGGTAACATGTGGCCCCCTAGGTCTTCAAGTATGACTCTTTGACTGAATCCAAATGAATTTTGTTCTGTGAAGTTTATATTTGGTCAAAGGGTCTCACTTGAGAACCTAGAGGGCCACATATGGTCACGAGGCCACACCCTTGGACTCCAAACCCCTTTTTTAACAGATGAGAAAATAGTCACAAGGAAGATCACTGGCTACGTCAAAGTTTCCTTGGTGGCAGTACTGGTATTAGTACTCACTCTGATAAATTCAAATTTGTCTAGAAATGTCTACATTTATGCTTTAAAGTCAATTGAATATAATTATATACATAGTTTTTCTTTACTGTATAATAGATATTAATTACATAGCACTTTAAGGTTTTCAAAGCACCTAAATATACATTCTCTTGTTTGACTATTGAAAATATTCTGAAAGTTAGGTACTACACGTATCCTCATTTTAAAGACAAGGAAACAGAGATTAAACTATGTGCTCAGGATCACACAGCAAATTAATATTAGATTTAAAATCAGTTTTTCCAGACTCCAGGTCCAGTGTATTATGCACTTTGCCATTCAATGAACAGCATTATTAAGCACTTATTCTGTGCCAGATATTTTGTTAAGTGGTGGGTATTTAAAGAAAGATAATACAATGACAGATATATAAAAAATATATATTTATAATTACATGCATACATTTATTATGTATAAATAAAAAATGCCATCTTAAGTGTATTGGAAATAGTTGTGATATGTATGTCAATATTAGTGTGTCATTATGGTGAGCTATATTGACATTTGCAAGAATCTTTAAGCCATGGAATAAGTTCCTTATCCTATCATACAATTGTTGGACCTTTACAATTTCAAAGTCATAGAACTGTATGGGTGAAAGAAACATTGGAGACCATCTAGTGTGATGTTCTAATTTTGCAGATGAGGAAAATAAAATGCAGAGAGATGAAATTATACATCAAAAGTTACACAAATATTTAATAAAAAAAAAGTTAATTTTGGGAGCCAAGATGATAGAGCAGAAGCACAAACGTGGTGTGAGCTCCCATTCCAACCACTTCTAGTACATGTAAAAAAATGACTCTAAAAAATTTCCACCTACAGAAACCACAAAGTGACAGAGAGAAACAAATCTCCCACTTAAGACAGCCCAGCATGCAGAGAGGAACGGTTTATCACAGCATTTTGGGAGCCAAGCATAGTGAGCTATGATTCCAGCCCCAGAGTGACCCTGACCAGCAGCAGCCAAAGCAGATTTCAGAAGAGTGAAACACATGCAGCTGTGGAGGTTTCCAGATTTTCAACCCTTAAATGCCAAAGACAAAGTAAAAGGTCACTGTGGAAATCTGTTGGAACAGGGGGTGATGTAAAAGAATGGTCTGGACCCTGCTCCCAGGGCAAGAAGCAGCAGAGCTGTGGCAGCTCTGCTGCATGGCTTCCTCAGGAGCTCCTCCCCCCTCACAGATCATAGGGGGACCAAGCAACCATTCAGAAGGTAATTGCTTTTGTTTCAACATGCTTGGATCTAGGTTGTAGTCTTGGGTGGTTATCCTGGGGGGTGTAGCCAGTAAGCCAGAGTTTATGGGGGCTGTAGAGAGGGCACCCTCCTAATAACTCTGTCAGCTGCAAATACCCGAGTGATTTGGGACAAAGCTCTGTCCATTCTGGAAGCAGAATTGTACCATGGCATAAAGCTCAAAAGTCAAGTAATTGGCCTGAAGGTGAGCAAACAAAGGAAGCACAAACAGACCATATGTAATGGCAAGCACAGAAGTACTTCACACCTTGTTTCAGCTATTAAATTAACACCTTGTTTCAGTTCAAAATTCTTTTGAGCCTTGTACCAAATCTGTTAAGAATCAGAACATTTGAACTATACAACTTGTGAACCCTAGAACTCATGAACTCCTGCAGCAGGAAGGGGAGGAACTAATGACCATATATAAGGAGAGTTTCCAGGCTAGAGACAGCAAAACTGAGAAGAGGATTCTTGTGGTGGCAGAGTCAAGAAGGAAAAAACTTGTTGTATTACAGCACTATGTTAGTCTGCTCTTTCTGTATTGATGTTTGTTTGTAATACTTTGGACAGAGGCCCTGGGACCTTACTGGAAGCCCTGAAAAAATATTTTCTCTTTGTATGTTTGCAGAAGTCCTGGAAGAGGGTTTTGGAGGTCTTGGGCCTTTACTGATGATTTCTGCTGACCTCTTGGACCTTGTTTGTGTGTCTGTGTTGATTTCTATATTGATGATTTGTGCTGAACTCTTGGACTTGTTTGTGGTCTTGATTTGGTCTTTATTTCTATGTTGATGATTTGTTTTGAGTTCTCAGACCTTGTTGGTGGGTCTGAGTTGATTTCACAGGCAGAGAGTGAATTTATGATGGTGCCAGTGATGTATATGAATGTTGTTTTGGCTCTGTCAAGTTTTGTCTTCCCAGGAACAGGAACTCTGAGGTGGACTGAGGTGGACTGGACACTGTAAACTTCAATATAGAATGGTAACTGGATGAAGAACTAGACAAGTATCTGTACAAGGAACTGGGAGATGCCTGCCTTTGAACCCATGTGAAAGTTGGAGCTGGGACCATGGGAGAGGAACTATGAAAGCTGACAGTCAACCTCAAGTGAAGCTGAAAGAAGACTTGACTTAGATACTTTGTACTAACTGAGAAGATTATGATATATTGTGACTTAGGGGAGGATAACTTTGACTTTCATACTTTGTGATTTAATTAAGGATTTCGTGATTGACTAAATGAAAGTACTTTGTTTAAAACTATGTGACCAATTTGGTGAAAACTATGTGGCCATTTTAGTGATAAATTTTTTAGTTGTTACATAGTGAATGTTGCATTTTTGTTGTAACATTGTGAATGCTATATTTTTATTTTCTTTGTATGTTTTGCTCTGATTTGTTATTGAGTAAATAGAGAACTCATTATACTATGTAACCCAAAACTTATAACCTGTTTACAGCAGCAGTAATCTGGAAAGCTGCTTGTGCATGGCTGTACACCATAGAATCCTTTTTTGGGGGACAAAAGGGATAAAGACATGGAGAGGGGGTAAGGCAATGAAGTCGTAACTCCCGCATCAAAAGACTACAAAAAAGATAAGAATTGGTTACAGGCCATGGAGGAGCTCATAGAAGGATTTTGAAAATCAAGTAAGAAAAGTTGAGGTAAAAATGGAAAAAGAAATGAGAATGATGGAAGAAAATCATGAAAAGCAAGTTAAAAGCCTACTAAAGGAGACCCAAAAATATGCTGAAGGAAATAACACCTTAAAATATAGACTAACACAAATGGCAAAAGAGGCCCATCAAGCCATTGAGGAAAAGAACACCTTAAAAAGGCAAACTGGCCAGTTTGGAAAAAGAATTTCAAAAACTTGTTGAAGAGAATAATTCCTTCAAAATTAGGTTGGAGAAACTGGAAGCTAATGATTTTATTAGAAATCAAAATACTATGAAATAGATCCAAACCAATGAAAAAATAGAAGGCAATGTGACATATCTTATTGGTAAAAATCGCTGACCTGGAAAACAGATCCAGGAGAGATAAAATAAAATTATTGAACTACCTGAAAGTCATGATAAAAAAAGAGCCTAGAAATCATCCTTCAAAAAATTCTCAAGGAAATTTGCCCTAATATTCCAGGACCAGAAGAAAAACTAGCAATTGAAAGAATTTACTGATTGCCTCTTGAAAAAGATCCCAAAAAGAAAACTTCTAGGAATATTATAGCCAAATTCCAATGATCCCAGGTCAAGGAGAAAATACTGCAAGCAGTCAGGAAGAAAAAAAAAATTGAATATTTTGGAAACACAACCAGGATAACACAAGACCTAGTAGCTTCTACATTAAGGGCCTGAAGGGTTTGAAATATGATATTCCAGAAGTCCAAGGATCTAGGACTAAAACCAAGAATCACCTACCCAGCAAAACTGCATATAATGCTACAGGGGAAAATATGGTCATTCAATGAAATAGAGGATTTTCAAGCATTCTTGATGGAAAAGCCAGAGCTGAACAGAAAATGTGTCTTTCAAATACAAGAAGCCAGATTTGCATGAGAAGGTAAACAGGGAAAATAAATCACAAGGAACTTTTAAAATTTGAACTATTTACATTTCTACATGGAAAGATGATAATTGTAACTCATAAGACTTTTCTCAATATGAGGATAGTTGAAGGGAGTATGTATATAAAGGGGGGTATGTGTACATAAATATATATGTGAGTGTGGGCATATGTATGTTCATGTATACATAATTCACAAGAGAGCACAGGATGAGTTGAATATGAAGGGATGATATCTAAAAAGTAAAATTAAGAGGTAAGAGAAGAATTAATTGGGAGAAAGAGAAAGGGAGATATAGATTACAGTAAATTATCTCATATAAAAGAGGCAAGAGAAAACTGTTACAATGGAGGGAAGAGCAGGAAGGTGAAAGTGAATGGGACAACCTTGTTCTCATTGAATAGGGAGATTAAAGCGCAAATAACATACACATGAATATACACATACATAACATACAATAACATACACATGAATATAGAGGATAGGATATAAGAGGGAGGAATGATAGAATGGAGGGCAGATTGGGGGAGAAGGTATTTACAAACAAATATTTTTGAAAAGTGATTGGGCCAAAGGAGAAAATACAATAAGTGGGGGTGGGGTAGGATGAAGGGAAATGTAGTTCGTTTTTCACAATATAATTACTATAGAAATGTTTTGTGTAACTACACATGTACAAACTATTTTGATTTACTTATCTTCCCAGTGGGGTGATGTGAGGAGGGAAGAAGAGAAAAAATTTAGAACTCAAAATTTTAAAAATAAATGTTTAAATTATATATATTTGTAATTTCAAGTGGGAAACAAGATGTACAGGCACTGGGGTATAGAAATCCATCTTGCCCTACTATAAAGTTAGGGGGGTAATGGGGGAGGATATAAGAGAGATCATTGGGGAGGGGATATTCAGTAGGCTTGCTATTTTGGGATGGGGTAGGGGAAAGATAGGGGGAAAAAGTGTAACTCAAAATCTTGTGGAAATGAATGTTGAAAACTAAAAATAAATTGAAAAAAATTTAAAACCCATGTCAAAGTCTCCTGATTTCCATTCCAATACTTCATACTCTATCAGAAGTAGTTGGGAATGGTAGGGAGAAGCCAGGAAGATGCTTGAGTTCTCACCAATTTCCCTCAGAACCAATATTAAATCAAGCCTCTAAACAGATTCTGGAGTGACAGAACTCACAAAAGATGGAAGGAAATAACTTTACAGCATAAAATAACTTCCAGGGAATTCAGGAAATGTCTTTCTCACTTGGGTAAAAGAGGAGTGCAGCCTAGCATAGACAGTGTCCAGGCAAGCCAGCAGGAGGCTCTTAACCACACCATAGATCAGCAAAGGAATCTCCATAGTCCTGGCTCATCAAAACAATAGTCAATCCTATAGCCTTAGCACAGAAGACAAATTCAAATCCCAGAACAAAAGGTACAATTAGGCCAGTCCACCCCCAGCATTGTAGGCAAGCTACAAACACCTGAAGCCCCAGTGTAGTAAGCCTGTGACCAGGTCCATGATCCTAGCATAAGAAGGTTGGGATAGTGCTTGCTGAGCCCCAAGATCATGGCTGAACCTTAAAAGTCATGAAATAAGCTGAAAACAAGTAAGAAACAGAAGAAAGCCTTGACCATATAAAGCTGCTTTCAAGACAGAGAAGATCAAAAAACAAACTCAGAAGAAGACAACATAAGAAGGCTACATATGAAACTACAAGAGAAAAGATGAATTGGTCTCCAGTCCAAAAAAGTCCTCTCAGAAGAGTTAAAAAAGATCTTAAAAATCAAGAGAGGTAGAAAACAATTGAGGGGGTGATTATTGTGAAGTAGAATTATGAAAAAAAAAGTTCAATTTGAAAAAGGATAAAAATTCACCAAAGAAAAAAACTCCTTAAAAAATAAAACTGGCAAATTGGAAAAAAAATGAATAAAGTAACTCCTTAAAAAGTAGAATTTATCAAATGGAAAAGGAGGTACAAAAGCTAATTGAAGGAAATAATTCCTTAAAAATTAGAATTAGGCAAGTGGAAGATAATGACTCTATAAGACATCAAGAATCAGTGAAACAAAATCAAAAGAATGAAAAATTAGAAGAAAATGTAAACTATGTCATTGGAAAAAACAATTGACCTGGAAAATAGATACAAGAAAGATAATTTAAGAATTGTTTGACAGCAAGAGGTTTTTGATCAAAAAGAGAGGCTGGATGGTATCTTTTAAGAAATTGAAAAGGAAAGCTCTCTAGATATCCATGAATCAGAAACTAAAATAGCTATTTAAAGAACCCACTGATCACCTCCTCAGAGATCCCAAAATGAAAACTCCAAGGAATATTGTAGCCAAATTGTAGAATTATCAGCTCAACAAAAATATACCACAAGCAATCAGAAAGAAACAATTCAAATATCAAGGAGCCACAGTCAAGATTGCACAGGACATAGCAAGTTCTACATTAAAGAAGCTGAGGGCTTGAAATATGATATTCTGGAAGGCAAAAGAGTTTGAATTACAACCAATAATCAACTACCTAGCAAAACTGAGAATAATCTTTTAAGGGAAAAGATGGATATTGAATGAAATATGGGACTTTCAACCTTTCTTTATGAAAATATCAGGGCTAAACAGAAACTTCTAACTTTGAATACAAGAATCAAGAAAATGAAAAGGTAAATAGGAAAGAAAACAGAAACATGTCATTGAATAAGATTTAAACTGTTTCCCTAAATGAGAAGATGATACATTTAACTCTTGAGAACTGTATCTCTATGAAGTCAAAAGGAGTATATAGACAGAGGAGACAGATAGAGGGTATATGTATAAGTTGACTTTGATGTGATTCTGTGTGTATGTGTAGGTGTGTGTGTGTGTGTAACAAAAGAGTGAAAAAAAGTATTGTACTGGGAGAAGAGGAAAGCAGGAGGCAGAAATGTATAGATTATATCACATGAAGAGACACAAAAGACCTATTAGAGTACATGATAATGGAGGAGGTAAACATTAGTTGAACTTTACTCTAATTGGATTTGGCTCACAGAAAGAATAACATATATACTCAGTTGGGTATAGAAATTTATCTTGCCATATAGAGACATAGGAGGGGAAAGAGAAAACAAAGGTAAATAGAGGGGAGCTGATAGAAGGGAGGGCAGAAATAGGAGGAGAAAGGGGAAAAAGGGGGGTGCTAATAGAAGGGAGAGCAGATTGAGTATTGTGATGCTTAGGAGTAAAAGTCTAGTGAGGAGGGAGAGAGTGAAAGGAAAGAGTAAATGTAAATGGGGCAAAATAAGATGGAGAAAGATACACAGTAATCATAACTGTGAATGTGAATGGGATGAACTCTCCACCAAAATGGAAGCAGAGATCAAAGTGGAAAAAACTCTAGAATACTACAATATGTCATTTACAAGAAACTCATTTGAAGCACAGAAATAAACACATAGTAAACCTAAAAGGCTGGAGCAAAATATATTATTCTTCATCTGAAGTAAAAAACAAAAAGTAGTGGTAGCAATCCTCACTTCAGATAAAGCAAAAGCAAAAATAGTTCTAATAAAATGATAAAAAGGAAGAAAAATTCATCTTGCTAAGAGGTACTCTTAGACATAGACAGTGAAGTAATATAAGTACTAAACATATATGCTACAAGTGCTGTAGCATCCAGATTCTTAGAGGAGAAATTAAGTGAGTTGCAGGAGGAAATAGACAGCAAAACTCTACTAGTGGGGGACCTCAACCTCCCCCTCTCAGAACCAGATAAATCTAATCACAAAATAAACAAGAAAGAAGTTAAAGAGGTGAATAGAATTTAAGAAAAATTTGATGTGATAGACCTCTGGAGAAACTTGAATGGAGATAGAAGGGAATATGCCCTTTCTCAGTGGCATATGGCAAATGTACAAAAATTGATCATATATTAGGGCATAAAACCACACAATCTAATGCAGAAGTACATAAGTAGAAGTAGTAAATGTATCCTTTTCAGAGTATGACACAATAAAATTACATATAATAAAGGGCCATGGTTAAATTATTTAGCCATAGGCTAAAATATAATAGGAAAAATAAATAATCTAATCCTAAAGAATGAATAGGTCAAACAAGAAATCATAGAAACAGTGAATAATTTAATTCAAAAGAATAACAACAATGATCATATATGTCAAAGCTCATAGGATACAGCCAAAGCATTTCTTATGGAAAATTTTGTATCTCTAAGTGCTTACATGAATCAAAGAGAAAGAGGAGATCAATAAATTGTGCATGAAACTTTAAAAGGCTACAATAAAAAACAAATTTAAAATACCCAATTAAATACCAAGTTAGAAATTCCAAAAACCAAAAGATAAAATAATAATATGGAATGTAAGAAAACTATGGAAATAATAAATTAATCTAACAGCTAGATTTATGGAAAAAAGTATAAAATAGATAAAACTTCATTTAATTTGACTAAAAAAAAGAAAACCAAATTACCAGTATCAAAAGTGAAAGGGTAGTGGCAGCCAGGTAGCACAGCAAGTAAGAGTACCGGCCCCAGGGTCGGGATGACCTGGGGATCGAATCTGAGCTTAGACACTTAACACCCACCCAGAAACACCTGGCCATGTAACCTTGAGCAAGTTACTTAACCCCAATTGCTTAGGGGTGGCCAGGTGGCTTAGTAAGTAAGAGCACGAGCCCCAGTGTCAGGAAGACCTGGAGATCGAATCTGGACTCAGATACTTAGCACTACACCCAGAAATAACTGGCCATGTAACCTTGAGCAAGTTACTTAACCCTGATTGCTTTAAAAAAAAAAGTGAAAGAGGTGAATGCATTGCCATGAATAGGACATTAAAACAATAATTAGGAGCTATTTTAGCAACTGTATGTGATTAAATCTGTCAATCTAAGTGAAATAGATGAATATTTACAAAAATATAAATTTCCTAGACTAACAGAAGAAAAAATATAATACTTAATCCCACTTGTTATGGTAATGGGATTTATAGATTTTCCATTTCCCTGGAACTCGCTGACATGGTGGGCAGGGGTGGGGCAGGAAGGACCTGAAGCAAAGTAGGAGCCAGGATGAAGCCAGTACAGTGACTGGAAGCAGCAACAGTGGCAGCAAAAACTCCTTTTTTTTTGAACCAGCAGAATTTCTGCTAAGGACTCCTGCTGAGGACTGCTGGGGAAGGGAACAACAGGGGGATGGAGCTGCTGGAACTGAAGCTGCATGAATGTGGGCAGTTACTATGGGTGAGTGGAGGATTTTTTCCTGAGGTAGCCTGTTCTGTTTTGAAGGTTTGAGAATGTGGGTGTTTACTGCATTAGTTACATGTGCCAACTATGTGGCTACTGTGATGGCTTTGACTTTCTGGTTTTGGGATTCAATTTTCTGGTATTTGAATAAATGTTCTAGCTATTTCCCCCATGTAGACAGCCTGTTACATTTTGTGATTAATAACCATATCAGCATATTTATAGTTACTGTAGGCATTTTGAATTTTGCATGGTTGATACAGCATTCCAGAAAAAGAAAATGAACAAGCCAAAGATGAACTCCATACAAAAGATATCATCAGGGCCAGGTGGATTTACAAGTGAATTCTACCCAATATTTAAAGAGCAATTAATTCCAATATTATATAAAATATTTGGAAAATAGATGAAGAAGAAGCCCCATCAAATTATTTTTATGACATAAATATGGTGCTGATAACAAAAACAGGAAGAGACAAAATTGAGAAAGAATGTTGTAGAACAATTCCCCTTATGAATATTGATGGAAAAATTTTATCTAAAGTATTAGCAAAAAAAAAAAACTACAGCAGTTTATCTTGAGGATAATACACTATTACCAGATTGAATTTATAACAGGAAAGTAGTGCTGGTTCAATATTAGAAAATTATCTGCATAATTGAACATATCAGCAACAAAAGCAACAGAAATCATACGATTATGTCAATAGATATAGAAAAAGTTAACAAAATCTGCACCCATTTCTGTTAAAAACACTAGAGAGCATAGGAATAATTAGAGTTTCCTTAAAATGATAAGTAGTATCTGGTTAATACCATCAGAAAGCATTTATATATTATGTAGTTAGCTGGAGATTTCCCAATAAGTTCAGGGTTGAAAAAAGGATGCCCATTATCACCACTATTACTCAATATTTTATTAGAAATGTTAGCTATAGCAATACGAGAAGAAAAATAAATTTAAAAAATAGAATAAACAATGAAGAAACAAAATTAGCACTCTGCAAATTATATGACAGTGTACTTAGATACTCAGCTAAAATTATTTGAAAAAATTAACAGCTTTTAATAATTTGCAAAGTGTAAAACAAACCTGCATAAATCATCAAAATTTATATATAGTACCCTCAAAGCCCAACAGCAAGTGATAGAAAAATAAATTCCCTTTAAAATAATTCTAGACAACATAAAATATTTGGAAGTCTAACTGCCAAGATAAACCCAGGAAATAAAAGAACACAATTACAAAACAAACTTTTCCCACAAATAAAGTAAAGTCTTAACAACTGGAAAAAAAAGTATCAGTTTTTCATTGATAGAGCTAATATAATAAAATTACATTTCTTAATAAATTAATTTACTTATACAGTGCCATACCAATCAAACTAACAAAAAATATTTTATAGAGCTAGAATAAAATAATAACAAAATTGTGGCAGATCAGTGGGATTGATGAGGTATACAAGACACAATAGTGAATGGCTATAGTAATCTACTGTTCAATAAACACAAAGACTTCAGCTTCTGGGTAAAGAATGCACTACTTGACAAAAACTGGTGGGAAAACTGGAAAATAATATGGCAGAAACTAGGAACAGACCAACATCTCACACCCTCAGGATAAGGTCAAAATGGTGACTTGATTTGGCCATAAGGGATAATAACATAATCAAATTAAGAAAGTGAGAAATAGTTTACCTGGCAAGATCTCTGGAGAAGAGAAGATTTTATGATAAAACAAGAGATAGAGAAGATTTTGAAATACAAAATGTATCATTTCGATTACATTAAATTAAAAGTTTTTTTTTTTAACACAAGAAAAGCCAATGCAACCAAGATTAGAAAGAAAGCAGAAAACTGGGAAACAAATTTTATAGCCAGTGTCTCTAATAAAGCCTTACCTTCTAAAATATGTAGAGTACTGAGTCATTTTTTTTAAGAATGTGAGTCATTTTGCAATTGATAAATGGTTAAAGAATAGAAATTGGCAGTTTTTAGATTTAAAAAAAGCTCTCTAGTCCTGTGGGGGGGATGTTCTAAATCATTATTAATTAGAAAGGTGTAAATTAAAATGGCTCTGAGATATCACCCTCTTACCTTTCAGATTGGCTAATACGATAGGAAAGGAAAATGATAAATGTTGGAGATGTTGGAAAACTATGACACTAATGCATTTTTGGTGGAGTTGTGAACTGATTCAAACATTCTCAAGAGAAATTTGAAACTATGCCCAAAGGACAATTAAATTGTGGTACTCTTTGATCCAACAATACCCCTCCTGGATCTTTATCCTAAAGAGATCATCAAAAGGTAAAAGTACCTACATGTATAAAAAAAATATTTATAGCAGCTCTTTTGGTATTGGCAAAGAATTGGAAATTGAGGAGATATCCATCAATTGAGGAAAGCCTGAACAATTTATGCTATATTAATGTAATTGAATGCTATTATGTTATTAGAAATAATATACAGGCAGGTTTCAGAAAAAACCTGGACAGACTTACATGAACCGGTACTGTGAGAAGTGAACAGAAGCAGGAGAAAATTGTACACAGCAACTACAATATTGTGTGATGATTAACTATGATAAACTTAGCAATTCTCAGCAATACAATGACCCAAGACAATTCCTAAAGGTTCATGATGGAAAATGCTAACTACATCTAGAGAAATTACTATGGTGTCTGAATTCAGATTAAAGCATGTTTTTTTTCCACTATTTGTTGTTTTATTGTTCTTTATTGTGGGATTTCCCCTTTGTTCTGATTCTTCTTTCACAGCATGTTTACTTAGGAAATATTTTCAACATAATTGTACAGGTATTACCTATACCATATTGCTTACTGTCTTGGGGAAGTGGGAGAGTAGGGAGGGTAGGAGAGAATAAAAAACCTTTGGAACTCAAATTTTACATAAGGTAACATTGAAAATTAACTTTACATTTAATTGGAAAAAATATTATCAAGGTGAAAAGAAAAAAAAATCCAAAAAAAAATTCAAACAAAAAAAAGCAGTTGACCTCTTTAGAAAGCAAAATAATGATCAGAGTCAGATAATGAGTGGTTTAAGGTATTTCAGAGACCAAAGATTACAGTTCTGTGTGAAGTATGAAGTGCTTTTACCATATGCCAAACAAGAAATCATATAATATCTGTTCAAAGACTAATCTCCACTTAGGTATAGTCTACTTTCTTTACAATCATCCAATTCCACTTCTGAATAGTTAAAATTTCTAGGAAGTTCTTTATTTTGAGCCCAAATCTTTTCTTCTCTGACTCATTTTTCACAAATCAATATTCCAATTATTAAAAGGAATGATCATCCAGCACTGCCACCCATTCACTATGTTACCTTGGGCAATTCAATTAAACCTTAGCCTCACTTTCTTCATCTTTAAAGTAAAAATGATTTATACTCTATCTGCCAGATAGTGTTGTTCTGGAGATTGACATGTGATGGTTTTCTGGAAATTGGAAAACACTATCTATGTAAGATTTTTCTATCCCTGTATATGGTGGTATCTCTCTCGATTTTTAACTGCGACATGTATGGAAAGGTTCTATGGTTCCTTATCAGCATGTTAGAATGGAGTGAGGCAAAGCTGAAGTGATCCTCTCTCCCTCAGTTACATTGAGGGTGGTAATTCCAATACAGTAAATTCTACTTCCCTTAAAGTGGTGTTTCACTTTTCTTTTTTTTTTTTCTTGTCATATTGGCTTTTGGTGAAAGTGCAGGGGAGTTTATGATTTATGTTCTCTCTCAACTCAGGGAAATTCAAGGGAGAGATCTGAGTGGAAAAGCCATTGAAGGTTATATTGAAGTACAGTTTTTTAAAGTGACCTTCAAAATATGACATTCTCAGAAACAGAATACCTTTTAATGTACTCAACTAAAGGAATTCTTACTGATAGTGTTTTTAGTTTACTTTTTTTAAATGTTGTACAGTATTAGAGGAGAATAGCTGATAGTTAACCATCAAGAGTAATTAGGATATTGAAATTGTTTCCTGTAGGTAGAAATGCCAGTAAAAGTCCTTCTTATAAAATCAGTTCTACTTGTGCCCTCAAAAGGATTTGGGGTTGCTATACATTAATAATTACCAAGACAAAAAAAACATAATAGAGTACATACACATATCTATCTGTCTGTGTACACACACACACACACACACACACACATGCACACATACTTACATACGTGTGGATGTATATCACAAATTCAAAGATCTTTTCAAATATATCTCTAAGATTTGGTTTTGCAAGTCATTCAGTGCTAAATTAGTAGAGTAAAGCATATCTGGATATATTTCCATGGCTGATTGGTCACCAAATCCTAGAGTTGATAGACTCTCTCAAGGTAATTTTGATTAACCTCTAACAGGGACATGAATCTTGTCTGTAAATTCACTGGTAAGCAAACATCCAACATCTGTCAGAAGAACTCAGAGGCAGCTCATTCCTTTTAAGTTATTTTGAATGGAAATGATTCCTTTTACTAAGTCAAATCTGCTTCCCTATAACTTCTCTCCATGTTTCCTAGTATAGATCTCATCTATCTTCGAGATGATTTTGTTTCAGATACAAGCTATCCCCAAAGTCTTTATTATTAAGATTTAATAAGATCTAAAACTACCTTAATACTTTTGGGTATTTAGATTTAGCAATCATCTTTCTTCTTAAGCTTTCTCTTCTCCAATTCAAACATCTTTAGTTATTTCAATGAACTATTTTTTCATTTTATTTTTAATTCATTTTAAACGTAAATCCACAATAAGAAAAGAAAAAAAATAAAAACTTCAATACAAAATAAAAAAAAGAAAAAATTCATTAACATGTGCACAGCAACTCATAACAGAGCATTCAAAATATATAGCAATAAATTTTCATTTTAAGAAAGTCTATATAATAAATACTATACATTGTGTTCTGAGCTGTTAATCTCTTCTTTGCTTCCTTGTAAGTTTTCTTTTGTTCTCTGTCATGCACATTTTTCTTTCTTCCTTTTTCCCACTGCCTCACCTCCATGAAAAAAAAAAGAAATGTCTATAATTAAGTGTAGACATATGTATGTATACACATATGCATGCATATACACATACATATATATATATTCACACATATACATGTACTTACATTATCATGAATATACTTAGATATCTATAATCATACTCACATGTACATGCATCTATTCATATGTATCTAGGCAAGACTTGTTTGTCCTCTGTTTTTCTGAGGGTAGATAACATCTTTCATAGGTGCAAGCCTTTCCCTAATTTTCCAAGTTCACCAACTCACTGTTTCCTATACCATAGCAATATTCCAACCTTATACAGTCTAGTTACATTAAATAGTCCAAAACAATATTGATCAATACAGCTGTCATATATTGTAGTTTCCTATTTTTCTCATTTGATTAAATCTTTTTTTTAACTTTAACTTTGTCTTGGTTACGGTTGGGCATGGTTACCACCCCTGCTTTTTTCCCTAAAAATTCTAAACCTGATCTTTATTTTTTTTTATCTCTTGCTTCCCATAATCCTCACTCTTCTATTTTACTTGTACCTAGTATTTTGCCCTCCTATGACTTAACCTATCCCCCACCAAAGATCCTACCCTTATCCTCTCTTCCCAACCTAAAGTCCCTCCCTTATCCTCTCCCCCTGCCCCATTCCCAAAGCTTTTCAAAAATTTCTTTATGAAGTTAGACATCTTTTATACCATTCTACATGTTATTGTTCCCTCTTTAATACATTCCCAATGAGAGTAGGGTTCTATAACTGTCATTCCTCTTCCCCCATCTCATTCCTCTATGTCAATTCTTCCTGTCACAACTCATTTGTCTAAAATAATAATTATTTTTATCTTTTTCTCTATTGGTTTTTTTGGTAGTATCACATCATACTTAACTCTATCCCAATATTACTTTTGAACTGCCCGATTACCAATAACAATCTTAGACATATGATTTACATTTCCTTGTATAAAAATAAAGTCTACCCTTATTGCTTTCCTTATAATAATTTGATATTTAATTCATATTTCTCTTGAATCTTCTACATCAAATTATCTCTTGATTTCAGGTCTTCTTTCAACAAAATCCTGAAACTCTGGCAATTAATTGAATGTCTTTTGTTGTTGTTGTTCAAGGTTATGCATAACTTTGCAGTGCATGATTTTTTGGCTGCAGCTCCAGTTCTTTTGCTCTTTCATTTATAGTGTTCCAAACCCTGTTGTATATTAGTGTAGTTGCTTCTAGATCTTGTGCAATTCTAATTGTGCCTCTGCCATATTTGAATTTTTTTCTTGTTTCTGGTAATATTTTCTCATTGAGCTGAGGGTTTAAGAATCTAGCTATTATATTTTTGTAGGTTTCCTTCATAGGATCTCTTTCAGATGCTGACAGGTAGATATTTTCTATTTTTACTTTCCTCTCATGTTCTAATACTTTAGGTTAATTTTCTTAAATGATTCCTTATATTACTGTATCAAGATTCTTCTTTCTAATTGTACCTTTAAGGTAATGTAATTATTCAATTTTTTTCTACTTGATCTTTTCTCTAAATCAGTTGTTGGTTTTTTTTTCCCTTATAGGATGTTTCACTTTCTCTTCTATTTTTTCATTATTTATAGTCTGTTTTATCATTTCTTGATTTCTTATAACTCCACTGGCTTCCCCTTGCCAAATTCTAATATTTGAGGAGTCATATTCTTCCTTAATATTCTGGATCTCCTTTTTCAAGTTGACTAATTCTCTTTTCATAATCTTGTTTATCTTGTATTGTTCTTTTTAAAAAATTCCTCAATCTCTCTCATTTGATTTTTAAAGCTTTTTAAAAAATTCTTCTATAAATTATTTTTGAGCATGTGACCACTTAATTTTATTCTTTGTGGTAAGAGAGACTTTTGCTTCAATATCCATATATATGTATATATCTATATCTATAAACATACACATATATGTGTATATATACATATATATGTGTGTATATATAATAGATAGTATTTTGTTATTTTAACCACCTCTAGTCCTGGAGTATGGAGGATATGTCATGCTTCAGATCCTTCTTTAGCTCTACCCTCTGGCCTGGAAGAGAAACCAAGAACTCTGCCCTCCTGTAAATGCCCACAGACAGTCGCATCCATGTCCCAGTGCTTATGTACATGCTGAGTGTGTGCTGGTTCCTTCTCATGCAGGGTCACCTCTTGGCAGCAGAACTAGTAGTGGTGTCCCTTATCATAAGAATTTTCATCAGACTTGTCGAGCATAGATGCCCAATTCCCCACACTGTCTGCAAAGTGAAAATTCCTGTGACTGGTGCCAAAATTACATCCCAACCTAAATAGCCACACTTTCATACTTGCTGTTTCAGTGGAATTAATGTAGAGGTTTTTACATGTCTGTAATGTAATGCCAAGGAAAGGCAACTTCCCAAGGTTCAAAATACCAGCATAGGTGCTCTCCATTTTATTCAGTGACAAACCAAGAACAGAGAAGGTCAAAACATGACATCATTCAAAATACAGCATTTACTAAGTGTGATTAAATACTCTCCAAGGACTACCCCACCCCAGGACCTTCCAATCATTCAATCAATTACAAAGTCCCTGGTCTAAATATTTCTCCACCCCTAGGCTATACCTTCATTTAGTCCACCACAAAGCCCCTCTTCTCAAATGGAGATTAGTTTCCAAACATAAGTAAAGTACATTCATTTGCTCAAACCATAGGACACAAAAAGGTCAAAAGTTCCCCACCCCTGGATCACAATTGAATCTACCCCAGAGTTACATCAAGTTTAAGCACAGCATTTAATACTCAAATGGAGGTCTTTTCTTCATCTTGACAGGAGGCAAGTTCTCAGCAATCTTAGTTCTTGGGGAGACAAGGCTTAGCAAGGCCACAAGATACATTGCCTGTCCCTCCATTAATTCATCCTCTGTCTGTAGAACAGTCCTAGAACCCCTGAAAACATTAGCAAAACCCTCTCCTAGGATTTCTGTAAACATACAACAAGAAAATCCTTCTTCAGGGCTTCTGAACCAACAGAAAGGTTCCCAGACCCCTGCAACAACAGCACTGTCCTTCACCAGTGGACAGTATTCACTCTGTCTGCAGGACAATCTCCAGACCCCTGCAACAACAGCACTGTCCTTCACCAGTGGACAGTATTCTTCAGGGCTTCTGAAGAAAGGTTCCCAGACCCCTGCAACAACAGCACTGTCCTTCACCAGTGGACAGTATTCACTCTGTCTGCAGGACAGTCTCAGGGCTTCTTAGCGAACAGCCAGGTTCCAGGACTTCTTCAACAAAAGAACTGTCTTTCACCAGTGGACAAATCTGGCAAAACAACATCTAAACAGACAGACAAAGTACCAGCAAAACAGCCATGTCTCCTCAGTCCTTGGCAGATCAGGGGGCAGGTCTCAAAAGTCCAGGGCAATTCAAAGCGGCCACCAGCAATTCTCTTAGTCTCTCTCTCTGCCTCCTCGAGGGTGCTGCTTCCAAAAAGGTCTTCCACCTCTCTCTTGTCTCTCCAAATCTACATCACCAGCTCCTCCCAGTTCAGGACTTTCTTTTCACATCAACAAGTCCATCCCACAGGTGGAATTAACAAGCTCTGGGTTTTAACACAAACAATTTGAAAACCAAGCCAATACAGGGGGAATCTTTAAATGCCATTACTATCACAATGTCATAGGGACCAAACCTAGGTCATGGTGCTTTTCTTCCAATTGTCCCAGAAGGACCACTGTTTTTACTGCTCTCTATCCACCCTGAAGCACTGTTTTATCTTGTTTGTGGGGGATATCTGGGAATTTTCTGACCTACTCCACCATCTTCACAAAATTATCTCTCCTATAAATCAAATATTTTATGGTATGGTTTCCTTTCCACTCACCATAATGTCCATACACCCTTGGGTGTATACCATTATTTCAATGACCTTGCTAAAATGTAGAACCTATTACTAGATAACAAAATGATTGTTCAGGTATTACAAAGACATTATCACTACTCTCACCTTACCTCATTTTGATTCCCAGTACTGTGCCCCAACATCAAATCCTCCATCAAATCGATTATTTTAACCCTATAGGGAACATTATGCCTGAAACTCCATCCACATATATACAGTACAGGCAACTTGTCTGATAATTATACATCTATGAATGCAACTTAAAATGTTCTGGATATTTCAGCTTTTTTTTTTATTACTCTGAGCAACATGCTTATTTCCTCAAAAGAGTACTTGCTCATGGTCCTAGTACCAAAAGAGGTAGTGACCAAAAGCTAAAAGCACAATATAAAGGGGAAAGGGACCTGAAGTTTGCAGGCCATTGTTATAGTGTGTTATTTGGGCAGTCAAATTCCAATAGGAAAAGGATAACCAGTTTCATATCTTTCTAGGCACATTTCTCTTCCTGAAAATTCTAAGACCTCAGTGTACTATCATATGTGTCTCTCTGGGATTAAGGAGGAATTCAGCAGAATGTTAAGGCCTTGCCTATTTATAACTTTCCAGTTCAATTGCCTTTTAAGGAAATTTTAAAGCATAAAGTAATACTGAATATAGAAGATCTAAGGACCTTGTAGGAAAGTGGAAGTCAATGGAGTGGACAGAAATTGTACTAATTATTTAGGAACTCTTATAAGTCATATATATATATATATATATATATATATATATATATTTGTGTGTACATATTTATACACATGCATAAGTGTATATATGTACATATGTGTATATATGTACATGTGTGTATATGAGCTAGAGGCAGACAGAGATTAAGTAGTAGGCTGGTGATTTAGTTTGTCTCAAATCTGCTTAATTACTTGGGGACTTATATAAGAGCTGTACAGTAATTGTTGTCTCTATTTGTGGAAATCTATACATGTTATCTTCTGATTCAAAGAGGAAATTTGGATTGAGTGAAATAGTAGCCAGAGCTTATGAAATGATAAAATCTCATTTTTATCTTTTCTCTAGAATGGAGGCTTGGTCATTAAAATTCAAAAGACTCAGTATTGTTTTATAGTTTTTTAATATATATTTTATTGTATTTTGTAGTCATTGATTATATTGTTTTGTGTGCCTTCTAAGTTCGTTTTGTAATATATCCCCATGTTTCTATGAGTGCTCCATCTTCATCTGTTTTTTCAAAGTGAAATAATATTTACTGAATCTATTTAAAACATTGTTTACCTATTTCCGAAATTATGAACACTGACTTCATTTCTACTTCTTTATTAATGACAAAAATGCTGGCATGATTTATTATACTATACAAAGAATTTTACTATCTTTAAACTCCTTGTGGTATATGCTTACCAGTGTAATCCCTGGGTCAATGAAAATGACATTTTAGTAGTTTAAAAATAATAATAATTCCAAACATCTCACTTTCACCACCCACCAAATGTTGGAACAATTCACAGTTTCACAATTAATTTTTTATGTTTCTTTTCACGGACCTTTGAGCATCATTTCCATTTTTTTCTTATTTTCCCCAATTTTCAAGGTGAATGAAAACTGATATTTTTTAAAGGACATTTCTTTCAATATTAGTGATTAAGAATTTTCCTATGATTTTCTACAAAAATGACCTTCATATATTTAGACTACTATATCAGTGGAACTGATATCTTAATTCTTTTCATTATTATTTCCAATTCCATTCAAGCATCTTTGGTAGAAATCAAACACCTTCATGATGAATACACATACACACAAATGCACACACAAACATACACACTTAGTATTTATACAAATATATGTACACATACGTATATATGTACTTAATGACTATTTATTGGATATAATTTAAATATATACATTTATATATCTATTATCACTATACATATATGTATGCACATTTGTGTTGATATATAATATACTGAACATATGGTGATAGTTATTTATCTATATCTATCTATCTTTAAGTATGTCCGTATATGTACACATATGTTTATACATTGAATACACGTGTGTATGCATATAAAATGTGCATAAACATTTTCTGTGATTATATGTATATTTGCATTTATAGGATATATTGCAATTTTAAAAGTGGTGCTTGATTTTTAAATATTGCCTTTGTATTCATTATTGAAATTCATCACAGCAAAGTAGATATAAATCTCATCTCAGTTGGGAAGTTATGAGTTTAAGCCCTTTTTCTGAAAAACACTGGGTATGTTATCCCATACAAAACACTTAAACTTCTGGTGTCCCAAATGATTCCAACTCACATTGGTAGAAGAAATTTCTCCCTGAGAGCTCACTAAATCTATTAAATTAGGGATATGGCAAAAAAAAATAGTATCGATATTAGCTTGCTATAAGCAGAGATTATTTCATTCTTTCTATTTTTATGCACTACATTTAGGACAGTGTGGGTATATAGGATTTACTAAATGAATACTTGTTGATTCATTGATTGAGGCTCATCTAACCTTTAAGTTCAGATGAGCAAAGACTATCAATCTATTTGTTTATTATGTTTTACTATTTTTACTATGTTTTATGTTTACAAGGCAACCCTTTTAAACTCTAAATGTTGGGTAATTTTTCTTGTATACACATGAAATATAATATGTTACACTATGTCACACATACATCTGCCTAACTATAATTTCTACTGAGTATTTCTGTTCTCATTGCCAAAGACCAAACAGGATTTTATATGACAGAATTTCAAGTACTTAAATATAATAATAATTTCCCTTCTGAGTTTTCTCTGCTCATTGGAATTGCTTCTTGACTTAAGTCATTCTCTCTCTATGTCAGTATCTGACTACGAAGTGTATCTTTCTGATCCCCCAAATGTGCATTGAAATCTCTTCATGTGACAAACTCTTAAACTGCTCAATGGGGTGTAGTATATAGGGCAAGTTGACCTACTGCTATATTGGCATGTGAATTACTTTGACAAAGCAATAATTTTGATATAGCTTCATATTATTACAGCAATGGTCATGTGGGCTTGCTTCTTTTCATACTTGGCTGACTCATACTGCTTGAGCTAAGTCAGATTAAACTGGGTTCTTTGTCTGTTGTGTGATGAATTTTTTGCCATACACAACTTTTTAATTACTCTATTTTGCTGTTTTTAAAATTATATATACATATATATTATACAAATATATGATTGTGTATATTATATAAGTATATATACATATATATATAATTTTCATCAAGTTTTAATTTTTTTCTTTAACCTCCTCACATACATTCAAAGGGAAGAAAGGAAAACAAGGATGAAAGAAGGAAATACATAATCATTTTCTCATATAAGTGTAGTCAAGCAAATCAAATCCCCACATTACCTTCCCTCAAAAAATGTTTTTTTAAAATCATTAGTTTATATATAAGTTCATTTTCTCTCCTTGATGAGGTAAGCAGTGTTATTTATTAGTTCTCTGGAGTCATGGTTCATTATTCTATTGATCAAAGTTTTTAAGTCATTCAGAATTGTTAATTTTTTACACATATTGATATAGTATAAATTGTTTTTGAGTTTCACTTTCCTTCAATCTGCCTCAGTTGATACAAGCCTAGATAGGTCTCTTGGAACTGCCTCTTCCTTCATTTCTTAAAGCATAATACACTTCCATATCATTCATATGCTATAATTTTGATGCCTATTTCTGAATTCCTGAGGACCTCTGATTCTTCCCCCCTCCCCTAAAAAAAAGAGTTACTATAAATTTCCTTATATGCAAAGGCCTTTTTTCCCCTTTGTTTTTATCTTTTTTAGGTATAGGCCTAGTAGTACTATGACTAGGACAAAAGGTATATGATATCTAGTAATATTAGGGGCATAATCCCAAATTCCAAATGACTGGATAAATTCATAGCTCCACCAAAACTATAACAACATATCTGCATTTCCCACAGCATCTATAACATTTTACATTTTTATCTATCTGTCTGTCTGTGTATCTATCTATCTATTTATTTTGGTGATCATTGACCATATGATGGGTGTACAGTGGAACTCAAGAATTGGTTTAATTTGCATTTCTCTATTTACAGTTATGAGGGCTTATGGAAAAATATGTCAAAATTTGGTTGCCTGGAGAAGTTCATCAGCAATGTCTGTCAATTTCATGATGGCATGGTTGCCCAGTTTCTAGACAGTGGACAATGCTCTCATGCCTGGGCATGAGAGGAGTGAATAGAGTAAAACAAGACTGTGTACTTGTTTCTATGCTTTTTAGCATGATGTTTTCAGCCATGTTGTCAAATGCTTTCAATGAGGATGAGCATGGCATTTAATTCAGCTACTGCACTGATGGTAATTTCTTCAGTTTGAAAAGGCTACAAGCCAAGACTAAAAAGGAGGGAGTATTGATGCATGATTTTCTCTTTGCAAATGATTGTGCACTAAATGTAGCCTCTAAAGCTAAGATGCAACAAAGTATGGATCAATTCTCTGCTTCTTGTGCTTATTTTGGTCTAACAATTACCACCAAGAAAACATAGGTGCTCCATCAGCCATGACCACATCATTCATATGTAGAACCATCAGTTACAGCAATGCTGTGGATAAGTTCACTTACCTTGGTAGTGTACTTTCCAGGGATGTACACATTGATGATTAGGTTGATGCAAGCATTACCAAAGCTAGCTCAGTGTTTGAGAGACTCTGAAGGAAGGTGTGGGAGGGAAGAGGTATTAGATTGACTGCCAAACTGTAGGTCTACAGTCTTTGTGCCGACCTCATTGTTGTATGGTTGTGAAACCTGAACAGTCTACCAGCACTATGCCATGAAAATGAATTGCTTTCATTTGAATTTTCTTAGGAAGATTCCGAAGACCTCCTGGCAGGATAAGATATAAGACACTGGAGTGCTTACTCGAACTAATCTGCCAAGAATTCAAACTCTGCTTCAGAGAACACAAATCCAATGTGCTGGCCACATTATTCAAATGCAAAACATATACTTGTCAAAAAGAATGTTTTATGGAAATACTCACACAGGGAAAGCATTCACATGGTGGTCAGAAGAAGTAATGCCAACGACACTCTCAAGGTCTCTCTCACCCTTGGAATTGATGGCATGACATGGGAGATACTGGCACTGGACATGGCAAGCCCACATCATAGAAAGTGCTGTGTTTTATGAGCAAAACAGAACTCAAGCAGCTCAAAGGAAATGCAGGATGTGGAAATTTGTAGATTACATCGCAAATGTCGACAGACTATTTGAAAGCAACCTGTGGTAGAGCATTCTGAGCTCATATTGGTCTGATCAGTCACAGTCAAACACATTGAACATTGACTTTAGCATGGTGATGTCATTTTGTTCCTCTTCGAGAATGAAGGACAACAGCCAACCAACCAACCAACCAACCAGTAATTGGACGTTTTTTTATGTCTATAGATAGTTTGACTTCCATCCATTAAGAACTGCCAGTTCACATCCTTAGACTATTAATCTGATATGAAACATTTCTTATACATTTTAACCATTTTTTAGATAATTTAAAAAATGAGACTAAGAGAAACTTACTTCAAAGATATTCCACTATTAACAATTTGCCTTCTACTCTTATTTGTATTGAATTTGTGCAGAAAATTTTTTTAAAAAGTGTGAAAAATTGCTCACTTTATCCTCCATGATCCTTTCTGTGCCTTCTTTGATAATAAAATCTTATATTTGTAGATCTAAGAAGCAAATTTTTCCTTGTTTATCTAATTTTTCTATGATATGACCATTGTATCTAGGTCACAATTTCACTTGGGGTTTTTCTCAATATAAATAGTGAAATATTTTAAATTATTTTTAAATAATGGATATTACTCGAAGCAAAAAGTTAATAGCTGTATTTCTTAAAGTGTATACTTGTGATTGTTAAGTGATATTTCAGAAACTGTTGGTATAGGGAATTAAAGGGGTTTTAAAATGATTCAAGCCCAAAATAAAATAGAATTAGCCACATTGAAGCAAAACAAACATACAGTCAAAAAATAAGAGCAAAAGATGTCAATATTTTATAAACTATTTCCAAAGTATAACTTGATTAATCTTTAGTGAAAATAAAAGCAAAGACTTTCCAAAGGAACCAACAGTTCAAGAGGTGCTTATTGATTTCTCTAATTTGAAACTGTTATGGGAATGGGAATTTAAGATCTTCCCTGCCCTGTTGCTATACTTAAATGACTCTGAGAACTTTCCTTGATTTGAAAATATACTCTGCCCCTAAGAGTTTGAATGTGGTCACCTGGAGCCAGTGGCGGGAGGCTTGTTTTTCAGGAATGCCCACAACTCGATATTTTGTGATTATATCTTGACAGTGGGTCAAGAAAGTTGTGACATTCTCTGAGCCAGGAGAAGGCTATATATTCTGATGTGAGATTTTGTTTTAGGGCTCACTTTGAGAAGGGTTGTATGATTTGACCAGATGAGACTCTGGGCAGCTGTTGAGCCCCCAGCTTTGAAAATCCAGATGGTAGTGCTTCCCTCTATGGTAACTGACTAGGTATGGTTGTAATGGTCAAGACAGTTGGAAGCCTGTCTGCTGATTTGTTTCTCTGTATTTTTTTGTCTGCTCATAACCTCTGTATTCTCTGAAGTTTGGGGTACTGACCTTTTTACCTTGAACTAGGTAAATGACACGTGTTTGATTAAAGCAAGATTGTTAACCCATTATGAGTTCCTTTCCTTTAGAAAAGCAGATCTAAGAACCTGTTTTGGCAGCCATCATGGGGATGCTAGGGTTCTTGTTTCTACAGAAACATCGAAATTTTGTAGCTATAGGTATAGTATGAAGGACAATAAAAATATATCAGCAAATAAATTTGTAACTCCTACTAACCATTTTTATGAGGCAAGATATACTTGCCATTACCAAAACAATACAAAGATTTTAATACTGAAAATTTTGAAAAAAAAAACACATATTATATTTTTCTTAACAAAAGAATTACATTTCATTCAGAACTAGACTAAACCACTGTGAGAAGTCCAAGTTATCCCTTTTGATCTAAGCATTTTGAGTAGACCATAAAATTTCCACCCCAAAATATTTTACACAATTCTTATTTCTCCCACTCAAGGAAGACTTGAGGTAAATATGAATTGTAATCAATATATGAGAAATATAAATTATTTAGAAATATAGATATTACCAAATTATATGGAATATAGCACATTAAACACACAACATGATACATATTATAAAGGTTAAGAATTGTATGTAAATGTTAAGGAAAAGCCTACCTTAATGGTCTGGGAATTCATCTGATTTGAGTACCATTGAAAAACTATGGGAGGGGTGACTAGGTGGCACAGTGAATAGAGCACTGGCCCTGGAGTCAGGAGGACCTGAGTTTAAATCCAACCTCAGACAACACAAAAAACTAGCCATGTGACCTTGGGTAAGTCATTTAACCTAGTTACTTACCTTTCCCCCTCTAAAAACAAGCAAAAAGAAAAAAAGAAAAAGAAAAACTATGGGGTATAATTAAGGTTTGAATTTTGGAAAAATAAAGTATTATCAGTCAAAGGCACATTTAATCTCAAATGTGATATAGATATAGATTTGTGATGAAAAGTTAAAAAGTGACAACACCTTGTTAACTTAATACTTAATTGTATAAAGCAATTGATAGAAGATAAAAGAAGATATCTTTTATGTTAATATTTTTATAATGTAAAAAGGCATAAGCAGTTAGGTGGCACAATGCATATAGTGCTGGGCTTGGAGTGAGGAAACTTCAGCTTCATGAATTCAAAGATGGACTCAGATACTTCCCAGATCTGTGACCCTGGGCAAGTTACTTAACCTTATTTGCCTCAAGTTTTCATCTGTAAAATGAACTGGAGAAGGAAATGACAAACTTCTTCAATATTTTTGCCAAGAAAACCCTAAATAGGATCATAAAGAATCAGAGATAACTAGAGATGACTGAACAACAACAAAATGCTATATTTATTTGCATGTCAATTAATGTAATTATTTGATATTTTCTTAGTTAATTTGTACCACTCTAACTTAATTTTTGAAGAAGGCCTAAACTTATATGCTTCTTAGTTTCTTCTGTCCCTTTTCTATCAATCTACCAAAACCACTTTGGAAACAGAAGGAAAACATACTGTTTCCTAGACTCTTACATGGATTATTTTGGCCAGAGAAACCATTACAAAGAGACTGACCTATTTGAAATGAGTCATTAAGTGGTCTTCATTTCTCCTAGACTGGCCTAGACACCATGTAGTTGTTGACCACAGTAACCCTCATAGCCTTCCTAGCTTGTGTTCTCCTGGCATTGTGTCTGTCCTTAATTTTCAAAGAGGACCATTGGAATTAAGGAAATGATGACGTGATTTGCAGGTGACATTGATTTAAGTGAGGGAGGGCTGTGGAAGGTCAATAGCCTCACTTTCTCTTTCAGAGCCATCTGGATCCTGGGACCAGACATTCATCAGGATGACTGGAGATGACCCAGGAAGAAATGAGAGACGCTAGCCTTTTCACAATAAGGCCTTTTCACATATTCACTTAGAGGGATGTAATGCCCATTCAATGAATAGGTCTCTTTAAGAAGTGAGTCAAGGGATGATCCCTTTAATTAGAAAAAGAGAAAAAAAATCAAACTGGTAGGGGAAGAACTTCAGGGTTGCTGTTCCAAAGAAAAACAGTTGCCATTGACATTAACTCTTAGCCAGGATGGTCCAAAATACAGCCATTAAGTGTAATTTGGACAGGGACCTATTGTGGTACAATCTATGAGCTTCAGAGTGATTTGGGTTTAGAAAAAACTACTGGCACAGCCAGTAATTGAAGATCACCTTCACACATCAAGAAAACTTTTAGGAGATGTTAATTTCATTTTAAGTATTTCAATGGCTATTAATGTGTATTTTGTTTTTTTTATTGTCATTAACATAAATAAAGCTTATTCAAGTTGTGACTATATAGCAATAGGATGCTTTATCAATGAACACACCAGAACTTTTATAGCCAAATGAGGATTGTTCTTGGTGTGATCACTTTAGGAAATAATATTTTCATTGAATAATGCTACTCAAAACATATTCAGAACCATCACTCATTCAATGTCTAATAATTATCTTTAAAGTTTGTTGCACTTTGAAAAATATATACTTAATCTATATCCCAATTTTCATATTTTTAAGGAAAGAATGAATTTTTGCATGTGACCAAAATGGGGATGATCAAGATGAATATTTCCATTTATAGGGGCAAAAATGAACTGTATTGGTCAAACATATGAACCGTTTTTAGTGGAAGCAGTTCATAATATCAGTAGCCATACACAAATGTTCCATATCAATAATTAGAAAATAAGAATTAAAGCAGCTCTGAGATTCTATCTAATCCATTAATTTGAAAAATTTGATTTTTTTAAAGCAATCAGGGTAAAGTAACTTGCTCAAGGTTGCACAGCCAGTTATTTTGTGTGGGTGTTAAGTGTCCCATGCCGGAACCAATCCCAGGTCTCCTTACTCTTGGGCCAGCACTCTTACTCACTGCACCACCTGGCTGCCCCTAAATTTGATTATTTTTAAGAAAAGGAAAATACATTTTGAAATGGCTGTCAGTTAGAAGGTATTTTAATGAACTGCTGCTGATATGATTTCATATAGCTATTCTGGAAGTCAATTAGGAAATATCCACAAAAATTTACTAAACTGTGACTCTTTGACCCAGCAATACCATTACTGATGTTATACCTTAAAAGAGATCACAGAAAGAAAAATGTTGTGCATGCAAGCATAATTATAGCAGGGTTGTTTTTTGTTTGTTTGTTTGTTTTTCTATTGACACAAAACTGGAAACTAAAGGATTGTCCTTTAGTTGGAGAATGGAACAACATATTACGGTATATGGTTATGAGACACTATTTTGCTTCGGGAAATTCTCAATAGGTATATTTTCAAAATTGATGCAGTGTGACAACTGTTCTGTGTCTTAGACTATTAACAGAGTTACTGAGGGAAATGATAGGTTACATGGCCACACAGCTAGTGTTTGAAGCAGAACTTCAGTAAAGGTTCACATGAAGCAAGATGAGCTCTTTATTCATTATGTAACTTTACCTCTCTTCAAAGTTACACATCTAAATAATTGTTGATCTTCAAGTATCACTTTGTTACAGTTATTCTAGTAATAATAGATATATATTTAGGGTAAGCAGGGATATTTAGGGTCATGTGATACAGTATCTCATTTTACAGATGAGGAAACTCAGACCCAGAAAGGTTGACTGTAGTCCCACAGTCGGTTAATGTTAGAGTTTGAGATGTGACCTCATGGTCTGTGACTCAAAGTTCAGCAATTTCCACTATATCATGTTATTTCAAACAGTTATGGATCCCCTCCTTTGGAATGTTTCAGAGTTCCTTTATAAACCACATAAGAAAAATGATCATGTGTCATTACAATACCAGTTGTGGGTGATTTTATATTAGTAAAACTGAAATTTTAGGGAAAAAATAGCTTTCTAAAGTAATATTTGATTTTCACTTACCTAATTACATGTGAACTATAGCAGTATGTGAAACTTTGGAATTGGGGGTGAGGGATTAATTGATTCTAATTCCTATTTTAAACTGTAGAAAACGCGATTCGTACTATTTTCCAAGATTTAGTAAATGAGATTCATTTGGCTGACATAAGTGAGGGAATAGTAAGAGTCACTTTATAGTAGTTGTATCAAATTCTTTGCAGAGAAATTGTCCAAAAACACAGATTCATAATTAAGATAGTGCTTTATTCATTGTTTTGGCTCCTCCATTGTCTGTCTTTATGCTTATATATGTGCTGCTGAATGATGATGATAAAAAAAAATATAATGCAACTATTCTGACTGAGTCCACTATTAATTTATGTTACTCATCCACAACTAAGCCCTTACTTTTACTAGGTAATTCTACCATTTTCCCCTTATAAATCCATCATCTTACTTTGTACAGCATCTTTTACAAACTGTTTCATCACTCTTCAAATCTCCCAAAGATCCCCCTTTCCTCACTCTCTCGGATGAGAACCTTACCTCATATTTTAGAGAAAAAAAATTGGAACCATTGACTATCAATTCCCTTTCCTCCCCTCTTTCTTCTATTACTCAGATCCCTTCTTCCATGATCTCCTCCCTCACCCCCATCTCAAATTATGAAGTGGTCTTCCTCCTTGCCAAGACCAATTCTTCTAATTTTTAAGCAATCCTATTCCATTACATCTCCTCTAACAGATTGACCACTCTTTTATTCCACTCTTTTATTTTTTTCTCTCCCTATCTATTGAGTCATTGAACACTGTCTATTTACATGTCAATATCACCATTATCACAAAAGAAGTCTCACTTGATCCTGCCATTCCCAAGATCTATTGTCCTATGTCTCTTCAGCACTTTGCAGCCAAATCCCTTGAAAACATTCATCTGTGTTTCTCCACTTTCCATTCACTTTATTTTTAAATCCAACTCCTTACAATCTTGGTTCTGGTTTTATCGTTCAACAAAACTGCTTTATCCAAAGGTACTAATGATCTCATAGTTGCCAAATCGAGTGACCTTTTATGAATTCTGATTTTCCTTGTTCTCTGCAACTGTTGACACTGTTGGTCATCAATAATTTTATTTTCTATCTAGGTTGTTGGGATACCAGTATTTCATGGCTCTCCTCCTCCATGCCTTACCAATCTTTCTCTCTTAACTTTTCTGTGTCCTCTTCCAGATCATGCTCTATAACCACAGATATGTCTTAGATTTCTGTCCTGAGCTTTCTTCATTTCACACTCTATATTGCTTCACTTGGCAATCTCATCAGTTTCCATGGATTTAATTACCATCTATCTCTTTGATGATTTTCAAATATATTTATCTTGCTTCAATCTCTCTGCTGATCTTTTTTAAAATTTTATTTTAGACTCAAACACCAGAACACAAATACAGAATTCTATTTCTACTTTCTCCCTTGTTCTAATGCTTCAGGACAATTTACTTTAATTATTTCTTGTATTATTATATCAAGATGCTTTTTCTGATCATATCTTTCCGTTACTCCAATTATTTTTATATTTTTCCTCTTGATCTGTACTTTAAATATTTTGTTTTTCTTATAATGTTTCACTTTCTATTCTATTTTTCATTATTCAGATTTTGTTCAATCATTTCTTGATTTCTTATAATTTCTCTAGCTTTCATTTTGCCCAATTCTAATTTTCAAGGTGTCATTATCTTTCTTAAGATTTTGGATCTCCTTTTCTAGTTCGTTGAATTTTCTTTCATACACTTCTTGTTTCTCTTGGATTATTCTTTTTTTTTTTTTAGTTTTTCCTCCATCTCTCATTTTATTTTTTTTAAGATCTTCTATAAATTATTTTTGGGATATGTAGCCATTTGCAATTGCTCTTTGTGGGGTTTCTTTACTTCAACATCCTCCTCTGAAGATGAACCCCAGCCATCTCTATTCCCATTCTATGTTTGGATTCTTTCTCCTTTACCTGTGCACTCTTTGTTATAATAGCTTAATTATCTGTAATCACCTTTGATTTTTTGAAACATTTCCTGGAAATAGTCTTCTTTCCTTTGACACTGCTTTCACACTACTGTACCTGTACTATACTGTACAGATGTTCAGTTCTTCCCTCTAGTCTGAAATCAAAGCCAAACCTCCAACCTCCTGTAAGTGTCCACAGCTAGGGGCTTTCTGCCCCACTGCTTCTGTACTCACCAGGTGTGTGCTGCTTCCTTCTTGTCCCCACTGGTCAGGGATTCCTATTCAGCAGAGGTTCCTTTGATCTTCCCCGAGCTCAAAATCCAACTCCCCTCACTATCTCAGGGGTAAAAGTTCCTGTGGCTGGGGCCTAGGTAGCCTCTTAAACCAACTAACCCCAGGGCTCGCTACTTGTTATTTGATTAGCTAGCCCCTTGCTGTTAAAATGGATCCTAGCCTGGAAGTGTTTATTCTTTACAGGGACCAAACCTTGTCATGGAATTTTTCTTCCAATCTTCTCAAATTGTCCCAGAAGGACCCCAGTTATGCCCCTGTTCTTATTTGTCTCCACCCACACATTGTTCAACCTAGGGTGTTATTTTATGTCTTTTGTGGGGGGAAATCTTGAGAGCTTGGAATTTTCTCTCCTACTCTGCCATCTTCCCAGAATCTTCTGTCTCTGCTGATCTTTAAATCTTATATATACTCAAGTGCCTTTCAGACTTCTCAAATATGACATCCATTAAATCTCAATATATCCACAAAAAACAGCCACCTTAACTACATTCCTTATTATTGTAGAGGGAACCATCATCCTCTGTATCCCTCAGGCTTGTAATGTATAGATCAAACTGAATTCCTCACTATCTCTAACCACTGCACCCCACCCCCACTTATGTAATCTCTTGCCAAGAGGTGAAGATTTCATTTTTTGAAACATTTCTTGAAATAGTCTTCTCTCCTATGACACTGATATCACTGCACTGTACATGGATTACTACAAAAGCCTGCTGGTAGATTTGCCTGTTTCAAGTCTTTCCCTGCATCAACACATCCCCCATTCAACAGCTACTCCAGGACCTCCCAATTGACTCCAGAAACAAATATAAGATGCTATATTTTCATTCGAATTCCTTCCCATCCCTTTTTAAATTATTTCCTGTTTATGTGTATCTATTTGTTTTCACATTGTTTCCCTCTTTAAATTGCGAGCTCCTGCATATCTCATTCTGTGTTCTCGATGCCACACTTCTCTAATCTGTTTCTTGAGTTTTGGGTGGAGCTCTTTTCTTCAAGATCATTAGAACTCCAAAAGCACAGTTTTCTTGAATTCCATTAAGAGACTGATACAAGTATTCACTGTATCCCAAGAAGTTCTTAAAATTCAATCCAAGGCTACAATTTAAATACACAAGATACCAAAAAGAAAGTAAAAATCCTTTATGGAAATGGACAGATAAATCAATATTTTAAATGTACATTTGAAGATTAAAGTTTTGCTTTTCTGGAGGTGTGAAAGGTTTTGTATTGGAGAAGGAGAGAGGAACACAGAACATAGGTGTATAAATCGTTTATATTTCCTGAATATTTCTAAAAATTACTTATAACATGAAATAGCTGTTCCATAAAAATTCCCCCCTACTAAGCCTTTCCAATAGAATGTTCAATCAGATTTAACATTATGATATCCTTGGCAGAAGTCTGAGATATAATTCCTGAAATATAACATTGATCTTAGAAATCATGTAAATTTGTTAATGCTGAATAACTGAATGTGATACAAAATGACCTTGATAGATGTACAAGTAGAAAATATGTCATTCCATAGAAATCTAATCATCATGTAGAGACTAGTCTTTATAAAAATGGGAAATTCACTTTGTGAATTGAGTATATCACAAAGTTACTTTAAATGTCTAAAAACAAATCTGTATTAGTATAATTTGCATGCATATTGTATACCAAACAATGACATACCAAGGAATATATAGTCCTTGAAGGCTGGGGCTATTTTCCTTGCTTCTTTCTTTTATTCATTATTTTCTGTACTCAGCATATGCCTCCACTAACACAAATGCAAATGCACAAAGTTTGTTCTATCAGAATGAATTCATTTTATCTAAAAAAAAAAAATTAGTGGAAATTACATTTCACTGCCATTGGGCTTTGTTTACAATAACATAAACCACACTTTCATGTGGAGAGATATATGTATCACAAAAGACAGAATTATACTGGCCATACAAATGTGATGCACAGTCCCCTGTGAACATTGCCAGGGAGAAACATTATACATTTGGGAATGAAAGGAGAAAAGCAAACTAATTGTATTGAATGATGATAATTAGCTTACAGCTCTGCTTCCATGTGATTTCTATAAACACATTTGACTTTTTTTGTTGTTGCTCATGTGAACAATCGTGAAATGCAACAGAAACACTTTAATCTTCACACTGGCACAATTTACGAACCCCATGGATTCACCTGCTGTGATAATGTTTCCCATGGATTATTAGAAATGGATTTAGTATGTAGTGAGTTTGAGAAATTCCTTTGCTGAAATGGTAGAATTTGTCCTTTGACAAACTTTCCCTGGTGTTATTTAATTCTTTGTACTTCATTTTAATATAAAGTCAGATAATGCTACTCTATCACAAATAGTTCAAAACCCCCTATGAAATATTTGTTTCTTATACAGGTCATATTGAAAGGCTCACACATTTATAAACTTTTGAAATACAGCTGAATCCCAAGATGAGATGCAAAAAGAAAAATTCAATTTGAGCTGCTAAGTGAAATAATACTGTGTCCTTACTATTCCAAGAATACTTAAGACAGTTCATACTTTACCCTTATTACTTGCCCCCCATAAACATACACACACATAGACACACATAGACACACACACACACACGTTTTTTCAAGATACTAAGACATCTCATTAAAGTGACTATGACAGCAGCAAAAAAGATTTTATTAAAAGTTTTAATATATTTTAAAGTAGAGTAAAGGATCATCATGATAATTCTCTTGAATCTGCAACTCTGCACAAAACAGTTTGAGGTTGAAGCTCAGTCAGCTATAGCACATTTTCTACACATTGCCACTACTAAAGAATTATTTTATATTGCAAAATATAAACTAAAAACAACAGAAAATAGCATTAGAATTGTGACATGGTAATTTAAGCACAAACATAATCAATTCAATTGATTATATCTCTGTTGTAATAATCTTTAAGCACATATTACTTTCTTTCCTCCTGTAATTCTATTGTCATTTGCCACAATTTAGAAGTTTTTATCCCCTGTTTTTTCTGTTAATGAAGCTAAGAGAACAGATTGATCTGGGATCTCATCATTCCAATGGTGAAAATTTATAACACTGACACACCTTATACCATTAGACTTTTATCATTGTCTTCCTATAAATATTTCTTTAGTGTACATCCAGCTTTCTCTAGATAGAGGTCACATTTTAAGTCACTTGACACTGTGTAACACAAAACACAAAAGCTGTGCATTCATTTTCAATCACCATTACTGCATTAAAAATCTTCTTCACCTAGGCAGTGAGCTTGTAGAATGCTGCTACTAGATTCAGGAAAACCAAGCAAAAATCTCACCCTAAATACTTAGGATATTTGTGATTTGGTTCAAGTCCATTAACTCTGCTTGGTTTCCTCATTTGCATAATGGGATAATGATAGGAAATAACTCTGAGGGTTGTTTTGGGAATGAAATGGGGTATTTGTAAAGTGCCATTTCTTGGTACATAGTAGGTATTTCATAAATAGGTTTTCCTTTCCTCTTTTTATATCACACATTTCTTTGATATCAGAGATGTTTTTTCCACCATTCCTCATGTGTAGTTCTTCATTAATAAGTTTTTGCTGTTCATTTATTGCCAAGTCAGTATCATTCCATTAGTTCTTAATATGACCTATCATATTAATTCCTTCTAAACTGTTTTATTACTTGCTTCACAAATATATAGCATCATAGGAAGATTATTGGCATTAAAGATGAAACTTTTATTGTAAAGAAATTTAACAATTTTTAAAATGCAATCTTTCCTACTCTTTTCTTCTTAAATCTTATTCCTAGACAATTTTCTTTCTTTTAAATAAGACTTTTTTTCCCAATACAAAGTAAAATGATTTTTAATATTCTTTTTTTTAATTGTTGAGTTGCAAATTCTTTCACTCTTTACTCTTCCTCCTCTCTGAGACAGTAAGCATTTTGTTATTATACATGTGTATATATAGGTTATACATGTGCAATTATGCAAACATATTTCAGCATTAATCATGTTTTGAAAGTAGATGCAAGCAAAAAACCATGAAAAATAAGACGAGTTGTATATATTCTGGATTTATATTCAGAAGAAGTTATTGAGATTAAAAAAGCTATTCCTACCCCAAAGAATAATATCAAATGGTCATAAGCCCAAAAATAATTTTTGAAAGAACTTAAAAGGTAATTCAAAATCAAATAAGAAAAATTGAAGAAAATGTAGGGAGGGAAATAAAAACCTAGAAAATTTTGAAAGAAAACTTGAGCAATTAGAAAAAAAAAAGAGTCCAAAATCTTATGGAAGAAAATAACTTCTTGAAAACTAGAACAAAAAAATGACATTTTAAGACACCAAGAAATAATAAAATTAAAAAAAATAGAGAATCTGAAAAATCTTATTAGAATACAACTGAACTGGAGAACAGATGGAGGAAAAACAATATACACTTACATCCATCTCACATATATACACGATGCATATGAATATAGATATACATATATTTTTCTATACATACTTCTAATTAACAGTTCTTTCTATGGATTCAGGTAGAGTCATTTTTCATTAATTCTTTATACTTAATTTATGTGTGTATAATAGAAAAATAATTTACTAAAGCCATTCTTAAAATCATATTGTCATTACTGTGTACAACATTGTCTTGGTTTTGCTCATCCTGCTATTTGTTACTTCGTGTAATTCTATCCATGTTTTTTAAGATCATAGAGCTGATCATTTCATATAGCACAGTAATATTTCATCACAATCATATATCACAAACTGTTCAGTCATTCCCCAGTTGACAGGTATCCCTGAAATTTCTGATTCTTTGCCACCACAAAGAGAACTGCTATGAATATTTTAGAACATATGAGTTCTTTTCCTTTTCCCTAATCATCTATTGAAATAGAGCTAATCGTGGTGTTCCTACATAAAAGAGTATAGAAAGTTTAATAACTTTGGGGATATAATTCCAGATTGCTTTCCAAAACTGTTGGATAGGTTCACAATTCCATCAAAAGTAAATTAGTGTTGCAATTTTCCACATCCCCTCCCACATGTGTCACTTTTCCATTTAATCATATTAGTGAATCTGATGTGTGTAAAAATGGTATCTTAAGGGGGTTTTAATTTGCATTTCTTAAATCAAAAATGATTTAGAGAATTTTTCATATGAATAAAAATTGTTTTGATTTTTTTCATCTAAAAGTTTCCTGTTAAAAAAAAATAAAAGGTGCCTGTTAATATACTCTGTCAATTTATCAACTGGAGAATGACATATTCTTTTCAATTTGACAAAGTTCTTTATATATTGAAATATGACACTATTACCTCAGAATATGTCTATAAATCTACATCCCCAGTTTTCTGCTTAGCTTCTATTCTTGGCTACATTTGTTTTATTTTCACAAAATCCTTTTAAATTTCATGTAATCAAAATTGTCCCTTCTATACTTCACTTGGTTCTCTATCTCTGGTTTATACATAACTTGTTCATATATCCATAGGTCTGATAGGTAATATGTTCCATTTATCTCAACTTAGTTTTGTAATATCTTTCTTTATATCTGGTCACATAATTCATTTTGATCTATTCTTGCTAAATGGTGTAAAATAATGGTATATGCCTAATTTCTTCCAGATTGCTTTCCAGTTTTCCTGACAATTTTTACCAAATAGTGAATTGTTATCCACAAAACTTAAATCTTTACATTTGTCCAGTACAATCTTACCATATATTTATTTGTTGCTCTAAATAATATGTCTACTCTGTTTCACTCATCTACTTTTCTATTTTTAGACAAGTATTGAATAGTTTTGACAATTACAGACTCATAATATTCCTTAAGATCTGGCATTATTAAAAGTCATTCTTTGACTTTTTTTCATTAGTTCCTAGATAACTTTCTATTTGTACTTCTTTAAAAGATAAATTTATTGGTGAAGCAACTCTGTATTGCACATCCAATTTCTTACCATAATTTAGACAGAAGATATACTTCAACTTCTTGGTTTTCCTTATTTTGATACTTATTCTGAAGCTTTTTGAATAGTTATCACACTTTTTTAAAACTGCAGTATTACAGGGTATGAAGGGAAATATTTCTTTCTCAAACACATGGATCTGAAAAATCTTACCCCCATCTAGAATCTATTTTGCATTGAAATATTGCTGTGGATATCCTCCATGACAGTGGTGAATATTTGATAATCATACTTCTCTATTTTAATCTTTTTAATATCTACAGTCAAGCACATGAATACAGTTCTCAAATAAAGAATTGCAGATGACTAATCACCATATGAAGGATTATTCCAAACAATGAGTAAAAACAGAAATAGAAATCTAAGTAACTCTTACAATCTTACCTTATGCTCACAAAATTAGCACTTGTCACCCACCCTTATTGGAAAGATAAGCAGGTAAGTATAGATTGTACATATGTGGCTAATGCAAAACAATAACATACTAGATAAACTGCAAAAGAACATTTCCTTCCCTCCTATCCCACCTCCCACTTGTTTTATTCTCTACTTCAATCCCATCCCTTTTCAAAAGTGGATACTTCCAACTTCCATCCCCCCACCCCCCCAGCTTGCATTCCCTCTCATCCCCTTCATCCCTACTCTCCTGTAGGGTGAGATACCATATTTAGTATGTATTTCATTCCCTCCCCAAGCCAAATTCAAAGGGAATAAGGTTGACCCATTCCCTTTTGCCTTTCTATTCTTCCTCTCCATTTTAACCATTTTCCCTTGCCTCTTCTAGATGAGATAGTTTACCCCATTCTGTCTCTCCCCATCTCTTCTCATTATATTCCTCTCTCACCTCTTAATTTCACCTCTTAAGTATCATCCCTTCTTGTTAAATTGATCCTGTGGCCTCTATCTGCGTATACCTGTAAACATATATACACACACATTCACAAATGTATTCATATACCCATATACCATCATACACACACACATATATTTGCTTTAACTATTTTCATATTGATAAAAATTTCATCAGTTAGGGGTGGCCAGGTAGCATGGTGAGTAAGAGCACTGGCTCCAGTGTCGGGATGACCTGGGGATCGAATCCGGTCTCCAACACTTAGCACCCACCCAGAAACACCTGGCCGTGTAACCTCCAGCAAGTTAGTTAACCCCAATTACTTAGGGGCATCCAGGTGGCTCAGCGAGTAAGAGCGAGTAAACACGGTGAGTAAGAGCACCAGCTCCAGTGTCAGTAGGACCTGGAGATCAAATCTGGGCTCAGATACTTAGCACCACACCCAGAAATAACTGGCCTTTGTAACCTACAGCAAGTTATTTAACCCCGATTGCTTAAAAAAAAAAAAAAAAGAAAAAAATGAGTCCTTTGTCAGAGACTTAGGTTGTAAAGATTCTTTCCCAATTTCCCACCTCCCTCTTAATCTTGGTTACTTTGGCTTTAATTGTACAAAACCTTTTCAATTTCAGGTAGTCAGAATTATCCATTTTACATTTTATAATGTTCTCTAATTCTTGATTAGTCATAAAGTCTTTCCCTTTCCACAAATCTGAGAGGCAAACCATTCCTTGTTTTATGAGACTACTTACAGTATCAAACCTTATACCCAGATCATGCTCCCATTTAGACTTGATTTTGGTATATGGTGTCAGATAATGGTCTATGCCCAGTTTCTGCCATATTTTATTCCAGTTTTCCCAGCAGTTTTTGTCAAATAGTGAGTTCTTATCACAAAAACCAGGCTCTTGGGGTTTATCAAACAATAGATTACTATAGTCGTTGACTTCTGAATCTTGTGTGCCTAATCAATTCTATTGATCCACTGCTCTATTCATCAGCCAGTACCAAGGAGTTCTGATGACTGCTGCTTTATAATACAGATTGAAATCTGGTATAGCTAGTCCACCTTCCCTAGCATTTCTTTTCATTAATTCCCTTGATATTCTTGACCTATTATTCTTCCAAATGAATTTTGTTACTATTTTTTTCTAGCTCTATAAAGTAGTTTTTTGATAAATTAAGTGGTATGGCACTAAATATATAATTTAATTTAGGAAAAATTGTCATTTTTATTATAGTAGCTCTACCCAGGCATGAGCAATTGTGATTTTTCCAATTAGGTAGATCTGACTTTATTTGTATGAAAAGTGTTTTGTAGTTGTGGTCATATAGGTCCGGGGTTTGTTTTGGCAGGTAGATTCTCAAATATTTTATAATGTCTACAATAACTTTAAATGGGATTTCTCTTTCTATCTCTTGATGTTGAATTTCATTGGTAATATACTGAGCATTTGTTTGGGTTTATATTATATCCTGCAAGTTTGCCAAATTTATTATCTCAAGTAGTTTTTTACTTGATTCTATAGGATTCTCTAAGTATATCTTTATATCATCTGCAAAGAGTGATAGCTTGGTCTCTTCTTTGCCTAATTTGATTCCTTTGATTTCTTTTTCTTCTCTAATTGGTACTGCTAACATTTCTGGTATGAGATTGAATAAGAAGGGTGATAATGGACACCCTTGTTTCACACCTGATCTTATGGGAAATGCTTCTAGCTTCTCCCCGTAACATAAAATATTTGCTTATGGCTTTAAATAGATGCTACCCATTATTTTAAGGAAGGCTCCATTTATTCCTATACTTTCTAATGTATTTAATAGGAATGGATGTTGCATTTTGTCAAAAAAAAACTTTTCTGAATCTATTGAGATGATCATGTGGTTTCTGCTAGTTTTATTGCTGATATGATAAATTATACTGATGGTTTTCCTAATATTAAACCATCCTTGCATTCCTGGAATAAATCCTACCTGATCTAAGTGTATTATTCTTGAGATAAGTTGCTGTAGTCTTTTTGCTAGTATTTTATTAGAATTTTTGCATCTATATTCATGAGGGAGATTGGTCTATAATTTTCTTTCTCTATATTATCTCTTCCTGATTTAGGTATCAGTACCATATTTGTGTCATAAAAAGAATTTGGTAGGATTCCTTCTTCACTAATTTTCCCATATAGTTTGTAGAGTATTGGAATCAATTGTTCTTTAAATATTTGATAGAATTCACTAGTAAATCCATCTGGCCCTGGAGATTTATTCCTAGGGAGTTGGCTGATGGCTTGTTCAATTTCTTTTTCTGAGATGGGGTCATTTAAGTAATTTACTTCCTCTTCAGTTAATCTGGGCAAGTTGTATTTTTGTAATTATTCATCCATTTCCCTAAGATTTTCAAATTAATGTGCATACAATTGGAAAAATAATTCCTAATTATTGTTTTGACTTCTTCTTCATTGGAGGTAAATTCAACCTTTTCATTTTTGATACTCATAATTTGGTTTTCTTCCTTTATTATCATATTGCCTAAGCATCTATCAATTTTGTTGGTTTTTTCATGAAACAAGCTCTTACTTTTATTTATTAATTCAATAGATTTCTTAATTTCAATTTTATTAATCTCTTTTGGTTTAAAATATTTCTAATTTAGTATTTAATTGGGATTTTGAATTTGTTCTTTGTCTATTTTTCAATTGCATGCCCAATTTGTTGACCTTCCTTTTCTCTAATTTAATCATGTATGCACTCAGGGATATAAAACTTCCCCTAAAAACTGCCTTTAATGCATCCCACAGATTTTGGTATGTTGTCTTATTATTATCATTCTCTTGTATGAAATTACTGATTGTTTCTATAATTTCTTGTTTGACCCACTCATTCTTTAGGATTAAATTACTTAATTTCCAATGAGTTTTTAGTCTGTCTTTCCATGGCCCTTTATTGCAAATAATTTTTTCTATTGCATCATGATCTGAGAAGGATGCATTTAATATTTCTGCCTTACTACATAGAATTGTGAGGATTTTATGCCCTAGAAAGTAGTCAATATTTGAGTATGGGCCATGAACCACTGAGAAGAAAGTATATTCCTTTTTATCCCCATTCAGTTTTCTCCAGAGATCTATCATACTCATTCTGTCTAAAATTCTGTTCACCTCCTTAACTTCTTTCTTGTTTATTTTGAGGTTGGATTTATCAAGTTCAGAGAGGGGGAGATTAAGGTCTCCCACTAGTATAGTTTTGCTATCTATTTCTTCCTCTAATTCCTTTTCCTTCTCCAGGAATTTGGATGCTATACCACTTGGTGCATATATGTTAAGTAATGATATTGCTTCATTCTCGATGGTGCCTTTTAACTGGATATCGTTTCCTTCCTTATCTCTTTTAATTAGGTCATTTTTTTGCTTTTGCTTTATCTGAGATAAGGATTGCTCCCCCTGCTTTTTTTTTTTGTTTTAGTTTAGGCATGATATATTTTACTCCAGCCTTTTACCTTTACCCTGTATATATCTCTCTGTTTCAGTTGTGTTTCTTGTAAACAGCATATTGTAGGATTATGATTTCTAATCCATTCTGCTCTCCATCTCCATTTTATGGGAGAGTTCATTGCATTCACATTTACAGTTATGATTTTTATCTGTTTCTTTCCCTCCATCCTATTTCGTCTCCCATTAATGCTCATATTTTTTCTCCCTTCTCCTTTCCCCCCTTAATAGTTTTCCTTTTGCCCACCGCCTTCCTCAGTATTCCCTTATCAGCTCCCCTCCCTTTTGCTCCCCTTTCCCCTTACTTCTTCCTACCCTACTAACCACTCCCCCCCTTTCATAGCCCTCTCCCCCTACTACTGCCTGAGGATATGTTTATACTTAATGAAGTATGTTATTTCTTCTTCACACCAAGAATGACAGGAATAAATCTCATGATAAGCTCCTCTCCCTGGCCTCTTTCCTTCTAAAATGATACTTTTTGTGTTTCTTCTCCATAGAGTCCTATGCTTAACTGGTTGTTATTCCCTCCTTGCACCAAAACCAATGAGGAAAAAGCTCATATTATTCTTTCTCCCTCGCTTATTTTCTTATGCTATACTGTTTTTATGCCTCTTTGTGTGGCATAACTTACCCTTTTCCACTTCATTAATTCCTCTTCTTCCATTGCAGTCCCTTTGTAGCCCTTAATAAGTTTTTTTAATCATCATTTTGTGTATTTTATACTCATACCCTCTACTTGTCTATAACCAGTTTGCTCTTATCAAATAGCAGGGTGTGTGTGTGTGTGTGTGTGTTTTCCTTGTTTACCTTTCTATGTCACTGTTGTATCTCATAATTGGAGGTTGAATTTTCCATTGGGAATTTCTGTGGGATTTTCCATTGCCTTTTTTATCAGGAAGGTCTGGAACTCTGTTATATCACTGAATGACCATCTCTTTGCCTGAAAGAATCTGCTTAGATTCTCTGGGTATGTGATCCTTGGTTGCAACCCGATCTCTTTTGCCTTCTGGAAAATTGTATTCCACTGCCTCCGATCTTTCAGTGTAGAGGCTGCCAAATCCTGTGCAATCCTCACTGTGGAACCTTGATATTTGAATTGTTTCTTTCTGGCCACTTGAAGTATTTTCTTTTTTATCTGGTAATTCTGGAGTTTAGCCACAACATTTTGAGGACTTTTCAGTTTGGGATCTCTTTCAGCAGGTATCCGCTGGATTCTGTCGATTTCTATTTTACCCTCAGGTTCTAGTATCTCAGGTCAGTTTTCCTTAACGAGCTCTTGGAGAATGTTGTCCAGGCTCATTTTTTCATCATGATTTTCTGGTAGGCCTATGATTCTCAGATAATATCTCCTGGATCTGTTTTCCAGGTCAGTTATTTTTCCATTGAGGTATTTTACCTCTTTTTCTAATTTTTCATTCTTGTTGTTTTGTTTGACTAATTCTTGTTTACTTATAGAGTTATTTGATTCAATTTGGTTGATTCTAGTTTTTAGCAAATCATTTTCCTTGGTTAATTTTTGGAGATCCTTTTCCATATCATACACTTTTCTTTTTAGAGATATGTTTTCTTCATGATAATGTTTTTCTAATTCTGCAATTTTGGTTTTGAGGCAATTATCAATTTTGTCTTCTATCTCTCTCCTTTGATTTTCAAAGTTCCTTTTGATCTCATCTGGAAGAGCTTTCTGTGCTTGGGACCCATTCCCTGTTGATGTTTCAGCTGTGTATGTGGAGTCCACATTGTCTCCCTCTGAATTTGGTTCCTCCCTCTGAGGAAAGTAGGACTCCAGAGTCTTTGTAGTCTGCTTTATACTCATTTTGATGCAGGCCCTAGCCATTCCCTTCCTAGAGGGATTGCTGTAGAGGGTTTTGCCCTGGGGCAATAGTTACTATGTTTTGGCGGGGGGGGGCGGTGTTGGAACAGGCAAGGTTCACTCTGTCATCCTGGTGTTTGGAGGTCCTGATAGGTGCTTTTTTTTTATTTGTGGGTTATGAAGTGGTAGCCCCAGGAGTATTTGCTGTCCAGGACAGGGGCCCCTGCATTTGGTTCTTTCCTTGCTCTTTCTAGTCCCAGCCCTTTGGTGATAGGCCTGGTAGTGGCCCTTGTGGTTGGTGGGAAGACTTGCCCTCCGAGTTGATCAGGCCTCTTCTGGGCCTGCCTCTGTGTGCTGCACCATCCAGGCCTGCCTCTGCTTCTGCTTAAACTTTTTCAATATGCAATTTTTCTGGGTTGTATTTGTTCAAATGTAAAATAATGCATTTAGATATTTAATAGTCATTTTGATTTTGTAATTGTGATTTTCAGTGCTAAAAACAATAGTAATAGATTTCATATTTCCAAAAGATATAATGCAGCTTATTTGGATTATTATTTCTCACTAGATATAATAGCAACCACACTAGTGCACAGGGTAGGCTGTTAGCACAGGTTCTTTGATTTCCTTTTCTAAAGGAAAAGCAGCTTTAAAGGGGTTAAAGATCTTACTTTAATTAACAGATAAGACAAGATTAATTAATTTAATTAATTATTTTATATTAATTATTAATTAACTTAAATTAAATTAATTTAATTAACAGATTAAGGGAAGTACAGATAAGTAGAAAGTGTGTATCCAAGAAAGAATACAGTAGACCAGACTCCAACTGTCCTAACAAATTAATACAAACACCTACATGCACCACCCGACCAGAGAACACCAACATCTGAGTAGTCAGAGGCCTCTTCAAAAATGGCTGCTCAGAGTTCTCTCCAGGGAATCAAAAGGTCCTTCTCATGAGTGAGCTCTTAATGTAAAATGCCAACCTCCCTGTAGATATAGTTTTCAACTAATAGACCCAGAGTCAGAAGGCATCACAAACCTTCTGACTCAGTGGCTAATTAGCTTATTACCAAAAGTTGTGAAAGCCTTCCTACAAACAAGTCTCCCTATAAGCAAATATCGCCCTAAGCAAGCTCTTCCTTAACTAAGTTCCTCCCAAAATGGACTCCATGTTACTCAGTATGTATCATATTGAAATACCTGTGTACCTTTATACTGGAGAACATGGTTCCCATTTCAAGGGTAAAGGGGATACATGCAGTTACAGAGACCTACTAATGAACCGGGAAGATCTTCATATGCCATAGTTCTTTCCTCCAAAATTTATCCAATGTGAGAGGTGGCTGGAGGTGTGGGCTCAGGACAAATTTCTCTTAACATGACATGACTAGACAAAAGTTAAACCATACTTCATGCAGATGAGCCAAACCAGAAGTCAACAACAGTGTAAAAATCAGGTAAATATGAATTTCTATTGTTAGCAATGGCCAAGAGCAAATGTTGGAATAGATAATATGGCAGAAAGAAAGAGAAAACATTATGTAAGATTGGAAGTCAGTCACATAAAACACAAAGTATTAAACAAAATAAGAGGACATATGCTATCATCATGAAATTTGACCTCTTAACATGGTTCATTTATTGTCCTTAGGTTTTAGATTTTCTTTTTTTTCTAAGAAGGATCAGGGTACAATTTGGAGGAAAACTTCCCTGTGGATGGGAAAAGGCTATTGCAAAAGTCTAGTTGAGAACTTTAATGGGGCAGAGGATCAACAATAATGTGCATTAACAAACTTTGGCATATCTTATGAAAAACATTTGTATCCTTCCTTAATTTATTTGTGCTCTATTTTGATGCACAGAACATATATGTATATTGATTTTTCCTAATTTCTCTACTTTATTTAAGGAATTATTATATAATATAATAAGGGATATTTGATAAATTACATATTTGAACCAGACTTCTGAACAGTAGTCCAAATTAGCTTCCTTTCTACAGTTTGTGGCCAATATTTAATATTTTTCCCCTTGCACATGGATTTGATGGCTTATTGCTAACACCCCACTTTTTATAATTTTTTCTTGCTTTTCTATCTTGCCTTTCTCTTTACACTTTAGGCATTTTTTATCCCATGCTTTATTAACTTCTAGTTTACATCATTCATTTCTACAAGATTTTAAGTTACAAATTTTCTCCTCTTTTTTTCCACTCCCCACCACCCCAAAATAGCAAAAAATAAATTGGAACTCTTCACGAATGTGCATGTCATTCTTGCACAAGGGCCAGGCTAATCTTCTCTATATTGTTCCAATTTTAGTATATGTGCTGTTGAAGCAAGCACTAGGCATTTTTTTTTTGCATATGAAACTAAAAGAGCTTTGTGAAGTCTATCTATAGCTAAATTTTCTGGGCTATTTTCTTATTCCCAATAGTGCATTCTGAATATAGACATACATTCATACCATCAACATGCCTGGGTAAAGAGTTAACATTCATCCCTACTTAATGAAATAATCCAACTATTTAAAAAGAAGCATATCTTCACATAAAAGTAAGAAATTGACTGTTTATATGATTGGTAGTGCCAGATGTGACAAATCAAACAGGTTAAGGCTGTGATGCAAGTATGACCCAACATAGCTCTACTCAAATATGTCATATTCAATTGCCTATTTAAAGCACTAATGCTTAGGGTTAAAATTTGATACAAGTGGGCAACTTCCCACAACTTTTTTTTTATTCCCAACATCTATCATATTGAGAAATGTATTAAGCTACCCCTCAAATAGTTAAAATAACACATTATTAGACTGGAACCTGACAATGAATTTTTATAAACCTTTAAACTGGGTCTGTTTGAATTCTCAAATTGAAATAACAGTCTATTTTCTATTTTAGTCAAGCCCACACCTAAGCCACTATAATTTTGAGCATTAGTAAAATGCTCTCATTAGTTTTATATAAGTTATTTGTTAGGTTTGATGCTTATATCTGTTAGTAGTAATTCCTAGGATATTACATTGAAAAATTGATGCAGATACACTGCTTGAGGTAAATAAAATACACATTGACTAAATTGGACATACTTTTTTTACATGAGATGAAAAGAATTTCTCATTCTAACTCCTTGCTCAAAGGAATCAGAAATTTTTAAAGAACAGTTCATTATATTAAAGGTAAGAGAATTCTGCCATATATATATATATATATATATATATATATATATATATATATATCTGAAGACATACAGCTGACAGAAAAATTAATGACTATCATAATGACAAAGAAAATGAATTCAAAATTATTGATTCAAAATTATTTTATAGTATTTAGAATAATCAAGAAAATTTAAATTACATAATATTTGTAAAACACTATGATCTGTTCTAGAGGAGACATAAAGTTAAATAAGAAATGGTTCCTGCTTCAGAAGAGCATTATATAAAAATAGTGATTATTATTATTATTGTCCAAGGTCTCATAGATTATATCTTTCAGAGTCAGGGTTAACTTTAGGCTTCTGTATAAAGTATCACAAACAAACATCAACACAGAGCAGACAAACAGTTCCAGGATACCACAAGTTTTCTCCTTCTTGACTCTGCCACCACCAGAGTCCTCTTCTCAGTTCTGCTGTCTCTAGCATGGAAATTCTCCTTATATATGGTCATTAGCACCTACCTTCCTGTTGCAGGAGTTCATGAGTTCTAGGCTTCACAAGTTATGGGGTTCACACATTCTATTTCTTAACAGACTTGATACAATGCTCAAAAGAAACTTGAATTGAAACAAGATGTTAATCCAAAAGCTCAAACAAGGTGTGAACTACTTCTGGGCTTGCCATTATGCAAATGCAGGAATTATGTGTTTTTATTGTCACCATTTTGTGGTTGAGGAAACTGAAGCAAACAGCACTTTTGATTTTATCAGTATCACACAGCTAATAAGTATTTGGGTTCAGTTTCTCTGAAATATATTCTCTCAACAGATTAAAGGCTTTGCCACTTGGTAAGTATTGCTACAGTTTGTGTTCTATGCTTATAGCCTAATAGAACTTAGAGTCACCCACACAAACCAAGATGATCCATCTTAATAGGATTTTAGTGAAGACTTTAGGATAATATCATGTGGAAACTATGATATCATACATTCATTACAGTAAGCATTGGTCAGACACCAGCATATAATAACACATTCCAATAATTTAAAAGTTATGACTGCCACAAATTAAGAGGGTATGGGGAATTAGAAAAGGGTACATAGAAGAACAATTTCGAAACCCTAACCAATATTAATGCAAGTGAAGACATCACCCTTCTGATGTCATTGGTCCTCTTTGAGATCAAAATACAAACAATGAATAAGAAGAGCTATAAGGTGCCTAACCATTTTACTTCACTATTTTCAGTTGATAAATTAGAACACTGAGACCCAAAATGGCAAAATTAGTAAAAGTATGAGCAACAATGACAGAGGACTGTGGATATGACCTTCAGAATGTATGGGAACAAAGGAAAATGTATGTTAACCTGAATAGAGTACATTAATGTTCACTTTCTGACAGTATTTTTTTTTCATCTGTGCTTAAAGTACACAATGACTTCTTTCCTTTAAAGGGTACATATAGAGAGATGCTTTATCTTACCCAGGTTCATTAGAGAAAAGATTTGATCCTCTTTGATCCTCTTTGTAATAACTCTACTTCCTGGTCTTATATCTTTCTAATCATCAAGCCTGTAGCGAATTGGTCTCAATCTGAAGTTTCAATTACTAAGCAAAAGTTACCAATGCTGGAACTAGACCAAAACCATATTAGGAGTCTGAATTTAGGAACTCATTACACTGAGTCATTATTGACCTTGGGTCTGCTCCAGTTTTGCTATTTCAATTCCCCAGTATCTGGATTTTTGTTTCAATTCTGGCTTTCTCTGAGTATTTTGCCTAAATCTATGGCTAATGTCCTATTTCCTTTAAGTGATATTTTTTATCTTTGACTCCTTTTGCCCCATAACTGAGTCCTAAAACCAATTTCCAGCATCACTTGATACTGACCATCTTTGTGTTTGCATATATATCACTTGAATATTTGTCAATCAATAGTGCTTATGCCTGGTTGGATGGTAATATGGACATTTGACTAAAGGGACCTCATTTACTACTATACTTTTCATACAAAGAATGATATTTCAGATGAGGATCAAACTTTGGGCTCATATTCCATGTGTGATTGTGTCTCAAAAAGTTATCTGTTATTTGTTTGTTTATTTATTTTTGGCTATTCACTTGGATAAAAGCATGACTGACTTCTTCAACAAAAACCTAGGAGGGATTGTTAACAAGCTAGATGAAAAAATAGAATCCAAAAGTACTTAGTCTCAAATGCTCACTTAAAAAGATAAAATTTAATGGAGATGAAATAAAGTTGTATACATAAGTTCAAAAACAAGTTTTGCAAATAGATTATAAGAGAGGCCTGGTTAGGCTATAGTTTATCTGTAAACAAATAAAAGAAAAAGATCTGGATTTTTTATTGGAGGGCAATCTCAAAATGAACATCACGAATAAATCGTGTAGTACGGTTAAAAACAATTTTTTTAAAATGAAGTGAACAGAAAGTATTTTTAAAGCATTTACCATTTATATTAACATTTTAAGCACTTTGGTAAGCTCTGGTAATCTCTTTTTCCTATAAACAAAAATGTGAGACAATGCTTCCTCTCAAAGGGCTAACTATAAATTGAGGTGGCAACAAAAATAGGACAGTTCAACTGCAGGGTTAATGGTTATTCTTGGGTGTCAGTAAGTTGAAGAAGCAAGGAAAAAGGCAATGTGGCAATGTTCAGGCCTGTAAAGGATAGAGTGCTAGGAGACAAGAGAAAGTCCAATTGTCCTTAGTATAGGCAGGTGGCAGGATACGATGTTAAGTCCAAATGTTTGTACATCTTCTTAGACAGGGCAGTACTAGCTGTGTTCATACAGTAAGTGACTTTAAAATTCTGTGATTGTTAAAACTTGATTTCATCAGACTCTTTTTATTTTCCTGGTCTCCTAGTTTCAATTTTTCACTGTCTAGTTCACCCCACCTCAGCCCAATAAATCATTCACCATTATTCAACAATTTCTGAGACCCAGTGAAAAAAGGAGAAAAAAGAGATTTTTTTGAGAGAAATTGTTACCATGGATTTTAAAGAGCAAAGAAACTTAAGGTCTAGTCTCAAGCCCGAAATTGCACAACTTAACCAAGGTCAGAAAAGTAGTATCGGGGTCAAGATTTGATCCAAATTCCTCTAACTCCAAATCAGCACTCTTTCTACTGTGTCTCCATATAAATGATTAAGGAGGCCAAAGAAAGGAGGCAAAATAATAATGTTTGATTATCACAAAACAAGGTTGACTTACAGCAATTATGCTTTCCACTAAAACATCCTAATCTCTTTTACATGATTTATTGCCCAGCAATTTCTTCCCCACCCTTTATAAATGGATTGTGTTTCTGAAATTTGTAAATAGGCTGTCTAAATTCTGAAGGTTTTCTATATTTTTTTTCATAGAAACAATTTTTTTACTATAGAAACAAAGATATAAATGGTGTTTGAGCTCTTAGGTTATTCCATAAAAATCTACTTAACCTATAATATAGCTGGAATATAATGCTAAGAGTATTGCAGAATTGAATAATCATTTTAACATTACTTATCTACATGCCTTTCAGAGTACTACTTCAAAAATTGGAGGACTGAAATTGGAGTCAGAAAGACGTGAGTGAGGTTCAAATGCTGCCATCTATACTTACTAACTTTATGGACCTCAATTAAAATTAAAATTTTAATTAAAATTATCTCAGATTCACTTTTCTCATCTGTAAAATGGGTATATAAAGAGGTTTTGCCTTACAGAGTTGTTAGGATCAATTGAGATAATAAATGTATACCGTTTTGTAAACCTTAAAATAATATATAAGTATTAGTTGTTATCATTATTATATGTTAGTTCTTTTATGTTCCATAATTCCACTGCTTCCATCCACCAATTATTTTTTTCAATTTCTATATAGAGTAGCAAGATAAATCTTCCTCATATACACATCCATAGCATTCTTTTACTTATATAAATTACTCCTTATTCATTCATAATCTGAAAAAACCACACTTTACAGCCTAATATTATACTTTTCTCTTCAAGTTCTAGTCAATGTAGACTACTTGATAGGTACTTTATAAGTCTTGTACTCTTACCTTTTCTTCATACTATTCCCTATGGCTGAAATACACTTGTCCTAGGTTCATCTTTTGAAATCCTATTCATCTTTAATGGCAATCACCTCAAAAAGTTGGGGACTTAAATTCCTAGGGGGCATGTCATGACCTAAGAGATGTTAGTTCAACCAGTTGGAAGGTGAAAAAATAGATTTCATCCCATCTTCTCCAGATTCCCTGTATTTTCACTGAATGTCTTCTATACCTGGAACTCTCTCTTTTCCTTTTTCTGCCTTCTGATTTCCCCCTATTAAATATGATAAACCTTTCCCACTACTCCTTAATCTTATTACTTTCTATTAGAAATTACCTCCAATTTTTCATGTATATATTTTGATTTACATAGTTGTTTTAATATTGTCTCCTCCATTGAACTATGAACTTTTTCTGAGCAAAAACATTTTTGTCTCCTTGGTACCTCTTGAACTTATCAAAGTCCCTCACACATTGTAAATACTTAATAAATGTTTGTTTACTATCATATTTTTTCTTACTATGTTAACTCTTCTAAAAGAAGACTAATGTGCCATACCAAATTTTTTTAATGAGTTAAATAAATAAGATCAAACTTTAGATGATGGTTGAGATAAATAAGAGCAGAGAAAGCATATTTCAAAGAAAAATAGAATAGGAATATTACCAAGAATCATGTATAACAAACAGAACTTAGATGATATTGCATCAAAGAAAAATACAAATACAAAGTAAAAATGGAAGATTAAATACAAGAGTAAATGTCAAGGCATTTAAATAAAAAGGTGTAAAATCCATTGACTTTTTTTTAAAGTTTTGCCAATATAAAGTTCTACCTTGGAACATTTGTAAAAATATCAGCAATTTTAGATCAGATGAAATTGATATTTTTAAAAAATAGTTTTTTTGTGTGTGGATTCATGATTCATTGTACCTGAATTTCCAATTGATCCAAGTGTAAATGTACTCTGAACAAATTTTTTTAGACCAAAGTCTTCATTTTATCTTATTTTCAGATGATAGAAATTTTAGCAATTACATTCGTTATGATTTCTATTACGTTTTTAATAAGTTTAGGTTTCATTTTATGCTAATCTTATATTGAAACCAAAACAAATTTTCCAAATAGTATCCTGATTACCCAGTTCCCAGAGAAGCAAGAAAAGACTCTGTATCAGAATAGTCCTTTAAAGGAATCCAAACCCAAGTTATTTAAAGTATAAAGTAAAGTACAAGATAAAAAATGAAAATTGTAATTGAAAAACTTCTATAGAAAGTTTAGCACAGCTAGTCTTAATTTCTGACTTCAGCAATATTAAAAGAATGCTTGAGGGGCAGCATAGTATACTGAGTAGACAAATTGAGGCTGGCATCAGGAAGACTTCCTGCCTCTGAATGTGTTAGATCCATAATAATGGGGTAAGTCCCTTACCTTCTCAGTACAAAAGGCAACTGTCTAACACTACAAGTTTTGAAGGAATTATCAATCTCCATGGGCTTGAGATAGTTTAAACCAGGGGTCGGGAAACTGTGGCCCTCTAGGTACTCAAATGCATGCCTTTCGCTGTATCCAAACTTCACAGAACAAATCCTTTTATTGAGGATATTTGTTCTGGGAAGTTTGGATTCAGTCAAAGGGTCACACGTGAGGACTTGGAGGGTCACATGTGGCCTCAAGGCTGCAGTTTCACCACTCCACTTTACATCGATGAAATTACAGGTCATGAACTCAAAACAAACTAGGAGACTTCAGCTTTTGAAGACACAAGACCATAAGTTCTGAGGAGTGAAATATTTTACATTTTCTAATTCAATTGAAAATTAATATATTGATTTGACTGTAAAAGTATTGACTTTTGACACCTTGATATTCATTGGACTTTAAAAATTATTTCCCTTTGGGAGCAGAGAAAATCTCAGTAATGATATTAAAAACAAACAAAAAAATGAGTTTGTGCATACATTTGATTTATATTTCCTTAGCTGATACTGACTGAACACAACACAATTGATGAGATGTTGTTTTAATTCAATATCCTAATGGAAAAGTCAATTTTATCATTTATGTATTGATGAATGGAATATTTAATTTAGAGAACGGGAGACACAAGAAGGAAACCATTGCTATTTCATTGATGAATGGAATGCTTAATTTAGAGAACAGGAGATAAAGGAAGGAAACCAATGAATCTCAGCATTCAAGGAATCTCATATTCCATCTGACATGAAACTATACAAAGATCTCCTCTACAAACTACCCAAGAGGTAGCAAACAAGAATTTGCTTGGATATTACTTCCCGATGTAGTTCTTTGTATGTTAAGAAAACTCTTTTTGTTGGGGAAAAATTCTCACATAAAGGATTAATTTGATGTCTTGCAGTTTCCAAATGTTGCTCCTCCTTATTCTGCTTTCTGTGCCAAAGGAATACAAATATCTTTTCTATTCCATGTGAAAGACCTTCAGATACTTGAAATGATATCCTACCTCCTCTCCCTCCCACCCAAACCTTCCTTTCTCCAGGTTAAACCTTTCTATTTATTTTAAATGACCTTTACATGGCATGAAATAGAGGCCTTACTCCATTCCAATTGGCTCTTGTAGACACTATCTAGAGAATGAATGCCTTTCTTAAATTCTAACAAACAAACAAATAAACAAACAACTGTGCCTTCTAGAAATGAACAGAATGCCCCAAATGAGTTCAAATCAGGCATAGTAAATTGGGACTATAACCACATTGCTCTTAGTTCGATTATATTAACTTGACTTAAAATTATTAGTTTTGGGGGGAGAACCATATTATATTCATTCCATATATTGTGCTTGAAGATAACTGATACAGAACTTTATCATAAAAACCCTCTGATCTTTTACATGTGAATTTGGAAGTAGATCATTGTTTTCTTTGAGATTAGCTTTTTTTCCCAATGATATCTTGAGTGAAAGTTCTCAAGGCATATGCATAAGAGCAATCAATGTAAGATCCATATCCTCCAAAAAAAATGAATGACTCCAAAGGATCATTATTATTGTACATATCCCTGTTTCATTTAGCTGGGGTTCTTACACTTTGTGTTCTCTCTAACACTGCACATTTTTGTCATGGTAAGAAATGGCAACATAAGATGAGTGTGGCCTATTTTTAAGAAGAACTTTATCAATCAGCATTTTTTTATTTATAAAATCAGTGACAGAAATTATTCCATTTTATGAATTTAATGATCTCATCCTACTATGTGATCAATGCTAAATAGACCTGGTTATTCTAAATATACAATCATTTGTTCAAGGTAGCCCAGCATGATGATCAAAAGTGTTTTGTTATCAGACCTTGGCAATTTGGTTGTTTATTGCATAGAGAACTCATGTGCTTAGAATATGCTTGCCAATTAAAACACAATATTATTGTACATGTGTTTCTATTATATACCCAAATATGATACTTTACATTTATTTATATTAAAATTCATCTTATGTCCAGCTAAACATCCTAGTTCTTCAAGCCTTTTAGATACCAAAATTTATCATTTAATCATTTAGCTATGCCTCATGTTACCCGAAAATGTAATAAGCATACCATCCAATGGTGAGAGAGCACCCTGCAAAACTCTCTCTCTCTCTCTCTCTCTCTCTCTCTCTCTCTCTCTCTCTCTC
>NW_027186320.1:10178316-10275315 GCF_028583685.1 Petaurus breviceps papuanus
TCTCTCTCTCTCTCTCTCTCTCTCTCTCTCTCTCTCTCTCTCTCTCTTTCTCTCTCTGTTTCTCTCCAGCTCCCTCTCCTGCTCCCTCTCCCTCCCTCTCCCCTTCCTCTCTCTCTCCTTCTCACTCTATCCTTCCCTCTCAATTTCAGTAATATTCACAGCATTTACATTTTCCTAGTCCTACAATCTCAAAGATTCTACACAATCTTTTCCAAATAGCTAACAAGGGCACAATAAGCATATCTGACAATTCTTTTCTTACTCTGTGACACAGTTCATTTGGACCTTATGACAATAATGCTTAAAGATATTCTAGTATGCTATTACTACCCTCTTGTTATCTTGGGTTTTAGTTCTCTACATAATTTTTGTTCTTTTCTTTTTATTCCAGGGTTCATTATCTCTGGGTTGCATTTCCTTTCTCTTTCTGAACCAAATGACAGAATTGCAACTGGTTTGTTGGCCACTTGTGAATAGTTCCATGAAATCCAATCAATAACTCACATGACCTTTTAAATATCCATTATTCTTGTTCCATCTTTTCAGTCACAAACTGTCTCCAAAACATTCGCTCACTCTAATTTGTAAATATCTCCATTTGCTATGTGATTTTGTGGGGAGATTGAATATGTTAGTCTTAATATTCAATGTTAGATGACCATAAGTTCTTTCACTTCTTTATAGACCAATGTTCCAATACTTGTATTATAATTTATACCACTGTGTACTAAATATTTCTTCTTTTACCTTCCCAGACTCAATATTTGTAAGCATTGTACAGGTGTAGTTTTAATGAATCAAATAGGCTGTGAATTGTCTGATTCATTCTGCATCATGTTATCATTCTGCTGGAGCTAGTGATAAAGGCAAACATATTCCAATATCTTCTCAATACCTAACTTGTCTATATGTTATATGTCCCATGGGTAGTGTTCATTTTGTATCTACTTTGATATGCCAAGGTTAATTTCCAAGCCTATCAACTTTCTCCAGCTGCTTCAACATTTCATGGACCTCTGGGAGAGCACTTACAAACAATTGCAAACATATTAAAAAAACAAATATATGAAGGTTTAATATTAAAATTTTATTCTTATTTTGCAAAAAGAGCAATGAACAGGTCCTGAAAGGTAGCTGGAAATAGTTTAGGGAGATTGTGCTGCCTTATCAAATCTCTGTCTGGATTATATTCCATGGAAAGCTTAATACCTATTTCATCTATGGCTTTTTTTCAACACTCGTGAAATGCATTTCACTGTCATTCAGTGCACTAATTACTAGCATTTTTTCCCACTAATATAATGTCCTTTTATGATCACAAAGTTGGAGAATAGACAAAATTTAATTTTCTCTGATTTATTTTTTCCATATTGACTGGGAAATTTGTTTGAAAATCCAACATGATTGTCTGTCTCCTCATGGTTGATGTGATATCTAGATCCTTCATAGTAGATACAGCATGAAGAAAATGAAAAATTTACAGATTTGTAATGGGACAATGAAGCACCATTAAATGTTTTCCTGGGCCATGTTTATCTTGGAAAGAAGACAGATGTAGGTTTTTTCCCCATGCCATAGGGACCAGCCTATGAATACCTTGCTCAGTGGATCTGCTCTTGAGTAGAAATATTCATCATGAATAACATAATTTCCTGCAAGTAATCCACCTTGGATAATGTTTTATTAATTTAATCTCTTCATTTTACCTAATGTTTTAATCACTTCTGGTGTATCTATTATTGTAAAAATATTAATTTGCAGTGGATTAGAACATCTGCTTCTCAATGTAATCGCAGTCATGGATTGTCATGGAGATAACCTCAGAAAAGGAGGGTCATGGAGCTAGAGCTGAAAGGTCTTCAGAGAGCCTCTAATCCAGTCTTTTAATTTACAAAAGAGTAAACTGATGACAAGGGATGCTAAGTGACACACCAAAAGCAACACAGATAGTTTCAGAGGCAAAATTTGAATTCAATTCATTCGATTATAGAACAAAATCTCTTTGCACTACGACTAATTGAGTCTGAGTCACCAAAGTTGTTTTTTTCTCAGGTCCCAATGTGTTCTGTTTTGTCTAGCATGATCTATTATTGACAGGAATCTGTTTTGCCACATCAACAAGAAACTGTAATCAAACTGTCATCATATACATGTCATTTTGTGTAACCCTTGTGAAGACTGTCTACAATCACTACAATCAAATTCCATTCATCTCATTCTGTTCTTAATTCTCTTTACTTTTACTTCTTACATTATTTCAGTGAAACTTTGGTCTTCAAAAATTCAAATGATCTTTTAATTGCCAAATCTAAAGGTCTTTTCTCAATTCTCCTCCTGTCACTGTTAATGCTATCAGTTCCTTTTTCCCCTTGATACTTCAGTCTCTCTAGGTTTGTTTTTTTGTTTGTTTGTTTGTTTGTTTTTTTAAGGACACTGGTCTAACCATGGTTGCTAAATTCAGGGGCTTCCTAAGAAGGTTTTATACTGGGTTCTTTTCTTTTTTTGTACATTTGTTTACTTGAGGATTTCATCAGCTCACTTGTATTAAATTTTCATCTCTTTGGGGATGAATCTCAGATCTATTTATCAAACCTTAACCTCACTCGTGCTGTCCGGTCTCACATCTTTAAGTGCCTATTGGATACTTTGAATTGCATGTTCTATTGGTATCTCAAATTTAAAATGTTCCAAATTGAAGTCATTATCTTTCATCCAAACCCTCTGTTCCTACCGAATTCCCTATTATCCTGAAGATTACTACCATCCTCCCAGTCACCCACATTGATAACCCAGTTGCCATCCTTGAATTTTTCAGTGTCTCACACTCAGTTTGTTAAACCTTGATGAATTTACCTTTTTAACATCTCTCATATAAATTCCATTTTTTCTGACACTGCCACCATTAATTTGGGCCCTTGTCACCTTACGCCTGGATTAGTTTGTTTGTTTGATTACCCCTGCCCCGCCCCAATGTACCACAATTAGAATATATATCTTATTCTCTAGAACATCTACCAATTTCTCATGGTTTTAACAACTGCTGCTTTGCAAAACAAATCTAAAATCTCTCCCATGAAACAGTCTTTAAAATGACTGACAACAATTATCAGGATGCTTATATGTCTTCTTTTTTGTTAATTTATTTTTTAGTATTTTCCCCCATAAAATGCTAAAACATGTACATGTAAAAATAATTTTTAAAACTTTGATTTCTGAATTCACTCCCTTACTCCTTCCCTGCCTTCCCATTGAGAAGGCAGTTGTTCTACGCCCTTAACAATTTTTGACTGAGAACTCTGGAAGCAGCCATTGCCATTGCTAATTCAGTCACTCCCAAGGTCTGCCTCTGCTTTGTTGGGGCCAGGGCTGAGCTTGTATGGGTTGCACTGTACTGAACTTCTCTCTCACCTAGGTCTGAGAGACCATTCCTGCTGCCCTCCTAAATTGTGGTTTCTCTGGGTTGAGAAGTCTGGAAATCACCACTGCTGCCTGTGATTCAGTAACCCCAAGGCTGGCTTCAGGTTTGCTGGATCCTGGTCTCTGATGCCCCAGTCTGTGTTGGACTGCATTTCTCTCTCTCTCTCTCTCTCTCTCTCTCTCTCTCTCTCTCTCTCTCTCTCTCTCTCTCTCTCTCTCTCTCTCTCTCTCTCTCTCTCTCTCTCGTACACCAGACCTTTCCTGTCCACCTTCCAGGTTAACTTGGACTGGAAATTTGGTTCCCTCTGTATTTTTGTAGGTTCTTCTGCTCTAGAATTTATTTAGAGCCATTTTTAATACATCTTTTTAGGGTTTTGAGTCCATGCCTATACTCTGCCAACTACATATGTCTTCTTTTAGCCAGGTTCATTCAGTTAATCCTCATGTAGAATGATATCTAGTCCCTTCCATATTCTGGTTCCTTTTCTCTGAAAGTATTTCAATTTTGTATTGCATTTGCTAAAATTCAATATGAAGAACTAAACACAATACTTCTGGTATTGTCTGACCAAATCAGAAAGGAACTCATGGTACTGTCATCTCCTTTGTTCTATAATCTGTGCTTCTATTAATGAGACCTAAAATAGGATTAGATTTCCTGGCTTTCTTGTCTGATGATTTTTTTTTACAGCAATTGGGGTTAAGTAACTTGGTCAAGGTTACATGGCCAGTTATTTCTGGGTATGGTGCTAAGTATCTGAGCCCAGACTCGATCCCAGGTCATCCCGACCCTGGGGCCAGTGCTCTTACTTGCTGAGCCACCTGGCCACCCCTAAGCAATTGGGGTTAAGTAACTTGCTCAAGGTTACATGGCCAGTTATTTCTGGGTGTGATGGTAAGTGTCTGAGCCCAGACTCGATCCCAGTTCATCCCGACCTTGGGGCCAGTGTTCTTACTTGCTGTGCTACCTGGTTGCCCCTTGCCTTGTCTAAATACTAACTCATGCAGAACCATTCTGTTTCAATGTATTGGCTGGCAACATTAGAGTGTTGATGTATTTGGTTCCCAAGAAGATAAAGGGATGAACAAAAGCTATGAAAACTTCATTAAAATGCTAAACTTCAATTGATTGACAGAATCCTATAAGCATATGTTAGATAAATCAATGAAACTAATTCATTGGATGGTGTTAAGAAAAGAATAGCTAAAATCAAAAGGAAAATTGAAAGGAAAGATTACAAAAAAGCTATGCCAAGAAATTGGGAGTTAGCTGACACAAAGAGTAGGGATTTCAGAAACCATCACACTAGAAATTGGAGAAAGGGATGTGTGACTGAAATCCAGAAAGCCAAGTGTCTTAAAGGATAACCAAAAACAAATTAATGTCATCTGAAAAAGAAATGTTGACATATCAGGGTCCAAAGTCTATTCCTGAAACAAATCAAAGATAAATTTGGATATTCCTGATATAGCAGTTATCCTATAGCACTACTTTCAATCTTATTTAATAAGTCTTATTTTCAGTACCAGAATCAACATATATGTTATTGCTGTTCAGTCATTACAGTCAAGTCTGACTCTTCATGACCCCATTTGTATTTTCTTGTTATAGATATTGGATTGGCTTACCATTTTCTTCTCCAGCTCATTCTATAGGTGAGGAACTGAGGCAAACGGGGCTGTGTCTTACACAGGGTCACATAGCTAATAAGTGTCTGTGGCCATATTTGAACTTTTACAATGAAGGGGAAGAACAGGAAGGCAATAGGGAATGAGTCAACATTATTGTTGATAGATTGACAGAAAGAAGATGAGTCTTATTGACTTTGGTTAAGCACTTTAGACACTCTATCACCTAACTGCCCATCAATACACACACATACACACATTTAATTAATGTAAACATGAATTTGTTCTATTTATTATTTTTTCCAATAAAATTCAGTAATTTCTGATTATCCAAGCTTCCCAGATGGATTAGGATTAAACCTTTTTTTTTAACATAAGTACTCTGAAGAAGGATGATGTCTTTCATATAAGAATTATCTTGGTCAATAAAGGTCCCTACGTCATTATTAACATCTACATATAAAAGAAGTACTGGTGGTCTCTGAGAGTTTGTCTCCTTTTCTCTCCTTACATTGTTATTAAGTAATACAGGCAGAATTTGGACCCAGGTTTTCCAGGCAAGATTTTTTTTCATTATTTTTAGCCCTAGTTTTATAATTAATATATAATATAATTATTATAAATTTACAATGTAAGTAATAACAATTATTCCTCACTGTGTCTTCCAGAGTTGAATGTTTTGTCTCACACTTGTCCAGAAAACATAGTCAATGGGATGGGTAAGTGTAACATCTTCTTTGTACTTATGACCCATTACATCCTTGATGCTTTCATTTTTTTCTTTTTCTTCTCTCTATTTTTTATTTTTTTAGTTTACATCATTCATTTCCACGAGATTTTGAGTTAAAAATTTGTCCCCATTTTTCCCTACCCACCACCCCTAAATAGAGATCCCACTGAATATCCCCTCCCCCAATCTGCTTTCACCCATATCTTCCCCCATTCCCCTCCAAATTTCCAGGAGAGCACAGTGGATCTCTATGCCCCAGTGCCTATATATCTTATATGCCAGTTGCATGTAAAGTAATATTCATAATAGTATATATATATATATATATATATATATGTGTGTGTGTGTGTGTGTGTGTGTGTGTGTGTGTATGTATTTGAAACATTTGATTTTAAAACTTTGACTTCCAGATTCTTTCTCTTCTTCCTTTGTCACTCACCCTAACTGGGAAGACAAGCAATTCAATATAGGTTATAAATGTGTAGCTAAGCAAAACATTTCCACAGTGTATATATTGTGAAAGACAGACTATATTTCCCTCCATCCTATCCCACCCCCACTTGATCTATTCTCTACTTTGATCCTGTACCTTTTCAAACATGGGTGCTTCCAACTTGCCTCCCCCCACCCCAAGATCCTGTCCCTTTCATTATCTCCCCTCTCATTCCCTTCTCCCCTACTCTCCTGTAAGATGAGATACCCTATTTAGTGTGTATGTCATTCCCTCCCTAAGCCAAATTGAATAAGAATAATGTTGACTCATTCCCCATTGCCTTCCTGTTCTTCCCCTCCATTGTAACAGTTTACCTTTCCCTCTTCTATATGAGATAATTTACCCCATTTAGTCTCTCCCCATCTGCTCTCATTATATTCCTCTCTCAACCCTTAATTTCACCTTTTCAGTATAATCCCTTCCTATTAAATTGCTCCTGTGCCCTCTGTCTATGTATACCTGTACACATATATACACACACCCACATACGTATTCATAGGCCCATATACCCTCCTATATAGACATATATATGTATGTATACATACAGATAAACACACACACACACACACATATATATATACACACACACATAAATACACACACATTTCTACTCCCTTCAATTATTCTCAGACTGAGAAAAGTGTCATAAATTACGATTATTGTTTTTCCATGTAGGAATATAAATAGCTCATCTTTGAAATGTTCCTTATGATTTCTTTTCCCTGTTTACCTTCTCATGCTTCTCTTGCTTCTTGTATCTCAATGTCAAATTTTCTATTCATCTCTGGTTTTTTCATCAAGAATGCTTGAAAGTCCTCTATTCCACTGAATGACCATAATTTCCCCTGAAACCTGATACTGAGTTTTGCTGGATAGGTGATTCTTGTTTTTAATCCCAGCTCCTTTGACCTCTGGAATATCATATTCCAAGCCCTGTGATCCATCAGTGTAGAAGCTGCCAGATTCTGTGTTATCCTGATTGATTTTCCCACAATATTCAAATTGTTTCTTCCTGACTGCTTGTAATATTTCTCCTTAATCTGGGAATTCTGGAACCTGGCTATAATATTCCTAGGAGTTTTCCTTTGGGCTTCTTTTTCAGGAGGTGTTTGATGAATTCATTCAACCTCTATTTTGCCCTCTGTTTCTAAAACATCAGGACAATTTTCCTTGAGAATTCCTTGAAGGATGATCCCTATGTTCTTTTTAATCATGACTTTCAGGTAGTCCAATAAATTTTTAATTATCTCTCCTGGATCTATTTTCCAGGTCAGTGGTTTTTCCAATGAGATATTTCACATTGCCTTCTGTCTTTTTTTAATTTGTTTGGATCTGTTTAATAATGTCTTGATTTCTCATAAAGTCACTAGCTTACATTTGCTCCAATCAAATTCTGAAGGAATGATTCTCTTCAGTGACCTTTTTAGATTCTTTTTCCATCTGGTAAATTTGGCTTTTTAAGGCATTATTCTCCTCATTGCCTTTTTGAGACTCTTTGTCCATCTAAGTTAGTCTATTTTTTAAGTTTTTATTTTCTTCTGTCAGGATGTTGACTCTAATTTCATAATTTTCTTGCATCATTCCTATTTCTCTTCCCAATTTTTCCTCCACTTTTCTTATTTGGTTTTTAAAATCCTTTTTAAGCTCCTCTGTGTCCTGTAACCAGCTTATATTTTTCTTGGTAGATTTTGGTGTGGGAGTTCTGACTTTGCTGTCTTCCTCCTGTTCCATGCTTTGATCCCTGTTGTCACCAAAATAGGAGTCTAATTTTGGATTGCTCTGTTTGCTTTGCTTCCTCATGTTGCCACTCAATTACTTGATTTTGAGCTTTTTGCCACAGTAGAACTCTGCTACCATAAAGGGTAGCTTTATCCCAGTCACTGGGGTTTTCTCAGCTGCTGAAACTATTTGTTGGGTGCACTTTCTGAAGACTCAACATACTCTGGCAAACTATGCATGCCAGGACCTCCACCCTAGACAGCCATCCAGATCCAAGCAGGTTAGAGCAAGAGCAATTACCCCTCAGACTTGTTGCTTGGTCCCCCTAAAATCTGCAGGCCAGGAGCTCTGAAGTAACATGACCCAGGAGCCTCAGCTGCTTCTTGCCCAGGGGCAAAGGTCAGATAGCCCTCATAAACTCACTGTTCCCACAAAGTCTACACTGACCTCTCACTTTGTCTCTGGCATCTATGGGTTAATAATTCAGGAAACTGCCACAGCTGCTGGTGATATGAAGTCCCTCCAGGTGGTGGCTGGTTAGGCCACGCTGCTGCTAAAACCTCAGGTTCATGTGGGACTGTGCTCAGCTCCCAGAGTGCTGTGTTGGCCCCTTCTTGCTGGCCTGCCAGGTTGTCTTCAGTGGTAGGTTAACTTCTCTTTATGATTTTGCAGGTTTTGTAGCTCCAAAGTTTGTTATTTTTCACATGAACTGGAGGAGGTGGAAGCCAGAGCCACACAGAAGTACTGTTTCTACTGTGCCATATTAACTCTGCCCCCTCCTTGATGCTTTCAAATATAGGTGTCAAGGTCTTTATCCTCAAGGCTATCTCCCCTTTTGAATATTCCACCATGTTAATGGTTTAACACTGGCCTATGTAATTCTGAACTACTTTATTATGTAATAAGTAGATCCAAAAGTGTATCCAATTCTTTATACATTCACAATTATTTATATGGGGGTGTTTAGTGACAGCCAGATTTGACTCAGGTCCTCCTGACTACAGGGCTGGTGCTCTATTCACTGCATCAGCTAGCCACCCCAACCACGTACTCTTCAACCTCAGACATTCTTCATTTTGGGGATGTCTACTTCATCTATTCACTTTGAGGTTTTAGTGATTCAAACCCCCCCCACACACACAAATTTTTAAATAGATAATATCTGTTGCTTGTTTAGGCTTTCTGTCTCATGAAATTGAGAAGCTTTTTTATTAACTCCACCTGTAGACAATTACATAAATCCTTATTTAATTCCATCTAATTTGATTTGGCCTATTTATTTATCCTAAAATGAAGGAAAGGAGAACAAGGATGTAATATTTGGGACCTTTTTGTTGAGAAAATATATTTACAACCTAAATATTCTTCATTATTATTTGCCAAATCTTCTGACAACACCAGAACAGAATATCCCACACTCATCCAAAGCCTCCTTATATTTTCACTGAACAGAGTTCCATGTAGAATTGAGAGCAAGATCTCTCTCTCTCTCTCTCTGTATATATATATATATATATATATATATACATATATATATATATATATATTATATATGACAAATCTGAAAATCCTATGTAATTGTATAACATATCAATTTTGTTAAGAAAAATGTTTACATTGACTTTTTCATTTATTTCTTTGGTAATCATTCAACAAAACACCTGTGATATGAAAAATACTATTCTTACAAAGATAATTAAGACAATCCTTGCTCTGATAAAGTGTGTGCATTATTATCCGATCATTTCGCTATACAATAATACATAGGTTTAGAACATAAAACAAGAGCAAAGTACAGAGTAAAAAAATAAAAGGATTGGGGCAGCTAGGCGGTACAGTGAATAGAGCACCAGCTCTAGAGTCAGAAGGACCTGAGTTCAAATCTGTCTTCACCCACTTAACACACTTACTAGCTGTGTGACCTTGGGCAAGTCACTTAACTTCAAGTTCCTTGCCCTCCCCCCTCCAAAAAAGCAAATATAATAAAATAAAAGGATTATTTCTGAGGTTTGTTTTTGGTTTTGTTTTTTTAATAACAAATTATTTAGGGAAAGCTTATTAGAAGAGGTAGCATTTAAAATAGTTTGCCCTACAAAGGGCAGGTAGGTGGCAGAGTGGACAGAGTACCAGATCTGATCAGAAAAAACTAATTTTAGTGAATTCATGTTTGGCCCCAGATACTTACTACCTACGTTACCAAGTCTCTTACCACTGTTTGCCTCAATTTCTCATCTATAAAAATGAACCCGAGAAGGAAATGGTACACTGCACCAGTATCTTTGCCAGCAAAGCTTCAACTGGGATCACAAAGAGTAAGATATGACTCAAATGACTGAACAAAAACCAAACAACAATAAAAAAAATTGCGTTGTACATGGCATAGAGTGCTTGACTTAGGTTCAAGAAGACCTAGGCTTGAATCTGAGTTATTACTTATTAACGGTTTAAATATAGGACAAAAGAGGTAGAAGCTGTTCCCAAAGAGTGACACTGCTTCACAGGGAGGGAAGGCATAGAAGGATAATTGAAGCCAATGGAACAAAGAATAGGTAGTGGTTGCCACTGTCTCCAGCTCTTCATGTGGACCAGTCACTCAGACATACAGAACAACGTTCAGGCCAATCTAAGTTCTCCAAGCCACTCTGGCTTCAAACTTAGAATCCTAGAAAAAGAGGCCATATGGACTGAGGAGACTTCTCTTATACAGAAGTAAGGCAGTGGATTAGTATGGACCATTGAAAAGGGAATATTGTATGAATTGCCTAATATGTGTAGCAGAAAAGACAGCTTTCGTTTAGCAAAAAAGAGAGGCCCATATATGATGACAGCCTGTCTTTGTTTAACTTGAAGGGAAGGGGTACTGGGCTAGAAGTATATTTATTTTTTCCTTAAAGATTATTAGTCTAGAGGATATGACTATGTTTGAAATAAATATAAATTGAATGTGTGTGTATGCACATACACATGCTTACACACATTTTTTTTTCTTTGCAAGGCTATAAGAGTTAATTGACTTGCCCAGAGTCACACAGCTAGTAAGTGTCTATTGTCTGAGACTTGATTTGAAATCAGGTCCTACTGATTCTAGGTCTGGTGCTCTATCCACTGGAGAACTTAGCTGCCCCTCATGTCTGAATGAACTTTTAACAGTTTTGTCATTTTGAAGGCAAGATGCCTATATTCATGGCTGGGCCTCTTCTCCATCTAATGCCAGTTCCTCAGTGAACATACAAAGACAATAGAAAGGAAACCCATTTATCCAAATAATACCTAAAGAGAAGATAGAAAAGCTATATATAGGAGAATATATACTAAAATACACACAAAAAAACATAGAGGAAAGGAGCTTTCCTAATGGATCAATTCAGATCAACTAAGAGGGAGTGTTCTGGATGTAGCCAAGGGAAAAATCCCCAAAGTCTCTAGAGCAGCAAGCTAGAACTAGGGATACAACAAAAACCTCCCACTCCTTTCATGTCTTCTAAGAGGTTTTTTTTTCTTCAGCAACCCGAGGGGAGGTTGATCTTTTCCATTTTCTCTGTTGAATAGGGAAGCCAGGAGCATATAAAATGACTAGATCGTAGCAAAGAAGACTCACTTGAAAAGAGTTTCCAAAGGGAGTTGGACAGAGGACTGAAGATCTCACCTCTTAACAACTGCCTCACCCTTTATGCAGACCAGGACCTTCATTTCCAAAAAGTAGAAAATCCCAAAACAATGGGCATTGGGAAAGGGGTTACATAAGGAATAAAGAATAAAAGGCAGACACTAAAGATACATAATTCTCATTGTCTTACAGAAAGCAAGCAGCTTTTTTTAGGGGTTTGGGGCCACTGATTCACAATGACTCAGAAACTCATTTAACCTTGCTAGTCTCCTTCTTCAAGTCTGTAAAATGGTGATAAATATATCTGTAGTTGCTACTTCACAGGGTCATTGTGAAGACTTAAAGAGCTAATCTATGTATAGATCTTTAATAACTTTAAAACACAGTAAAACAACTGTTGACATTTCAAAGGGCAGATTCCAAAAGATCATATAATCAGGTATGAAAGGGATAGGGGCCCAGTTTTCCCCTTTCACAGTTGGAACATTAAGCCACTTACCAAAGGACACCTGTATAATAAGTGGAATAATTTGTTTTTTTGAGCCCATGACTTCTGACTTCAAATCCTTCACTCTCCACTATAAGATAGTGAGGACTGGATTCTAAATAAATGGAATAGCATGAACAGTCACAAAAGTGGAAAAGGCACTGAATTGCACAAAAGTTGTCCAACTTTATATTCTGAAGGGCACCATTAGTTATAACTTAAATCTTCAAACTGACATTTTGGGGCAAAAATATGACTCACTACTCTAGGGCACTCATCAAACTTTTCCCTGGCAACATCTGGAATCATCTAGCAATAGACTTGGGACAAACTATACTATTGATTCATATTGAGCTTATAGCTAACTCTAGGGTTTTTTTTTAATTATCAATCTTAGTGACCTTCCCCTCTTTGTCACTTGTTTGATGAGTATTTTGAACTGAAGTGTAAAAAAGCATATTTATCACTATCTAATTTTACCTTCTTAGGTTTAAACCAATTTTATAGTCCCTTAAGATCTTTCCCCCCCTGACTTTGGCATTCAATATGTTAGCTGTCCCCCATAGTTTTTTTTTTTCTTTCAGAATTTGATAAACACGTCTATGATTTAGTCCAAGAATGATCTTCAAGTGCATATTGTTAAATGGCATAGTACTAAACACTTATACCTGAGACACCCACTAAAGAATTGTTTCTGAACTAGCATTGAACCATTAATGATTAGTCTTTAATTCCAGCCAGATAAATTCAATTCTCAGATGCTATCTTCTGAGACAACTGTTCACATTCTAAATCCTCCTTTCTCTTTTGTATAATCTACTTTCCATCAGCAATAGCAATTAAAGCATTACTTACACTCTAAGGTATTGAAGATTCTCCCCTCAAAACCCTATCCCCACCTATCAGCACACACACACACACACACACACACACACACACACACACACACACCCAACACACACACCCCAGAAAGCATCATTTCAATGTGTTTTATGTGAAGCTTATGACACCCCTGATAATCCAATTTAACAACAAAAAAAGCATTTATGAAACCCTTTCCATGTTTAAGTAACTGTTTTATGCAATGCATTTCCAAAACAAAAGAAATAAAATGGCCCCTACCTTAAGAAACACAGAAACCTTTCCAAATCCATAAATCCAATAAACTCTTTAGATGTAAAGACCTGCCAACTGAGTTCTAGAAAGGTCTTTGTATTTCTCTGGGTACTTGACTTTCATTGTTATATATAACAGGATTATTCAATCTAAAAAAAGCAACCTTTAAAATTTAGTTGAAGTTACTCTTTTTAGAGATTGGAAAACTGAAGCTCAGAGAGGATAAATACCTTATCAATGTCTTAGAGGTCCTGAGAAAAAGATTTTCCATTCAAACCTGAATTCTCTGACTTAATTAGCTATTTCCTCCATTGCACCACATTTCTTCTCTCTTAAGGAGAAAGATGACTTCAAAGTACAACACAATTAATTTGAATGAAAAATTATTGAAATACCCTCCTCTAACAAATGTTATACTTTTCATTTCATTCTTTAAAACAATCAAAAATATCACATTTTTAATGAGGATATATGAGCTATTTTTATTCTTTGTTTAGTTTTATTTTTTGGTAAAGCAGGAATAGGATGCAATATTTTTAGCTTTTTAATTGATTTTTAACTTAAAACTCCTACACAATTTTTCATAGAAACATTACTTTATATAAAATATTAAATCAACTATTTGGAATGTTTATCATGGTTTTAGTTTAAGTTCCTCATAAACATGACATTTTTTTCAAATACTGAAATATCTCAATATTTCCAAACAAAATTAAAATAATGGTTATATCTTCAATATGAATACTTTTGTTAACATGTCCTTTTTTATCACAAGCAAATTTTACTAAGAATTTTAAATGATGGAGTCTTTAAAAAATACATTAAATTTAAATTTAAGTAAGAAAATTAGGATTTTCCTTGACTATCCTATTTTCTTGTAATAAACAGGAATTTTAGAAATACACAAAGTTTCAATTTGATTTTTAAATTACCTATTTAGGATTCCCCTATAAATACCCAGTAATTTGATTTACATCATTCATTCAAAGACTCTTATTTCCATTACTATTTATGAATAAGAGATTAGTGAAGCCATCGACTAAATTTCCTTTCTATAGCAGTACAAATAAAAAGCACATTTTTCCTTTTCCTTTTGTCAAACTTCTATGTACCTTCAATCTTTTAATCATGGTGGTAGTAGGGATGGTAGCATGGGTGGTGCTGAAAAGTTATACTGTCTACCTGTGCAAATTTGTTTCACTATTTTGACTGATTCATGCAATAAGCACAAGCACAGTAACAACAAAAAAGTAAATATAATGGAAACCCTTTAAGTTCCCTAGCCTCTGTAATTTATATAGTTATGAATAATATGTTGATGTTACTGCTGACAATTTGCTAATTCTCTTTGGAAAATCATTGAAAATGGAGGAAAATTGCAGAATTGGATATGTACATATGTTCCAAGTTTTTTTTAAGGAAGGTAAATTACGTTTATGGAGAAATTGATAGTCTACATGCAGTGATGTCAATTTATAACAAAATTTAGGATACATTATTAATTTTATGGCTTCTAAGCACCCAGGCAAAGAAATAGTCATCACTACCAGTCAGCAGAAGTTCATCAAAATTAAGTTATATGAGGCTAATTGCTTTTCTATTTCTGATAAGATTAATAGACTGGTATATCCAGGAATGCAATATATATATATATATATATATATATATATATATATATATATGTGTGTGTGTGTGTGTGTGTGTGTGTGTGTGTGTGTGTGTGTGTGTATCATCAAACCATTTGACAAAATTTTTATAACATCCATATGAAAAAATTGAGATTTGATAAAAATTTGATAAAGATTCAGTTAGGTAGACTCAAAATAATTGTATGGGCAACCTAAAGAGGGTTGATATATGGGTTATTTTCAACCCCGTTCAAAGTCTTTAACTTTAATGATTATATTCTATTCAACATTTTTATCAGATGTTTTGAATGGTATGACATGTTTTCTAAGTTGATATGAAACAAACCTTGTAGTGATAGCAAATAGGTGATAGAATTATGACATAAAACGTTGAGAGGCTAAGGCCATTTAAATCTACTAAAATAGAACTTTAAATGTTCAAGGTAAATTCTAACATTTAAATTAAAAAATCAACTGAACAATATAATATTCTAAGTAGTGATTAAAAAATTCTACCACAACAACACTAATCAAAAATATGACAAAATTAATCTGACGTTGTATTGCACTTATAAATATGTAACAACTATTTTAGCAAGACTTGGACGAGCAATTTGTGAGCAAGTATTAAGTAAGTGTAAGTGTGAACATAAGTTTTTTAAAGCTAAGCAAAGTTGTGTTTCTTCCTGAGTAGTGAAGAGATTGTTTTTGTTCAATGACTTTCATTCATGCATAATTCTTCATGACCCCATTTGGGGTTTTCTTGGCAAAGATACTGTAATTGTTTGTCATTTCCTTCTCCTGCTCATTTTACAATGAAGAAACTGAGAAAAACAGTGTTAAGTGACTTGTCAAGGGTCTCACAACGATTAAGTGTCTGAGACCAGATTTGACTTAGGAAGAGGAGTCTTTATGACTCCAGGTCCAGCATTTTAACCACTGTGCCACCTAGAACCCCTTATCGCAGTATCTGAACCTTATTAGATACAATATTTTGTTTTTCTCTGCATGGCTTTATACTGATATTTCTGGAAACTTAACATTTTTGACTCAATAAAAAAAGTGGCAAAATAATAATTAGATATAAACAATTTAAATTACAACAGAGAGTCAGACTCCTGACTAAAATCAAATTCTTGTTGGTGATTCTGAATGATTGTGATTGTACTTCAGATATTTTCAAATATTTAACTAATATAAACTACAAAATGCAGCAGAGGACTGAATGTTGTGGACCTGAGGACTGAATGTTGTGGACCTGAGGGTCTATCTTAGGTATGTGCTTGCACACACACATATGTATATGTATGTGTATATATATGCATGAATATATGCATGTATACCTAAGATATATACATACATGTGTCATATACATATATTTGTAGTATATGTGTGTTATGCATACACATGTGCTATATATTTATTATATATGTGTGTTTTATACATTCATTATGTATATGTATACATGCGTATCATATAATGTTCATTATATACGTGTATTATATATGTATCACATTGTATGCATGTATACACACATGTGTATATATGCATACCATATATGTGTATGCATACACATGATGTGTATGCATGCATCAATATATGGGCTACATAATACAAATATTATAGTATTCGCTTATATGTATATAAGAATTAGTATATGTACATATATCTGTGTATATATATAAATATATGCATGGATATACATGTGCATATTAATATGTATGTACATATATGTGTATTGTGTATGTATATATACACATATGATTATTATAAGACAATGTGTTTAATGAAATCTCTATAGTCAAAGAGGACAAGGATGAGAATCTCTCATTGTTATTAGATGTCCAATTCTACTCCTTTAGGAATACCTATAGCCATCTGTATTACAGTTAACTAAATGAAGCTTCTAGAGAATAGTTCTTAACATTTTCTGTGTGGTACAGATCCCAGTAGCAGTCTGCTGAAATAAAGAGATTAATTCTCACAGTATCGTGTAGAAGACCAGAGCTGTTCTGCTGTCCTGTCTCATATCTCGGATCTCTCTCCACTGGGTTGTTCCCTTTGTGGTTGCTGGGCCCGGTGGGGCCATTCTCCATTTCCTCTCAGACAGTCATCCCCCAAACAGAACTCCCTTAAACAGCATCCCCCACAAAAGCAGTCCTTCAAACAGCCCCCTCCAGTTCAGTCCTTTCCCACTCTTTCCTTGGCTCCTTGGCCCAGGAACTTTTTCTTCATTCTCCCTCCACTGCTGCAGCTAGAACCTGGGACCTACACTTTACAGATTCTGCCTGAGCTGGCCACCGCAGCCTCCCCTGCAGCCTAGCAATGAGTAGGATAAAGAAGAGTTAGACCAGCCTGCCGGCCCCTCTCCGCAGTTGCCCTGTATGGGGTGACTGCCCTCCCTGGCTCTGGCTAGCATCATTGCTGCCTTCCTGTTCCCTTCTCTTCTTCAGCTTCCTAGTGTTTAATTCCTTGCTGTACAACTCTATTCTTCTGGACACTGCGATGGTCTTGGTTCCTTCTTTAATAAATTGGAGAAGAGACAAAAAAAAATATTGTGCAGAAGAAAATACATAAGAATATAAAGAAAATAAATTATATTGAAATACATTTCTCTCTCTCTGTGTCTCTCTCTGTCTCTCTTTCTCTGTCTCTGTCTCTGTCTCTGACTCTGACTCTGTCTCTGTCTCTCTCTCTCTTTCTCTGTGTCTTTTTCTGTCTCTGTCTCTCTGTCTTTCTCTTCTATTCAAAGGCCCTCCGTTAAGTCCATCTTGTATGAACGACATACATCTTTTAGAACTGTAAAATGAAGGGAATACATCTGAAATACCATTCAGTTGTATAAGTATATGCAACAACATATGTATGTACATATATAAACATATGTATATAATATATACAGAAATACATATGCATATTTACACGTATACACACATGATCATGTGTGTCTCTGTGTATTTCATCAGGAAAATATATGTTCAATCCCATCTCTGACACATACTTGTGTGAATTAGATATTTTTCCTTTAGTACCTTAGTGACCAAAGGAAATCTCCCCTTCATGGGAAGGAGAAGGATTGAGACAGTAAAAGTGAGAAATAGAGAGAGACCAAGAGACAGAGACAGACAGAGAGACAGCGACAAAGAGAGATAGGCAGAAACAGAGAGATAGAGACAGAGAAAGGAAAGTGAGAGGATGAAGGAAGGAGAGAAAGCAAACTAAATGTGTGATCTTTATCTATGTAGTCAAATCCAGATGACCAGTTTTATTTTTTTTTATACCAAGGAAGATTAGCACCTTTTGAGTAATTCAAAGTTTTAGAAAATAGCCTAGAGCACAATTATCAAATGCATGGCCACAGCACTTCTGTGTACTGCCAGAACCAGATTAAAATGTAAATTGGAGATACTTAACAAAATAAATAAAAATGTGCTAAAACATAAGTTATGTTATCATATGGTTTTCTAAGTCAAAGCATGGCCCACAGGGATCCTTATGTAAGCTTTAGTGGCATCAATTTCTTAATTTCTCCCACCCCAGTCTCTTTTGTGCCTAGCCCAGCTCTTCTATGTTCTTGCTGTTGATAATATCTATTCTGGAAAAGAGTTCGTCTAATTATATCACCAAGCAGAAATTTACTCCCACCCCATCTACTGACACTGAGTACTTCTTCCTGACATTTATTTTGATCCCTCTACAACTTATATTTCTGCCACATTCTGTAAAAGAAAAGCAAAAGAGGAACAGCTGACTTGGTTATTACTATATTGTCAAATTAGAAATTATTCCAAAGGCAATTATTATTAGTATTAGTCTAGAATATGCCCTAGACCCAGACATTCTTACAAATGCTCCCTGTGTCACTATAACTCTACCTACAATAGTATATTTCCATAGAAAAATGGAGTTTATATTTCTATTTTGTTCCTGGAGAGGGCAAAATGGCTATGATTTTGTGAAGGAACTTCAATTCTAATCATAATCCACTCAATCTTCCATTAATCCTTTCTTGGGTCTATTATATTTCCCTCCTATATGTTGTCTCATTAAAAGGAGAGTACTGAACAACTGTTCTCCATCTCTAAAGACCATAAAGTTAGAAGCAATGGGTTAAACATCAGTGTCCGAGAGTTAACATATATCAAAAACCAATAATAAATGAAGGGATGACCAAATACAGAAAATGAGTATAGCACGAAAGTTTTGAATTTTCATTCCTGGATATGAAGAGGCAATCGGATATATTAAGTTAAATACTTGGCAGAAGAGAATAATTAAAAAGTTGACATATTGACTTTCTTCATTGTATGGATTCTCCAGAATATATAATACAGATTTTGTTAGTATCATTTTCCAAACCATAAACCATGTATATTACTCCAATAAAAGCCAGGCCAATGATAAAATTATGTGGAAGATGATTTAAGTGTTGTATTATTATTATTGAAGTTTTAAAAATGAATGAAATTTCTTCCCTTTTTTTAAGGGATGGGGTGATGAATAGTTCTCAAAAGAACTGCAAGTTTTTAACTATATGAAGTATAAAGAACTCTCTAATAAAAAAATAAATAAAATTTTAAAATAACCTGAGGTTTTACTTCATGATCAATAAATTGTGAAAAGTTGGAATTGGTTGGAGTGGTATATCATGGGGTTAAGTTGGATATATTGATCCCAAGCAATCCATGGATAGATTTTATGTAGTCTCTGAAATTGGATGGGGAAAATATTTCTCTATTTCCACTAACATCTAACTGAAATTTATTATTTCTTTCAATCATGATTTAAAATTCATAAAATTAAATCATAATTGGGCAAGGTGAAGCCAATAAAGTTATAAGGGATAAAGAAATTTTAAAAAATAAAAAAGAATTAAAAACTAGAACATGATACATCTCATAAGAAAAACAATGGATCTAGAGAACAGATCAATAAAAGTAAACATAAGATTAATAGGACTACCTGAAAGTTCTGATTAAAAAAAACAATCTTGATCATATAATACAAGAAATAATTTTAAAAATTGTCCTCAAGCATTAGAACAAGAGAGGAAAGTATAAATAGAAAAAAAATCACTGTCCACCATCTGAAAGACATCCTACAAGGAAAACTCACAGGAATATTATAATTAAATTCTGAAATTTCCAGATGAAGGACAAAATATTATGAACAACGATAAAAAAAAACAATTTACATATGATGGTACCATGATTAGAATCACAGAAGACCTAGCATTGGTGACACTAAAAAATCACAGACATTGGAACACCATATATCAAAGAGCAAAAGAATTTGGCCTCTGGCTGAAAATATCATACCCAGCAAAGCTAAGCATAACTCTGAATGAAAAATAAAATGGACATTTGATCAACTGTCAGAGTTTCAGGACTATGATAAAAAACAAAAACTGAACTCAGAAGATTTAACATACAAGAGCCAAGATAAACATAAGGTATATCGCAAGAGAATAAATAAGGATAGAACATTTATCTTTTATGTAAGGAAAATGAAAAATATATGTTTAAGATTGTTATTAGTAAATAGGGTAGATCTGAGTATGATATGACTTTAAAAAGTACAACTCTTCAAGAACAGCTAAAAGAGTAATTATTTTATACAAATGAGGTGCAAGAGGAGGAATGAATACAGAAGAATTAGGTGGAGGAGGGGGGCTGTTAGTTCTGGAAACCTACTTTCATAGGAAATGGTGTTAAGATGAGGAAATGCACACATATCTAGAAGATTATGCAAGTTTTCAAAATTTACAAAGAAATTAAACTCTAAAGGCATAGGGAGAGGGAGAATATAAAAGAGGGATCTTTAGAGGGGAGGGTAAGGGAATACATTAAAAGGGGTGTATAGAAGAGTGTTTAATTTAGAGGAATAGGAGAATAAGATAGGGTTTGCTAGAGTGGGGTTAGGTTAAGTAATAGGAGGGCAAGGTAGGTAGAAGTAAAGCAAAGGAGTTAAGAGAGATAGCAAAAAGATAAAAACAAGATTAGGAGTAGAATTTCTTAGGGAAAGTATATGTTTATTGTTGTATTATGTATGTTCATGTATGTATATATGTATACATGTATGTATATATCAATACCCATATAGAAATATAATTCATGCTCAATTGTAGCCTTGGGGTTATGGTTATGGGATTTAAACATCTTCCATGTCCCTTGAATTTGGTGATATACCAGGAAGGGGAGGGCAAGAGCAAGCAGAAGCCAAGCTGGTGTGCATGCCATGACTGGAAGCCTGGAGGTTGTGGCAGTGGTTGTAGCAGCAGCATTGGCTGCAGCCGTGGCAGTGGTAGCAGAAGCAGCATGGTGGTGGTGGTGGCACAAATTCCTTCCTTTTTTGAGCCAGCCAGAATTTCTGCTACGGACTTCTGCTGAGGACTGCCAGGGACAGGAACTGTGGGGGGTTAGAGCTGCTGGAAGCATGCTTCCTGGACACTGAGCAGTTGCTGTGAGTGGGGAAAGGAGGACCTTTGCCTGAGGTAGCCTGTTCTGTTTTGAAGGCCTGAGAATGTAGGTGTTTATTACATGAACTAATCTGGTATTTGAATAAATGTTCTAGTTTTATTCCCCATGTAGAGAGCCTGGTATATATTTGTGATTAATAAACATATCAGCATATTTATAGCTACTGTAGGCATTGTGAATACTGCATTGTTGATACAGCAGGGAGGAGGAAGGGGGGAAAAGAGCAAAGTAAAAAGTGTACATCAAAGAATAAAAGAAAACCTACAAGGAAGCAAAGATGTATAGTTTCCAATATAACACAGAGTGCTTAATACATAGGTTTTCTTGAAATGATAAATTATTGCTATATATTCTGAAACCTCTCCTATGTTCTGCTGTACATGACTTTTTTCCTTTTCTTATTTTATATTTAAGTTTATAATGTTTTCTTTTCCTATTATATATTTGTTTTAATATTAGTCTACAATTTGAAAAAATAAAAATATTCTTAGAAAATGTTAATAAGCCACACCATAGCTCTGCAAGATTCCATGACAAACAAAAAGGTGAAGTAGGATAGGCTACAGGAAAGCAAGTATATACTTTTACTTCAGGAAGCTCTGTGATTTAGTCCAACCATGCTGGTAATTAATTTAGAATTATGTTTTAAAAACCTAACTAAAAGCTAATAGTTATTAAATAGAATTTTGTATAAATTGTGTTGCATCTCTCTATACATTTTGTTTTTTTGCATAAAGAAGGACTATTATTCAAATAATTATAAGTAAAAGCATATAGATATCATGGTAACTAAACAGCAGAATTTTTCATTCTATTCTTACCTCACAGATTTCATGTTTTAGTCTTTCACCATTTAACATTTTTTGGGTAAATGAATAAAAGTACATTTCATGTCCACCTATTATAGTGCTTACATTACTTGGAAGGTATATTATTACAAAAGAAATTCTGAGAGTAGCAGATCAGTACTTCTAAAAAAGCAAAATATTCATTTAATTCTTGTGAGCAATCCATAAGTAGTACAGTAAGCATGATACAAAAACCAAATAAATTTTCCATTGATTATCAAAATCATCTATGGAGTTTGTATGCAATTTTTCTGCTTTATCTTTCCACTCTATTTTAGCCAATATAATAATGGAAGGATCAATAAGTGATTCCCCAGGCTTCACCAATAAGGAGAATCTTAAGGCCACTCAGACTATGTGTACACAGGACAGACATGGTGATCATTGTCCCAGAATCTCTTACCAATTGTTTGCTTCATCTATCAGTAACACATACAGCCTAATTGATTATTTTCCCAGATTATTAAGTATTTGTTTATATGAATAGCCTAAATAAACATTTGTTTTAATGAAGTATTGACACATTGAATTAATCATACACTCAAGGTGCTCATGCTGAAAGAAACCTTAAAGATCATATAATCCCTAAAAGTCTCTAAGATTTTGGAGACAGAGAAACAAGACAGACTCTTCCTTAAAGGTTCATACATCCTAAGAGGGAAAATAAAACAAAAAAAAGTCATTAATATGGTGGGCCATAGTTTATTTTAGGAAAATGAGTGGAGGCTTAGTTACACCAAGACAATCCTACCAATCCAATTCTAATGTTTCAGTGAAAGTCTAAATTGAAAAGGTTGGTGGAGTGGGAGAAAAGGTAATTATTGGAATGTTGGGCCTTGTGTAAGGGGTAATAGCTGGGAAAGAACTTTTGTATAATAACTTTCCCACGGATACACAATGAATTATTGGCAGAACTGTGAAAGGAATTCAGTCCAGTACTTGCTAAATATCTAGGTATCTTTAGGTGCCAGGGCATACTCAAAATCTAAGAAAAAAAATGCCAAGAGCAGAAGAATCTGAAACAATATCTAATCCCAGCTGAGCAATAAGAAGATATTACTGATCAGGTAAAAACAACAAGAAAACAAACACATTTAAAGAGACAAAAAGTGTATAGTATTTACTTAGTCCATAGACTATTATTTCATGAAGAAGTCTTAATATAAAGTAGGGACTAGAAAAGGGGGGAAGGAATATTTCTGTTACCTAAACTTATCTAATGAAGAATAATCTTTTGCAATATCCATTAACCTTTTTTAATTTTACCCCTGGTGCCATCCTAACCTAAGGATAAGATGGGAATAATTCAGTGAGAAAAGCACTAAAAAATAGATATTGCTGTGGGAGGAAATCAGGAAATAGTATAACAGCCAAGAGAAACAGATAAAATTGTAAAATTATAATCAAGATGAGTGGGAGAGTCAACTTATCTAGAAGAAGAGCTATTAAAATATATTGATAAAAGACCAAAAACCACACAAGGTAGGAAAATGAAGAGTCAAAAATACTGAATAAAAGCTTAAATGGAAGCAGAGACATGTGAAAAAGACATACTGATATTTTATTTCCTTCTCAAACAAATCCTTTCAAAACAAACAATGTTTAATGTAAGCACTGGTATAAGATCCCACTTTTTAAGATTTCTGTGATGAATAAAAGGTTGTTTTTTTCTGTTGTCTCATTTTTCTATCTTTTTCCCCCAGGGAAGAAGGAGTAAGAAGCTGATATGGAGATGGACATCCAGAAAAGTATCAAGGATTCCAGCAGACTGCAGGTTGGCAGGTAGGTTTACTTTGTTACAACTTCATTTCAAGTTGATGGTTCCAGTTATAGATACCAGTTAGGCAAGTCACCCTGTCAAACTGATCAGAAATAGTCTGTCATTTATAGGGTTCCCTGGTTTACTATATACCTCAAAGCAGGCCAGTAGCATAATTACGTGTATTTTTCAGGCAATACTATTATTTAAATATTCTAAGAGAAATTAATATTTTCATTTAAATTGTGATGCACTGCCATGGGAAAAAAAGGAATATGTCACTAGGACATGGTAAGTATTTCATCCAAAATGAGATTCCCTATTTTTCCTCATGAGCTGATTGTGAGAAATATTTAAAGTTGTCTTGGTTAAATCTAATTTCCTCAGCTCATTAATATGATAATTTAGGCAACATTCTTATAGACAACTATTTACATTTTAATTAGCTGTAAAAAAGTGAAAATAAGTTTTCCCTGTATAAGATTTTAGCAGGAGATCCAATTTCATTTTCAAAGAAAATATAAAATTAAAAGATGTATGTTCGTTCATAAGGGATTGTTGTGCTATCAAATGGTGATGTATTTTTAATGAAAGAATAATGTGCATGGAATTACAGATGCATAATTCTAAATAAAAGTATATGTTCATATGACGTCAAAAGGCACACTTAACCAAAATGTTAAATATAAACAGAGATTCAGAAAACTTAAAACCCAAAACAGTGTGTGTGTGTGTGCATGCGTGTGTTGCATGTATGTGTGATATATAATAATAGGAAGCCAAGAAAGTCTGAACTGGTCATAGAGTGAAGGGTTTTTAGTTGTTGTTTTTGTTTTAGTGTTTTTTTTTAAAGAATGCTACACACTTTTCTTGTATCCTGATTTTGATGATTTGGTATGAATATCATTTGATTTCTGAATTTCCTTTTATTTTCATTGGTTTGCATAATTTGTATTGACTAAATCTATTCCTATATAGCAAAGATTAGCTGAATGTTGACCCTAAAAATGTTTTGGACTCCAACTCACAATGACATTTTCAATGGAGAATTTAATGGCAGGGCATAGAAAACATTTGTCTCTTTGATAGTTCTGTGAAAAACCTACTGGGTCGAGGTCCTTTCTATGGACGTTGTGTGAGTATTTTTTTAAAAGAACAACATAGAGGGTATAAAAATGTAAAAAGCTGGGGCGGCCAGGTAGCACAGCGAGTAAGAGCACCGGCGCCAGTGTTGAGAAGACCTGGAGATCGAGTCCTGGGCTCAGACACTTAGCACCCACCCAGAAACACCTGGCCGTGTAACCTTGAGCAAGTTACTTAACCCCAATTGCTTAGGGGCGGCCCAGGTGGCTCAGCGAGTAAGAGCACCGGCTCCAGTGTTGGGACGACCTGGAGATCGAATCCTGGGCTCAGACACTCAGCACCACACCCAGAAATAACTGGCCGTGTAACCTTGAGCAAGTTACTTAACCCCGATTGCTTAAAAAAAAAAAAATGTAAAAAGCAAACCAAGTTCAGCCTTAATATAAGAGCAAAGATTTAAAAGTTGAAGGGAACTAAGGGGCTAGCTAATTCAGCCTCCTCTATTGCTGGTGTGTGAACTAAAGTTCAAAGAGATTAAGAGATTTGTCTAAGTAACTTTCATACATAACTGTCCATGAAATATATTCAGAAACAAATTAGAGCCTTTTACCCAGTACAAAAAATTTTCATTTCAACTGCCTGCCATTCCTAAACTTCCTTTAAGTGAAAAGATGAGAAACTACAATGTCAATACACCTATAAGAGATAATACAGTGCCTTAGATTCTCACTTATAAATGAGAGATATCACAGCCTTTTCTGAGAATAGGTTTTGATTATAAGAGTGAAGAAATAATAGGAAGAATTCATTGCACACGTGGAGAAAAAACAGAGGAGCACCTTGGAAAGAAAAAGGAGAAGACACAATACTGAAAGTGTAATTGAGAATGTCAACAAAAGATTTTACCTGTTTGACCTCTTGTTCTCAGTTGTCTCTGAACATGTTGCCCTGGTTCAACTAATCTTATCCAAGTAACCAATTTTTAGAAAGTAGCTGATAATGGGGACCTAGAAAGCATCCAACCTGTGAAACTCAGCCCAGCTATGGGTCACAATATTTCCTGCCTTGTACTGGATTTATCATGAAGTTTGCTCTATTAGGGCTCCCCTTCTGGACTTCACAGGATTCCTAACACAGATATACACACATCTGTATGTACATATTTGTGTGTGTGTGTGTGTGTGTGTGTGTGTGTGTGTGTGTGTGTGTGTAGAGAGAGAGACAGACAGAGAGAGAGAGAGAGAGAGAGAGAGAAACAGAGAGAGAGAGGTAACTGAGGGGTAACATAGTCAAATGTAGCATTTATTAGGGTAGCAAGACCTAGGGGTTTTTGCAATCTGAAATGAAGAAACCAATTTCAAAGAAAGGGACTGAAAACAAATGAGAAGAACAATTTTTTTTAGCATTTTACTCTTTTTCAAATTTTTTTTGTACCATAAATTTAATCATCTGTTCTTTTATTTCACTAAATCCATGATTTTTTAATCTGACAAAATTTTATTTGGAAGGTAAAGTTGGAAAGTAATGAACATTTAAATATGTTCAAAAGTGTTCATCTACAAACAAGAAAGAAATCTGACCAATTGCAAAACCTTTAGATCTCTTTAATTTGAACTCCCTTCATTTGTGTTCTGAGTAATAACTTCTGTAATCCCAACCTCTTAATGAAAATCAGTTTTATTTTGTATTGTTATAATTTATATTAACATTTTTACTATTACTAAATGTAATGTAATGCCAAGGAAAGGCAACTTCCCAAGGTTCAAAATACCAGCATAGGTGCTCTCCATTTTATTCAGTGACAAACCAAGAACAGAGAAGATCAAAACATGACATCATTCAAAATACAGCATTTACTAAGTGTGATTAAATAATCTTCAAGTACTACCCCACCCCAGGACCTTCCAATCATTCAATCAATTACAAAGTCCTGGTTCTAAATACTACTTTACCCCTAGGCTGTACCTTCATTTAGTCCACCACAAAGCCCCTCTTCTCAAATGGAGATTAGTTTCCAAACATAAGTAAAGTACATTCATTTGCTCAACCATAGAACACAAAAAGGTCAAAAGTTCCCCACCCCTGGATCACAATTGAATCTACCCCAGAGTTACATCAAGTTTAAGCACAGCACTTGATACCCAAATAGAGGTCTTTTCTTCATCTTGACAGGAGGCAAGTTCTCAGCAACCTCAGTTCCTGGGGAGACAAGGCTTAGCAAGGCCACAAGATACATTGCCAGTCCCTTCATTAATTCATCCTCTGTCTGTAGAACAGTCCTAGAACCCCTGAAAACATTAGCAAAACCCTCTCCCAGGATTTCTGTAAACATACAAGAAGAAAATCCTTCTTCAGGGCTTCTGAACCAACAGAAAGGTTCCCAGATCCCTGCAACAACAGCACTGTCCTTCACCAGTGGATAGTATTCACTCTGTCTGCAGGACAGTCTCCAGACCCCTGCAACAACAGCACTGTCCTTCACCAGTGGACAGTATTCACTCTCTGTCTGCAGGACAGTCTCAGGGCTTCTTAACCAAAAGCCAGGTTCCAGGACTTCTTCAACAATAGGACTGTCTTTCACCAGTGGACAAATCTGGCAAAACAACATCAAAACAGACAGACAAAGTACCAGCAAAACAGCCATGTCTCCTCAGTCCTTGGCAGCTCAGGGGGCAGGTCGCAAAAGTCCAGGGCAATTCAAAGTGGCCCCCAGCAATTCTCAGTCTCTCTCTGCCTCCACGAGGTGCTCCTTCCAAAAAGTTCTTCTGCCTCTCTCTTGTGTCTCTCCAAATCTCTGTCACCAGCTCCTCCCAGTTCAGGACTTTCTTTTCACATCAACAAGTCCATCCCACAGGTGGGATTAACAAGCTCTGGGTTTTAACACAATCAATTTGAAAACCAAGCCAATACAGGGGAATCTTTATGTTCCATTACTATCACACTAAATCATAATCTATATTTTAAAAGAAATATGCAGTTTAATCTAAATAATTTTATATTTGTAAAGACATTGAGATCTCATTCAATGTAGTATAGAACTTTAATATTTATACTTTAAGAATAAAATATGTTGTAATATAGTTATGTAATACACTTAAAAGTTCAGTTTATGTGCATATAGATAAGTATATAAACATGGGTAAAGGTATACAAAATTTTAAAAATGTATAGCACTAAAAAGTGTTAATGGGGTTTAGATTTGCTAGGCAGTGATAAATATTTGTGTATTTGCACAATATGCATGAGACCACTAGAACACTTCCCTCTTCTTGTCCTGAGTAGAAGAAAACTCTTTACTTTTAGTGAGACATTGCTCTACTAAAATTATGATTAACATTTTAGCAATGTGTAAGGTTGCTTTCACATTTCATTGTCCATTGCATTTTTACTCTTCTGCTTTTATGTGCCCGTGACACCTTGCTCCCCTTACTTTGAGAAACAAATTTAGCATCCTTCTTCTATGGACATTGAAATGAAACTGACTCTATGCTCTTACCATTAATAGCATCATTTATTGAACTAGGAAATATACTTTCCAAATTATACAAGGAGTTAAGGCCAAAAATAATGCTTCCATAAATTCACATGCCAGAACTCCTCAGTGCTGGTGACCTTGGGGAGCCACTTCTAACTAATCCAGGGTGGAAAGGCACAGGTGCCAATTTGGTTTGCTTGGGAACTTGCCAGTTGTAAGCATCATTTTCAAATTTTCTAAAATACGGTAGTTAAAGGTTCTGATTTTATCTTTTGGGAGTTTATAATTACAACCACTTTAATTTCATGGGAGCTACTTTTACACATTAGAGAAATATATTAGAAGAAGAATGACATTTAGTTGCTGACTGTCAAATATTATTAACTGCCTCTTGTATGTATAAAATTTTACAGCACTGATGGAATGACTCAAGAAAATAATTTTTTTAATATTCATTCAGTCCTTCAATCAACAAGCATTGTTAAATACCTGTTATGTTTCCAGCACTGGAAATCCCAAGAAAGAAAAAAAATAGTCTCATCCCTCCAGGAGCTTATATTTTAATTCATCATTAATTTGAAACTTATGTTTAGCTAGAGCTTATAAATTATACTTTTATATTGTCACAAAAATAGACCTTATTTCTTTTTTTAAATGTCCCTCAAAACAATCCCTCTTTACCTTCTATTGCATTTTATATATTAATATGATTTGTAGTTCCTATCAATAAATTTTTAAATTAACTTTAGAAACAGAAAGAATTTTAAAGCTCTTGTAGTTATAAGATCAAAGAATCAAAGATTTGGAGTTATAAGGTACTTTGGAGACCATCTATACTAATCCCCTCATTTGATAGCTGTAGAAACTGAGGGCCTAAATGGGTAAGTGACTTTCCCAAGGGCATAGGAAAATAATAGGCAAATCTTGAATTTGAATCAAAGTCCTCTAACTCTGAGTATGTCACCATTTTGGTCATACTACATTACCAATCTATTAACTTTTAACTACCTATACCACAGGCCTTGAATGTTCTTCCCCATCATCACCTCCTCACTTCCCTGTCCTCAAGCTCCACACAAATTTCTACCTTGTGCAGGAGTCCTTTGAAAATCTTCCTTAATTATGTTCCCTTCATTCTATTTATTATTTTCAATTGATCCTGTATTTTGGTTGTTTGCATTTAACTATTTGCTTATTGTCTCCCCCATTATATTGTGAAAGCGGGAACTGGTTTGTATTTTCTTATACCCCTAGTGCTTAGTATGATACCTTGCACATAATTCCATAAATTAATTAGCAATTCAGGAAACAATAATGATTTCACTTTCTACATAGATTCTACTTTGTATATATCTCTATTAATGTTGTGTCATTAGAATTTAAAGTCCTGAGACCAACAAATGTTTCACCTTTGTCTTTCTATTCCATAACACATGGAAAAAATATTTGGCACCTAGTGAGCACTTAATAAATGTTCATTGATAAATTGTTACATATATATGAAATAGTTTTTAAAATAATATAAAATTATTTAAAAACTAAAAATATACATGTGTATATATTACATTACTATGTATATATTTCTGGACATGCCAATTATATACATGTATTGTATATAAAATATAAATTTCATTCAAAGTAATTTACAAATGTTTTTATGTGTCCATTATTTCACAATGTTAAACATCGTACTCCCTCCATTAGATAAGAGAACACTTGCTGACATATTACATATATAATTGTCTTCATATGGTATGGGTGAGTGATGGAAATATATCCCAAAGATTTTGCCTTATAAATATACTGAGGATGTGTGTATCTACATAAAATATTCCTAAAACACACATACACTCATATAAATAAGCATTTCCATGTTTTGATATAATTTTATTGATGAATCTAAATATATGTGCATTATCATTTTTGTGGCATTTTTGTTTTTTATTATATAATTCATTAAGATTTTATTAATGGAAAACATGTTCTAAACATTGAAGTATTTGTTTCTTCAGATTCCTAAGTATAATATCAAAATAATAGCCAAAAGTATGTATTTTTTCAAACTAAAACTGTTATCAAAAGCATCATGAGAGTGACTGAGTTGACCCTAATGGATTAAGTTCTTAAAGTGACTGTTCTCCAAATAAAATACTTAGTGTAAATTTACCCAGATGAAAATATTCAAAAATAACTGAGATGTCTGGTTAACATTTCTGTAACCCCACAGGGTGCCAGTACATACCCTCTTTCCTCTCCAAATTGGCACTTTACAGAAATTCTACTCTCACAATTTCTATAACTTCCTAGGAAAAGTGAAATAAAATGCAATCCATAATATATTTTTAAAAGTCAACTAAATACATTTTTATTTAGGGCACTTAAAACTCTTCATAAATAGTCCCCTTCCTATTTTTTCAAGCTCCTTAAATTTTACTTTCCAACGTTTACTCTATGGTACAACTGCCCTGTCCTATTTGTAGTTTTTCCAAGACAAATCTTCTTCTCTCACCTCCAACCCCTGAACTAGCTGTTCACTTTGCCTGGAATGCCCCAAACCCTTATCTTTGCCTCTTAGTTCCCTAGCTTCCTTAAAAACTCATTTCAAAGTGTATCTTCTGTGGGACATCTTTTCTTCCCCACATTCCTCTACTGATGTCTTTTATTTCAGATTACCTTTCAAATATTCAGTATTCAACTTGCAGGCATCAGTTGCAATGTAGTGATTAGGGAATGGCTGAATGAGTTGTGTTATGTTATTGTGATGGAATACTATTGTGCTATAAGAAATTACAAGAAATCAAGGGTGAAGCAAGGATGACCATTATCACCACTGTTATTCAATACAGCATTGGAAAAAAAACCTAAGTTTAGCAATAAGAGAAGAAAAGGAAATTGATGGAATTAGAATAGGCAAAGAAGAAACAAAGCTATCATTCTATGCAGATGATATGATGGCATATTTAGTGAATCCTATAGAATCAAGTAAAAAAACTATTTGGAATAATAAACAACTTTAGCAAAGTTTCAGGGTATAAAATAAACCCACATAAATTATTGGCATTACAATATATTACTAACAAAGCCCAACAGCAAGAGATAGAAAGAAAAATTCCGTTTAAAGTGCCTATAGACATCATAAAATATTTGGGAGTCTACCTGCCAAAACTAACCCAGGAACCTCATAAACAAAATTACAAAACACTTTCCCACAAGTAAAATCAAATTTAAATAATTGAAAAAATATCAGTTGCTCATAAGTAGGCTGAGCTAATATAGGAAAAATAAAATCTTACCTAAATTAATTTACTTATTAAGTGCCATACCAACCAAACTACCAAAATTTATTTCATAGAATAAGAAAAAAATAATAACAAAATTCATCTGGAAGAGCAAAAGGTTCAGAATATCAAGGGAATCAATGGAAAGAAATGCAAGAGAAGGTGGTCTAGCCATACCAGTTCTTACATTGTAATATAAAGCAGCAATCATAAAAAGTATTTGGTACTGGTTATGATATAGAGTGGTGGATCAGTGGAATAGGTTAGTTATACAAGACACAGTAGCCATTCACTATAGTAGTCTACTATTAGATAAAGACAAATACTCCAGCTTCAGGGATAGGAACTCATGATTAGACAAAAACTTCTGGGAAAACTGGAAAATAGTTATGGCAGAAACTAAGCATAGACCAATACCATATATCATATACCAAATTAAAGTAAAAATGGGTACACAATTTACATAGAAAGGCTGATACTATGAGCAAACTGAGAGAGCAAGGAATAGTTTACCTGTCAGATTTATGGAGATGGGAAAATTTTATAGCAAAGCAAAAGACAGAGAACATTATGAAATCCAAAATGGATAATTTTGGTTACTTTAAATTAAAAAGGTTTTGCCCAAATAAAACCAATGTAACCAAGATTAGGAGGGAAGTAGAAAACTGGGAAGGAATTTTTACAACCAGTGTCTCTGATAAATAACTTATTTCTAAAATATATGGAGAAATGACTAAAATTTATAAGAATACAAATTATTGTTCAACAGATACATGGTTAAAGCATAAGAACAGGCAGTTATTGGAGGACTAAATTAAAGCTATCTATACTTATATGAAAAAAATGTTCTAAGTCAATATTGGTTAGAATATTACAAACCAAAACAACTTTGAGGTACCACATCACAGATATCAGATTGGCTAACATGACAACAGGAAAATGATAAATGCCAGAGAAGTTATAGGGAAATTGGTCTACTAATGCATTGTTGATGGAGTTGTGAACTGATTTAAACATTCTGGACAGCAATTTGAAACTATGCCCAAAGGGCTGTAAAAATATGTGTACCCTTTGACCCAGCAATACCATTTCTAGCTCTGTATCCCAAAGGGATCACACAAATGCAAAAGGGACCCATGTGTACAAAAATATTTATAGTAACATTTTTTGTGGTGGCAAAAAACTGGTAACTCAGGGGATGTCCAGATGTCCATCAGTTGGGGAATGCCTGAACAAGTTTGGTTTATGAATGTAATAGAATGCTATTTTGCTATAAGAAATGATGACTAGATGGACTTTAAAAACACCCGTAGATACTAATATGAACCAATACTGAGTGAAGTGGAAAGAAACAAGAGAACATTGTGCACAGTATCAGGCACATTGTGTTTTGCCTAACTTTGATAGACATCTTTTAGCAATGCAAGAATCTTAGACTACTCCAAAAGACTCATTATGGAAAATCCTATCCTCATCCAGACAAAGAAGTATGGAGTCTAAAATGCAGATATTATTTGTTCTCTTTCTCTCTTTTTCATTTGTTTCTTTTTTCTTTCTCATTTTTTTCTCCCATTGGTTTTAATTAATTTTTACAACATGACTAACGTGAAAATTGGTGTAATATGAATGTATATGTAAAGCCTATATCAAATTATATGACATCATGAGGTGGTGGGAGGGGAGAGATGTGGAGAAAAGTTAGAATGCAGAACTTTATGGAATTGAATGTTGAAAACTAAAATATAAACAAAAACAATGAAACAAAAAAAAAGAAATTACAAACTGGAGACTTTCAGAAAAATCTGGCAGTTTTATATGAACTTATGCAAAGTGAGGTAAAATGAACCAGGATAACATTGTATACAGTAACAGCAAGGTTGTATACTCATCAACTGTGAATGATTTAGCTATACTAATCAATACAATGACAATTCCAAAAGACTTATGATGAAAAATTCTATCCATCTCCAGAGAAAGAACTAATGAAATCTGAATGTAAATCAAAGAATACTTATTTTATTTTTTTTATTTTGTTTTAGTTTCTTTTCTTTTGGAACATGTCTAACTTGAAAATAGCATTCAATGGGGTAACTAGAAAGGACTAAAACATTTGGTGTTAGAGCTTGTTGAGTTCTTTTCAGGGTTTTTCATCCACCTTTGGTGCTCACCTGATTCACCCAACTCTCTTCTGTGGTTCCAAGAAGGGTAGCGTGGGCAGCAGCTATACCCAAATAAAATCATCTTTGCAGTCAGGTTAAAACAGGTTGAGGGTAGTCAACAGGCCTCAAGCCTATTGGTGAGATGGGAGGGATGTCTAAGGTTTGCCCCCAGGAGAATGAATGGATGAGAAGAAATTTTTCCAATATCCACAAAGGCAGCTTGAATTAGGAACTGTGGGGCACTATGTGCTTGGTCAGCCATTGAAGAGGCCAAAGTGATCTACTGCATCCTAAAGCCATTGCTAATCATCATGACTTTTGTCTTCCCATTGGATTACAATGACTCAGGAAGAAAGAATGAGGCTAGCGGGGCTGTGCGGCTAACAGATGCAGAGGCAGGCCCAGAAGGGGCCTGATCAACTCGAGGGCAAGTCTTCCCACCAACCACAAAGGCCACTACCAGGCCTATCACCAAAGGGCTGGGACTGGAAAGACCAAGGTAATAAGCAAAGACAGGGGCCCCTGTCCTGGACAGTAAACACTCCTGGGGCTACCACTTCATAGCCCAGAAATTAAAAAAAAAAAAGCCCCTTTCAGGGCCTCCAAACACCAGGATGACAGAGTGAACCTCACTTGCTCCAAACCCCCCTCTGAACCTGAAAATATAGTAACTCTTGCCCCAGGGCAAAACCCTCTACAGGAAAGGCTTGGGATCCTAGAGGAAGGTTGTGGCTAGGACCCTGCCTCAAAATGGGTAGAAAGCAGACTACAAAGACAAAGACTCTGGAATCCTACTATCCTCAGAGGGAGGAACCAACCTCAGAGGGAGACAATGTGGACTCCACACCCAAGCACAGAAGGCTCTCATAGATGAGATCAAAAGGAACTTTGAAAACAAAATGAGAGAGATAGAAGACAAAATGAATAATTCTCTCAAAACGAAAATAGCAGAATTAGAAAAAAACATTATAATGAGGAAAACATCTCTCTAAAAAGAAAAGTGTACGATATGGAAAAGGAGCTCCAAAACTTTACCAAGGAAAATTATTTGCTAAGAACTAGAATTAACCAAATGGAAACAAATAACTCTATGAGAAACCAAGAATTAGTCAAGCAAAACAACAAGAATGAATAATTAGCAAAAGAGGTAAAATACCTCAAAGAAAAAATAACTGACCTGGAAAACAGATCCAGGAGAAATAATCTGAGAATCATAGGCCTACCAGAAAATCATGATGAAAAAATGAGCCTGGACAACATTCTCCAAGAGCTCGTTAAGGAAAACTGCCTGAGATACTAGAACCTGAGGGTAAAATAGAAATCGAGAGAATCCACCAGACAACTACTGAAAGGATCCCAAACTGAAAAGTCCTCGAAATGTTATGGCCAAACTCCAGAACTACCAGATAAAAGAGAAAATACTTCAAGTGGCCAGAAAGAAGCAATTCAAATATCGAGGGTCCACGGTGAGGATTGCACAGGATTTGGCAGCCTCTACACTTAAAGATCGGAGGCAGTGGAATACAATTTTCCAGAGGGCAAAAGAGCTTGGGTTACAACCAAGGATCACATACCCAGCAAGACTGAGCATATTCTTCCAGGCAAAGGGATGGTCATTAAACGATATAACAGAGTTCCAGACTTTCTTGATAAAAAAGCCAGAACTCAATGGAAAATTCAACCTCATATTACGAGATGCAACAGTGACTTAGAAAGGCAAACAAGGAGAATACACACACACCCTGCTATTTGATAAAAGCAAACTGGTTATAGACAAGTAGAGGGTATGACTATAAAATACACAAAATGATTTTTAAAAAATCTTATTAAGGGCTACAAAGGGACTGCAATGGAAGAAAGGGAATGGATGAAGTGGAAAAGGGTAAATTATGCCATACATAGAGGCATAAAAACTGTATAGCAGAGGAAAAAGAGGGAGGGAGTTGGGAAGCATATGAGCTTTTCCCCCATTGGTTCTGGTACAAGGAGGGAATAACAACCAGTTAAGCGTAGGACTCTATTGAGAAGAAACGCAAAAAAATACCATTTTAGAGGGAAAGAGGGGAGGGAGAAGAGCTTTGCATGAGATTTGTTCCTGTCACTCTTGGTGCGAAGAAGAAATAACATACTTCATTAAGTATAAAAATATCCTACAGGATGTAGTACGGGGAAAGGGTTATGAAAGGGTGGTGGGAGTGGTTTGTAGGGAGGGAAGTAGTAAGGAGAAAAGGGAGGAAAAGGGAGGGGGGGCTGAAAAGGGAACACTGAGGGAGGTGTTTGTCAAAAGGAAAATTATTAAGTGGGGGAGGGAGAAGCGAGGGAAAATATGAACATTAACAGGGACAGGAATAGGATGGAGGGAAAGAAACAGATAACAATCATAACTGTAAATATGAATGGAATGAACTCTCTCATAAAACAGAGATGGATAGCAGAATGGATTAGGAATCACAATCCTACAATATGCTGTTTACAAGAAACACATCTGAAACAGAGAGAGACACACAAGATAAAGATAAAAGGTTGGAATAAAATATATCATGCCTCAGCTAAAGTAAAAAAAAAAAAAAGCAGGGGTAGCAATACTTATCTCAGAAAAAGCAAAAGCAAAAATTGACCTAATTAAAAGAGATAAGGAAGGAAACTATATCCTGTTAAAAGACACCATCGAGAATGAAGCTATATCATTACATAACATATATGCACCAAGTGGTGTAGCATCCAAATTCCTAGAGGAGAAGGTAAAGGAATTAGAGGAAGAAATAGAGAGTAAAACTATACTAGTGGGAGACCTTAATCTCACCTTCTCTTAACCTGAAAAATCCAACCTCAAAATAAACAAGATAGAAGTTAAGGAGGAAAACAGGATTTTAGAGAGGGTAGATATGATAGATCTCTGGAGAAAACAAAATGGGGCTAAAAAGGATTACACTTTCTTCTCAGTGGTTCATGGCACATATTCAAAAATTGACCATTTTCTAGGGCATTAAAACCTCACAATTCTATGCAGTATGGTAGAAATATTAAATGCATCCTTCTCAGATCATGATGCAATAAAAATTATATGCAATAAAGGGCCAGGGAGACAGACTAAAAACTCATTGGAAATTAAACAATTTACACGTAAAGAATGAGTGGGTCAAACAAGAAATTATAGAAACAATGAGTAATTTTATTCAAGAGAATGATAATAATGAGACAACATACCAAAATCTGTGGGATGCATTAAATGCAGTTCTTAGGGGAATTTTTATATTGCTGAGTGCATACATGATTAAATTAGAGAAAAGGGAGCTCAACAAATTGGGCATGCAATTAAAAAACCTAGAAAAAGAACAAATTCAAAATCCCCAATTAAATACTAAATTAGAAATATTGAAGACAAAAGGAGAGATTAATAAAATTGAAATTAAGAAAACTATTGAATTAGTAAATAAAACCAAGAGCTGGTTTTATGAAAAAACCAACAAAATTGATAGACCCTTAGTCTATATGATAAAAAAAAGAAAGAAGAAAACCAAACTATGAGTATCAAAAATGAAAAGGGTGAATCTACCTTCAATGAAGAGGAAATCAAAACAATAATTAGGAACTGTTTCTTCCCAATTGTATGCACATAAATTTGACAATGTTAGGGAAATGGATGAATATTTACAAACATACAAGTTGCCCAGATTAACTGAAGAGGAAGTAAATTACTTAAATAATCCCATTTCAGAAAAAGGAATGGAACAAACCATCAGTCAACTCCCTAGGAATAAAATCTCTAGGACCAGATGGATTCATTCACTAGTGAATTCTATCAAACATTTAAAGAACAATTGATTCCAATACTCTACAAACTATTTGGAAAATTGGTGAAGCAGGAGTCCTACCATATCCTTTTTTTGACACAAATATGGTACTGATACCTAAATCAGGAAGAGATAAAACAGAGAAAGAAAATTACAGACCACTCTCCCTCATGAATATAGATGCAAAAATTCTAAATAAAATACTAGCAAAAAGACTACAGCAACTTATCTCAAGAATAATACACTTTGATCAGGTAGGATTTATTCCAGGAATGCAAGGATGGTTTAATATTAGGAAAACCATCAGTATAATTGACTGTATCAAAAATAAAACTAGCAGAAACCACATGATCATCTCAATAGATGCAGAAAAGGCTTTTTGACAAAATGCAACATCCATTCCTATTAAAAACATTAGAAAGTATAGGAATAAGTGGAGCCTTCCTTAAAATAATAGGTAGTATCTATTTAAAGCCATCAGCAAGTACTGTATGTAATGGGGAGATGCTAGAAGCATTTCCCATAAGATCAGGGGTGAAACAAGGGTGTCCACTATTACCCCTTATTAAATCTGGTACTGGAAATGTTAGCAGTAGCAATTAGAGAAGAAAAAGAAATCAAAGAATCAAATTAGGGAAAGAAGGAGACCAAGCTATCACTCTTTGCAGATGATATGATGATATACTTAGAGAATTCTATAGAATCAAGTAAAAAACTACTTGAGACAATAAAAAATTTTGGCAAAGTTGCAGGATATAAAACAAACCCACATAAATCCTCGGCATTCCTATATATTTCCAATGAAATTCAACAGCAAGAGATAGAAAGAGAAATCCCATTTGAAGTTACTATAGACATTATAAAATATTTGGGAATCTACCTGCCAAAACAAAACTCAGGAATTGTATGACCATAACTACAAAACACTTTTCACACAAATAAAGTCAGATCTAACTAATTGGAAAAATATCAATTGCTCATTGCTGGGTCAAGCTAATATAATAAAAATGACTATTTTACCTAAATTAAATTATATATTTGCTGCCATTCCAATTAATTTACCAAAAAACTACTTTATAGAGCTAGAAAAAATAGTAACAAAATTTATTTGGACAAATAAACGGTCCAGAATATCAAGGGAATTAATGAAAAGAAATGCTAGGGAAGGTGGACTAGCTATACCAGATTTCAATCTGTATTTTAAAGCAGCAGTCATCAAAACTACTTGGTACTGGCTGAGGAATAGTGGAGTGTGGATCAATGGAATAGATTAGGCATACAGGATTCAGAAGTCAATGACTATAGTAATCTATTGTTTGATAAACACCCAGACCCTGGTTTTGGGGATAAGAATTCACTATTTGAAAAAACTGCTGGGAAAACTGGAATATAGTATGGAAGAAACTGGGCATAGACCATTATCTAACACCATATACCAAAATCAAGTCTAAATGGGTTCATGATCTAGATATAAAGGTTGAAACTGTAAGCAGTCTCCTAAAAGAATTAATAGTTTACCTATCAGACTTGTGGAGAGGGAAAGACTTTATGACTAAACAAGAATTAGAGAACATTATAAAATGTAAAATGGATAATTGTGACTACATGAAGTTGAAAAGTTTCTTTACAAACAAAACCAATGTAACCAAGATTAAGAGGGAGGTGGGAAATTGGGAAATAATCTTTACAACCTATGTCTCTGACAAAGGAGTCATTTCTAAAATATACAGAGAATTGAGTCAAATTTATAAGAATACAAGTCATTCCCCAATTGATAAATGGTCAAAGGATATGAACAGGCAATTTTCAGAGAAAGAAATTAAAGCTATCTCTAAGCACATGAAGAAATGTTCTAATTCACTATTGATTAGAGAAATGCAAATGAAAACAATTCTGAGGTACCACATCTCACCATTCAGATTGGCTAAGATGACAAAACAGGAAAATGACAAATGCTGGAGAGGATGTGGGCAAATTGGAACACTAATGCATTGCTGGTGGAGTTGTGAACTGATTCACCCTTTCTGGAGAGCATCTGGGATTATGCTCAAAGGGCTAAAAATACTTTCATACCCTTTGATCCAGCAATACTACTCCTAGGGTTATATCCCAAAGTCATCATAGAAATGGGAGAAAGACCCATATGTACAAAAATGTTAATAGCAGCTCTTTTTGTGGTAGTGAAGAATTGGAAATTAAGGGGCTGCCCATCAATTGGGTAATGGCTGAACAACTTATGGTATATGCATGTTATGGAATACTATTGTGCTATAAGAAACGAGGAGCAGATGGTCTTCATATTTACCTGGAGAGGCTTAAAAGAACTGATGCTGAGTGAGAAGAGTAGAACGAGGAGAAATTTGTACACAATTACAAACACTATGTATGTTTGATGACCAACTTTGCTAGACTGGACTCTTTTCAGCAATGCAGTGATATAAGTCAATCCCAAAAGGCTCATTAGGGAGAGAAATATGTGCATCCAGAGAAAGAACTAGAAAGAACTAAGTTTATATCCAGGTGGAAGCAAAATACCAGATCTTTTTCCTTCTCTTACTTGTTTTTATGTCCTCTTTACCATTTTTCATTCCAGCTGGTACAATCCATCCTTATAACCTGACTAATGTATAATGTGAAAGTATTTACAGATCCTATACTTGACTATAAGCTGCCATGGGGGTGAGGGGAGGGAGGGGGACGAAATGTGAAACTCAAGCAATTGTGGAATTGAACCCTGTAAACTAAAACAAAACAAACAAATTAATTTTAAAAAGATAAAAAAAAAGAATGAGGCTAGCAACTTGGTGAAACTTTGCCTCCCTTAAATCTAATTCACATACAAAGAAAATATCAAGTAATTTAATTAGTCCTCTTTGAAATGAAAGAAAAATAACAATATGTCTTTCTCACTAAAAAGTATAATTCTTTTTTTTTTTGCTTTTTGGGGGACAATTGGGGTTGACTTACCCAAAGTCACATGGTTAGTTGTGTGTGTGTGTATGTATGAGGACAGATTTGAACTCAGTGCTCTATTCATTGAGCCACCTAGCTGCCCCTAGAAAATACATTTCTTGTCGGCAGTAATTTTTCTTGTTCATTTGTTTTGCTTTTTTTTTTTTTGTATCCTCAAGATTTAGCACAGGGCCTGACATAAATACTTGTTAATTTCTTGAGTGACTTTTTGACTGACTATATACCATGTGCAATTCACTGTGTTAGGCAATCACAATAATTTTGTTTTTGAGGGGCGCAGGGAGCAAATCTTTGCTTTCAAAGATTTGGAGTACTTCAGGCATAGAGATCTTTTTTTCAGCAATCCATCTACAATTTATGGTCTGATTGAGTTTTCTAGGGATTTAGATACAAAAATGAAAGATCCTATATTCTATGAAAGTATACAACATGAACATTGATCAGCAAATAGAAGATAATTGCATTGTTTGACAATGACGTTTTTGGACAATTCTGGATTTTTGTAGAATTGCTTTTAATAATGACTGTCAAAGGTTATCCCACTAAAAAAAATAAGATCCTTCAGGGAATAGACTTTTATCTTTTTTTTCCTTTTAGACCCTATGCCTAGCATGTAGAAGTATATAATTATTATACAGTGATTGCATAATTTAATTTTAAAAGCTGATAAAAGTGAATTAAAAATCAGTCTCAAGATGGGAAATTCTTTTTATATGGAATACTATATGGCTAAAGATTAGGACTAATTATCTGAATCATTGTGTATATATGTATGCATTTCTCTATAAATGTACAGTACTGACATATTAATATCAGCATCACAGTTTTTCTACCAAACACACAATCATAGTATATATACACATATGTATGTGTATATATTCACACACATATAAAACCCAAAACTTTGATGTTTCATCTAGAAAATTACCATTCACCTATGAAATAACCAATCTAATACAATCCAATAAACATCTCTGAAGTCCCAATCTAATTCAAGACACAGGAAATAAATAGGATTAAAATTACCCAGGGTCATAGAAGTATTGAATGACTGAGACCAATTTGAACACTGATCATACTAATACATGCTCATAATTAACAATCAGAAATTACCTTTGGAAGTGAGTAAGTAATAAGTTAGGGATGGAAGAGAAAATTAGAGAGGAATTATTCCTCAATTACAGCTGATTCCAAAACAGTTGAGTGATCAGAACAATAAAATAGGCATTAATGAATTGATCTCCATATGCAAAAATTTTATGAGTCACAGGGGCATGTATTTACCCTGTCTATTTATGTTTAATATTATCATCAGTTACCTAAATGAAGTTAAAAAATAAATACATATCAAATATGTAGCTGTCAATGGACTATGAAGAATGACTAAAATATTGGATAAATGTCTCAGGGTCCAAATTATAAAGACAGAAGATGAATTTCTAGGGTCAGAGTCAAGATGGTACAGCAGATAAAGCTGGGCTATCAAAATATTCTCGACTAAACAATTTTAAAACAATGCCTCAAATGGAATTCTTGGGTGGCAAAACTACAACTAGATGGTGGTGACAGAAGCAGCAGTAGCTTTAGACCTCTTACCATAGAGATGATAAAATTATCTGTCAACTCATCAGAAAATTATAACGGGTTAATGTCCTAACACTGAATGTAGAATCAGATGCTACTTGGCAATTCCATTGGCTATACCCACTTCTTGGTCATAGTTCAAGGGCAGAGAAGAATGAAGAGTAAGCCCTAAAGGGCAGTAACACTTCCAAGCCCCAACAGCTCTCAGTATACCGACAATATTGGGGTCAGACACCTGATCAAAAAGAGATTACAGGGGACAGTTTTCTGCACCTAGGTTCAAGGCTGTGTTGCCTTGGCCACTGACAGTACTGGGACACATTTCAATGGCAAAGAAAAGCATTAGTCCTTATGGACACAGAGGGGTAGAGATCCTAGTCACAGGTCCAAGGGAGAAAGAAGCACCAGCACTTTGAACCTTAGGAGGCAGAAATCAGAGTCACACTTCCAGGGCAAAAGGGAACTGTAACCTTTATGGCCATGAAGGAACAAGGGCCGGGTCACAGTTCAGGTTGGAGAAGAGTGCTTGTGATCACTCACAAGGGACTAGGAACCTAGTTACAATTCAAGCAATAACAGGAGAACAAGTATGTTTGCCTACAAGACCAGAATATAATCCAGGAGAAGAGTGACCACACCTCTCCTTAGATCACAATACCTTTGAAAGCACAAAAAAAAAAACTTACACACCCCAGAACTGGCCATGAAAACAGCAACAACAAAAAAATAAAGTTTAGGACCATGTTTGTGAATGGGATTACCTTATCCATAAAATGGAAGCAAATTTTAAAATGGCCTAAAAACCAGAACATAACAATATGTTCATTATATGAAACACACTTGGAAAAGAGAGGCACAAAGAGATTTAAAAAAAAGGAGGGGGGGCCTGGAGCAAAATTTGTTATCTTTCAGCTGAAGAGGAAAAATAGGAGTAGTAATCATGACCCCAAACAAAGTGAAAGCAAAAAATACACAAAAAAGATCTAATTAAAAGAGAGAAGTAAAGAAGCTACATTTTGCTAAAAGGTAAAATAAATAATGAAATAATATCAATGCTAAAAATATATTCAACAAATGGAGTAGCATTCAAATTCTTCAAGTTAAATGAGTTACAGTGGGGAAATATACACTTAAGCTGAATTAGGGGAGGAGCTTAATTGTACCTTCTGAGAACTTTGCAAAACTAATGCTAAAATAAACAAGAAAAAAGCTAAGGAGATGAATAGATAAGGGAAAAGGTATATATAATAAATCTCTGGAAAAGATCGAATGGGAATGGAAAGAAGTATACCTTTTCCTCAGGGATACACAGAATTTTTAAAAAAGCACCATGTATTAGGATATTAAAAATCTCGCAACCAAATGAAGAAAAACAGAATTGTTAATTGCACCCTTTCAGAGCATAACAAAATAAATCATATTTTAAAAGGGGGCAATAAAAACATGGATTGAAATTAAGGGGAAAACAGAGGAAGAAATTAAAGATATCTATAAGTATATGACAAATGCTCTGAATCACTATTGATTAGAGAAATGCAAATCAAAACATCTCTGAGGTACCACATCTCACCAGTCAGATTGGCTAAGGTGACAAAACAGGAAAATGACAAATGCTGGAGAGGATGTGGACAAATTGGAACACTAATGCATTGCTGGTGGAGTTGTGAACTGATTCAACCATTCTGGAGAGCAATCTGGAACTATGCCCAAAGGACGATAAATAGTTTCATACCCTTTGACCCAGCAATAACATTTCTAGGGTTATATCCCAAAGATATCATAGAAGTGGAAGGAAGACCCATTTTTACAAAAATATTTATAGCACTCTTTTTTTTCTTGTGGCAAAGAATTGGAAATTAAGGGGATGTCCATCAATTGGGGAATGGCTAAACAAGTTGTGTTATATGGATATAATGGAATACTATTGTGCTATAAGAAACAAGGACTTCATATTTAACTGGACAGGCTTATACATACTAATGCTGAGTGAGAAGAGCAGAACCAGGAGAAATTTGTACACAATTATGTAATTGTTGTGTCTGTACACAATATATATATATATATATGTGTGTGTGTGTGTGTGTATGTGTTTGTGTGTGTGTGTGTGTGTGTGATGACCAACTTTGATAGACTCGACTTTTCTCAGCAATGCAGGGTTGTAAGTCCCAAAAGACTCATGATGGAGAGAGATGTCTACATTCAGAGAAAGAACTAGAAAGAACAGAGTTTGACTGTAAATTGAAGCAAACTATGCACTCTCTTTCTTTTTCTTGTTTGGTTTTGTTTCCTATTCTCCATTGTCCCTTCCATCTGATACAATCCTTTTTTATAATCTGACTGATGTCTAAAGTGAAAGTATTTGCAGATCCTATATTTGATTGCATGCTGCCATGGGTGTGCGGGGGGAAGAGAGGGAAGGAGAGAAAATTTGAAACTCAAGGGATTGAGACACTGAATCTTGTAAACTAAAAGTAAACAAACAAATTAATAAAGAAAAAAAATTTAAATAAACTAAGGAGAAACTAAACAATCTAATCCTAAAGAATGAGGTAAAAAACAAATCATAGAAACAAAAATTTCCCTAAAGGCAATGACAGAAACTTAGTCAACAGACCAAAATATATGGATTGCATAAAAATCAGTACTTAGGGGAAATTTTATGTCTTCAAATACTTACATCAATTAAAGAGAGAAAGAATGGAATGATGAATTGAGAATGCAACTAAAAAAAACTAGAAAAATAAACATTAAAAAACCAATGTAACACTAAATGAGAAAATTTTAAAATTAATGGAGAAATTAATATAATTAAAAGTAAAAAAAAACCACATTTAACTTATAAAATCAGAAGCTGATTCTTTGAAAAAAAAATTAAAACAGATAAACCATTGGTTAATTTTATTTTTAAAAAGAATGAAAAACAAATGGTAATAAAAGAAATGAAAATGATGAATGTGCCACCAATGAAGATGAAATTTAAAGAATTATCAGGAGCTATTTTTCCCAATTATATGCCAATATAACTAACAACTTAAGTGAAATTGATGAATAGTTACAAAAAATACAAAAAGCCCAGAAAACAAAAGAGAAAATAGTATATACTTAAGTAACCCTATTTTAGAAAAAGAAAATTAAAAAATCAGAAATGAGCTCCCTAAGAAAAAATCCCCATGACCAGATGGAATTGCAAGAGAATTCTATCAAACATTTGAGATTATTATTATAAAAAGTATTTGGGAAAATAAGTAAAAAAGAGTCCTACCAAGTTTCTTTTATGACAGAATCATGATCCTGATGACTAAACAAGATAAAGTAAAAATAGAGAAAGAAAATTATAGACCATTTTTTTGATGACTATAGATGCAAATTTTTCAAATAAAGTACTAAGAAAGAAGTTACATCTGCATATCATAAAGTTTACTTTGAGGAATGAAAGGCTGTTTTAATATTAGGTAAATTGTCAGCATTATTGATTATATCAATACAATAACAAAAATCATATGATTAATTTAACAGAGGAAGAACATGCCTTTGATAAAATATAATAATCATTCCTATTAAAAGAATGAGATAGGAATCAATGAATATGTTCCTAAAATGAAAGGTAGATTCTATCTAAAACCATGAGCAAGTATTATCTGTATTGTATTTAAATTTGAAATGTTCCCAATAAGATCGGGATAAAAAAATATGTTCATTATTAATGGCCTTAAGAAATATTTTATTAGGAATGATAGCTATAGCAGTAATAAAAGGAAAAATGAATTAAAAGAATAAAGATAGGAATTAGGAAAATAAAACCTATCACTTTTTGCTTGACATATTTAGAGAACCCTACCAACTTCCCCTAATTTTCAGGATATAAAATAAACCCACAGAAATCTGTTTCAACAATGCAGTATTCACAATGCCTATCATAACTATAAATATGCTGATATGATTATTAATCAGGGGATATAACAGGCTCTCTACATTATGAACAAAGCTAGAACATTTATTAAAATACCAGAAAACTGAGTCCAAAAACCAGAAAGTTAAAGCCATCACAATAGCCATGGAGTTGGCACACATAGTTAATGCAGTAAACACCCAAATTCTCAAGCCTTCAAAACAGAACAGGCTACCTCATTCAAAGATCTCCCTCTCCTCAATCACAGCAACTGCTCAGCATCCACAAAGCTTGCTCCCAGCAGGTCTGGCCCTCTGCAATTCCCGCACCTGGCAATTCCCACCCCCGGCAGTCCTCAGCAGGAGTCCTTAGCTGAAATTCTGGCTGCCTCAAAAAAAGGATTGTGAGCCACTGCCACTGCTTCCAGGCACTGTGCTGCCTCCAGCTCAGCTCCAGGCTTTCTCCTGCCCCACAACTTCCTGCTATGTCAGCAATATCAAGGGGCATGAAAGATCTTCAAATCCCATAACCATTAAAAAATCGTAAGCATTTCTATATTCTAACAACAAAACCCAACAGCAAAAGAAAAAAAAAAAGAAATTCCTTTAAAAATAGATGTAAACAATATAAAATTCTAGGGACTCTACCTGCCAAAACAAACTTAGTGATTTTATTAAACAATTACAAAACACCCTCCACAGAAATAAAATGTAATCTAAACAATTGGAGGTATGTATTCGTTGTTCATAGGTAGACTGAGACAATATATTTTCAAAATTGACAATTCTACCTAAATTAATTTATTCAATCAAATTATGAAAGAACTAAAATATTAGATAAAATAGTAACCAAATTCATCTGGAAGATTTACAGGTCAAAAATTTTAAATGGTTTAGACAAAAATGATGATATATAAATTAAAGGAGTATGCAAAAATGCACCTATCAGATCTATGGATAAAGGAAGCATTTATGATCAAACAAGAAATAGAAGAGATTGCAAAAAATAAAATAATTAATTGATTATATGCTGCTAGAGGCCCCCACCTCCTAGATAATCTGCTTTGGGAGACTAGCTCTCTAGATTCATGATTATATGGATCGTGTCTTACCTCTATCCTGGATAAAGTGTCTCCTACTGTTTGAGAAGTTCACCTTCACAGCAATGTGGTTGATGTTTGGAGGGAAGGGATGAGTAAAGGAAAATGTCTCTTCCACTCCCCGTAAAATGTGATTCCCTCTTAGGGTCCAAGTTCCTCCTCCACTTCTAGTACTTTTGTACTGCATGCATACTAAGCAGCTCAGCCTTTTAATAGCCACCAGCATCATGGCGAGGCTTCTACTCCTCAAACAAAGAGGCTTCCATTAATCCTGCCAGAAAAAGCTTCATAAGAGAGTAGTAGTTGTTATCATTTTATCAATACGTTAAAATCATTTTATCTTTTATTTGTTTTCTATGACAATGTGTATCCACTATAATCCTCTACCTCCACTAGCCTGGTAGATGTTAAATTCTAATGTATTTTAGATGTTTTCCAAAACAATCATTGATCATAACTACCTTAATAAGAAGAAAAATCAATTGGGGAGGGGGAGGAGTCTTTTAAAATATCAGTATTATATTTAAATTCTCTATCAGTCCAGACCAAGCTATACACCTTGAAAAATCAAAGTTTTAAGATATTTTAATGTCTTTATTTTTATTCAATAATTGATTTTTGGTTCCAAAATAAAGATAACCATTGAATTGAATAAAGCTATTTATTGTATATATGTTTATACATCTTTCTGATACCCATGTCAGTGAGACCTCTACTTTAACAGAATTTTCATATTCTATTATTATATCAGGTATTTAAATAATAATTACTTTCAAAAGATACTTTAATGTTTAAAAAAACTTTCCTTAATCATGTGATATAAGTAGTACAGATATCATTATTCCAAATTTATAGACAATTCAACTAAAGCTAAAAAAATTACCCAATGACATGATATTATACTTATTCTGAAATCTTTTTCTATATGTAGAATTAGGGTCAGATTCACTTATAAAGGGTGGCTTTACTAAGCATCTCTTAATCTGGTCTTTTAGTAGTTTTAGGATCCTTTCTCTTCACACATTCTAACAATCAAATATTTTATGTAGTACAATAGAACTGTTATTGGGAAATGTGTAACAAAATAGAGTATTATGACAATTTTAATTAGAATAGTGGTAGAAATAAAATATTTGTAACCAGAAAAAAATTAGAGATGAATTATTTGTCCACTTTATTTTACAAATGAGGAATCTTAAATACAGATAATTTAAATAAGAAAAAAGGATATTTGCTGTTGTTGTTCAGGATTTTCAGTTGTGTCTGACTTTTCATGACCTCATTTGGGATTTTCTTGGCAAAGGTATTGGAGAGGTTTACCATTTCTTTCTTCAGCTAATCTTAAAGATGAAGAAACTGAGGCAAATGATCCAAAGTGACTTCCTCAAGGTCTAGTAAGTGCTATTAAGTGTCTGAAGCCAGATTTGAACTTAGAAGAATGAATATTCTTTATTCCAGGTCTGACACTATATCCACTTGGATCAGTTAATAGGTGGATCAGATAATAATTCAATCAGCATTGTGTTGGAGTCCCAGTTATACCTCATCCCACACCAGTATTAGTCATTTTCTTTTCTGTCATAGTAATGAACCTGATAGGTATGAGATTGTACCAATGAGGTTTCTTAATTTTCATTTCTCTAAATAATAATCATTTAGATAATTTATCATATGATAACACCTAGCTTTGATTTATACTTCTGAATACTTTCAGTTCTTATTGAATTATTTTTTTTCAGTTTGGGAAATGATTCATATTCTTGTAACTATGACAAAGCTTTCTATATATTTGAGAATTGAGGCCTTTATAAGATAATTTTTTGTAAACATTTTCCTAGTTTTCTGATTTCTTTCTAATCTTTACTGCACTAGTTTTATTTGTACAAAACCTTTTTATGTAATCCAATAAAAGTATTCTTTTAATATTCCATTACACTCTACATCTCTTGTTTGATACTAAATTCTTCCCTTATGCATAGATATGACATGTGAACTATTTTATGCTTTCCTAATTTTATTATATCACCATTTATACCTACATCAAGTATCCATTTTGACATTTTCCCAGTATACAGGTGAGATGATGATGTATGCCAAGTTTCTGCCCAACTACTTTACATTTTTTTCCCAACAGTTTTTGTTGAACAATGATTTCTCATACCTAAATCTTAGATCTTTGGGTTTGTCAAACACTAGATTACTGTGGCAATTTGTATCTAATTTGTAACACTGATTTCTTTTTTAAATTTAATTTTATGTTTATTTTTAACTTTAAACCATTAATTTCTACAAGATTTTGAGTTACAAATTTTGTCCTCATCTTTCCCCTACCCGCCACCACAAAACAGTGATCTAACTATATACCCCTTCCCCTAATCTGCTGTCTCCTATATCTTCTCCCATCCTCCTCCAACTTTCTGGTAGGGGAAGATGGATCTCCACACCCAAGTGTCTGTATACCTTATTTCCCAGATGCATGTAAATAATAAAAATGATGATGATGATGATGATGATGATGATAAAAATAATTTTTAAAATTTGATTTTAAAACTTTGAATTTCAGGTTATTTACCTTCCTCCCTCATCACCCACCCTTACTGGAAAGATAAGCACTTCAATATAGGTTGTACATGTGAAGTTATTCAAAACATTTCCATAGTGGATATATTGTGAAAGACTGACTATATTTCCCTCTGTCCTATCCCATCTCACACTTATTCTATTGTCTACTTTGACCCTGTTCCTTTTCAAAAGTGTGTGCTTCTAACTACCCTCCCCCATAACCTGCCCTCCCCTCCATCATCCTGTCATCCCCTGCCTCCCTTCTCTCTTGGTGGATGAGTTACCCAATTTAGTGTGTATGTCATTCCCTCCCTAAGCCAAATTCAATGTGAGTAAGGTTTTCCCATTCCCTTTTGCCTCCTTGTTCTTCTGCTCCATTGTAACAGTTTTCCCTAACTACTACTTTGGCAGCATCCCTTAAATTTTGGGATGTCTCATTGTGGTCATTTTGTTCATTCTGTAATGTCTATTTTGCCCTCTGTTTCCAGCATATTAGGGAAGGTTTCTTTGATAATATGTCAAAAGATGTAGTCCAGGTTTTCCTTTTGATTATGGTGTTCAAGTAGTCCAATGATTATGACATTGTTTGTCTTGGATCTATTTTCCATGTCTTTTTTTTCCTTTTTCCCATTTAGTACTTTGCATTTTATACATTTTTTTTCATTCTTTTAAATTTGATTGAATTTTGATGTCTCGTAGAGTCATTAACTTTCACTTGTCAAATTCTGACTTTGAAAGGTTATTTTTTTAAGTTATCTTTCATACTTCCTTTTCCATTTGGCCAATTCTACGCTTTAAGTAGTTATTTTCTTTTTCCACACTGTTAACTCTTCTTTTTTTTTTTCAAAATTCTCTCATATCACTCTCATTTCTTTTCCTAATTTTTCTTCTACCTCACTTATATGATTTTTAAGCTTCTTTTTGAGATCTTTTTTTGAGCTTTTTTGTTCTTGAAATTATTTCCCATTTTTGTTTTGGGCTTTGTCCATAAGTGTTTGATATTGTCCTCTTCTGACTTGGATCTTGATCTTCCCTGTCACCATAAGAACTTTGCATTTTCAGAATCTATTTTCTGTTGTTTTTTGATCTTTTGGTTTTCTTTTCCTTTCTTTTAAATTTGAACTCTGCTCCCTGGTGGCAGAGGAACTATTTCATGCTTCTTGTGTCAAGGGCTGCAGGCCTTGATTATTTATTTGGTGCTGCACTGATATTGCCCTAAAGCCCACAGGAGACCCTCATGTCTGCTGCTGCACTGAACAAGTGGGTTGAAAAGTGGCTGGAACTCCTGGGTGCTGTAAGGGTCTAATGGCTTACCTGGGGCTGAGCCAGGGACCTAGTTTTGATGTGTGGTGTCTGCTGAAGTCAATGGGACATTTGTATGTTTCTTAGCAATTACAATGAAGAATGTGGTGGTCTGACTGCTGGAAGCTGCTTGTTTACCTGGGGCTATGGTGAAACATTTGGTGATTCTCAGAAGGAGTCTGCCCATTCCTCTAGCTATGTTGAAGCATGCAGGGATTTCCAGCATTGGGTGTTTGCCTAATCTACCACACTGGGACTTAGGATTTACTGCTAGTTTGCTGAAGCAGGGCTTGCTGGGATATTTCCTCCCCTAGACTGCACTCCCTTTTTACCCAAGTGAAACAGATCTTTCCTACGGATCTTCCAGGTTTCTTGGGCTTAAAGATTGTTTCACTTCATCTTTTTGCTGTTTCTGCTGTTCCAGGAGTGGTGTGAGAGTTCTATTTTGTGGTTATTTGGAGGTGAACCTGGAAGAGTTACAGCAATTCATTGTTTATTCCTCAATCTTGGCTCCCAGAAGTTGAGACATTGGTCAGATTCCTTTTTGTAATTTTTTTTTTATTCCTTCTACTGGGTATATTTTAGTTTTTGACTCTATGGTAGTTTGTCTCTGCTCCAAGAATGGAAGGACCAAAATCCAAAGCTTCAGATATTTTGTATAACTGTTTTCAAAGTTAATTCTAAGAGTCTATAAATTTTGGTACTTCCAAAATGGTATGATCTAATGAGAATTCTGGACACTGCTGTCCTGCCCTCTGCCCTGGTATTTATTCATGAATGGCCCTTGTTCCTCTGTAGGCATAAGTACTAGTATTTCTGTTGGCCCTAGGATTATACTCATGTCCCCAGCTCTTTTGTAGCCACATTTGATAGTGTTCCTCTCTGTCATGGAATTGAGACCAATGTTGCTACTGCCCTGTGTGCAATTATAGGTCCTCTTCTGTGACCTGTAACTGTGACCAGAGATCCTATCCTATTGTGCCCACAAGTTCTATTCTTCCTTTTGGCAGTAGGCTTATTACATAGAAATTTGTATGAACACTGAAATGGGGTCTTGAACCCATTGCCAACAATGGGTCTCCTACACACCTACCCTCAATAATAAATGCATTTTTTCCCTTTCTTTTTAATGACAATCTTATTTTCTCATTACCTTAACTGTCTCTTCCTTCTTCCTCTTTTGCTGATTCATCGACCTTGCCATGCTACTGTAGCAGCAAGCACCCCGCTGTCCCCAGGGTGGCTGCTAGCACAGGTTCTTGGATCTGCTTTGTTAAAGGAAAGCAACTCAAAATGGGTTAACAAGCTTACTTTAATCAGTCAGACATATATCATTTACCTTGTTCAGGGGAAAGAGGTCAGCACCCCGAACTTCAAAGCATACAGGCAGAATTATCAAGACAGAAACAGATCAAGTAGACAGATTTCCAAACTGTCCAACCATTATATCCATACCAAATCAGCATCTGGGTTTTTCAAAGCCAGGGGGGCCCTGGACAATGGCTTCCCAGAATGCAGATCAAATCACAGAACACTTCTCAAACCAACAGAAAGGTTCCCAGACCCCTACAACAACAGCACTGTCCTTCACCAGTGGACAGTATTCATTCTGCCTGCAGGACAGTCTCCAGACCCCTGCAACAACAGCACTGTCCTTCACCAGTGGACAGTATTCACTCTCTGTCTACAGGACAGTCTCAGGGCTTCTTAACCAAAAGCCAGGTTCCAGGACTTCTTCAACAACAGGACTGTCTTTCACCAGTGGACAAATCTGGCAAAACAACATCAAAACAGACAGACAAAGTACCAGCAAAACAGCCATGTCTCCTCAGTCCTTGGCAGCTCAGGGGGCAGGTCTCAAAAGTCCAGGGCGATTCAAAGTGTCCCCTAGCAATTCTATCAGTCTCTTTCTCTGCCTCCACGAGGTGCTGCCTCCAAAAAGTTCTTCTGCCTCTCTCTTGTCTCTCCAAATCTACATCACCAGCTCCTCCCAATTCAGGACTTTCTTTTCACATCAACAAGCCCATCCCACAGGTGGGATTAACAAGCTCTGGGTTTTAACACAATCAATTTGAAAACTAAGCCAATACAGGGGAATCTTTAATTGCCATTACTATCACAGCTACCTACTCCTGGGTATAGCCATAAGGTGGCATTCTAGCTCTTCTTCTCTCTATGCACTCTTATTAAGTTGTGATTAATATCTCTAAGTAAATTACTTCCAGATCTATATTTCCAAGTATAGTATCTGTCTTGAGCTTCAATTTTGTATTACAAATTGCCTAATGTTGTAGAGTTGATGTCAAATAGAAATGATCAATGTAGGGTGTATATTTACTTATGAAATAACAGATTAACATTGTTCTATTATACATTAACATGTTGTATTATATTTTTAAAAAGATACAATTCCATTTTACTTTGTTTTGGACTACACTTAAAATTTCTGCCACCTTCTTCTAGTGAGTAGGCACTGAGTTTGATAGCCTCTGTTCCAATGGACACTTCAAACTGATTGTCACATAAACATATCAAATTCAACACGCCCCAAACAGAATGAATTATCTTTCCTCACCAAATATACCTCTTTGGTGAAGGTGAAATCAGCATTTCTTCTCTTCACAAATTCCTAACATCTATGTCATGCTTTATTCCTCACTCTCACTCATCCCATATGTACAGTCCATTAGCAAACCTTATTTCTATCTCCACAAAATCATATATCTCTAATTTCATCCATTCATATGATCCAACAATAGCTCTAATGTTCATAAGTTTTCAGTTTACTATAATATGCCCTTATATTATCTAATTATTTCAGTCCTCTACCACTTCAATCCATCTTCTACACTAATGCCTCCGTGTTTTCCTAAGTTTCTGGTCTTATCATGTCAACCACTACCCAATAAACTCCAATCATTCCTTGGTGCCTCAACTGCGTAACCCTTGGAAAACAGTGTTTGTCTCGTTGTGGGAGATATAGGGCATAATATTGGGACAGTTGTGCAGATCAAATGAGATAGCAAGTGTAAAACCTTAGCACTGTCCTTAGAACCTAGAAAGCACTATACAAATGATAGATATTCCTTTTCTTATTTTTCCCAGTTACTAGTGTCATTTCATAGAAATCATTTACTATACTGCATTTTACATTTAATTTAATGTTTGTTTTGTCTCCCAGTACAATATAAGCTCCTTGTAGGGGGTATTGGATTTATTTTTATATTTGTATCCCCAGCCCCTACACAATTGTACCTGTCACATAAAAGATACTTAAAATATTTTAATGACTTATCCTATATTATAAAGGTATATTGTTTCTTGACTCAAAACTTTTGCTGATTAAATTTTACATTTTTCAAGGCTGTCACTATTCTGATGGTCCTTGGTTCTTAATATCTGAATAATTTAATCTACAATCTAATGTACCGCAATTCAAATTCCTTTTTCTATTTGTATATCTAAAAGGGCAATTAATTTAGTATATTCTAATCATCTCTCATGTTCTCTAGTAGAGATTGCATAGTGAATAATTTATCATATTTCAAGTTGAAGGTTAAAGGCAGAATAAATGACCCTTTACAATTATACTTGAAAGGTGACTTTACAAGCTTAAGCAACTGTCCAGTTCACTAAAAGCAGCTAGTTTTAAAAGTCATTTAGGAACATTTCATTTAATTATCTCTTTGGATACCAATTCCTTGTAATCTTTAAAAGCAAAAATTACATATTTGGTATTTGTAGAAAAGCTATTGAGGTATTAAGCTTGAGTAACTGACTTTTTTTGGTCCTGATTGGTAATGATGACAAAATAGTTATGATTTAATGCTTATTTAAAAGGGCTTTTCCCACATTGCAATTATGAAAATGATATTTTCATTATCCCACTTTCCATAATTGAACTTTAAATTTATGATTACCAAATTTTTACCATTACCAACAATATAATACTAATCAATTGATAAAGTATTCATTGAAGAGTCAATCATTCCAAACTTTATGAATTCTCCTTTCTGTATTTTGTCCAATTCAGTGAGTGCTGATAGGAAAAGAAGTAGGAGTCTAAGGGATGTTCAAAAGGGCACACTGCTCTGTTTTCTGGTTTTCTCTAGTACCTGTCATCAATCATAGGATGAAACTACTCCCAGAACAGCTGCCAGGCAGAGGCAAACTGCCAATGGCCAGAATCTGGCATGCAACTGCTACTCTCCATTTATACTCTTGGGGTGCACCAGAGCTTGTCAGGTACCTTGAACAGCTGGCAGGTGCTGAGAGCCTTAGCCAAGCACATTTTCGTACTTGCATTCCTCTCCCAAATGTTTTCTCCTATCTGTCATCGTACTGACTACTGTGGCTGATATTCAGCCTGGTCCTCTGGCTTTTGTGCAGTCCCATTAAAGAGGGATTATGATTTCACCAAAGCAGTACGCTGGTCTCCAGAAATGAATGGAGACCTTTTTATACTTTCAAACTATTATGTGGATTTTGTGGTATATATTCAAAGTCTATTCACCCTGCAATCCATCCCACTTTCAATAAATCAAGGGAAAACTTTTTTTTTTGCTTTTTGGAGGGGGTAGAGCAAGACAATTTGGGTTAAGTTCCCAAGGTCACACAGATAGTAAGTGTTAAGTGTTTCAGGCAGGATTTGAAGTCAGGTCCTCTTGACTCCAAGACTGGTGATCTTTTCACTGGGCCACCTAGAAGCCCCAATTGAAAATTTATTACAGAATACTCGACCGGACAAGGCATGCCTAAATGAAAGTAGTTCTTTGAATGGATTATGTGTTGGATAATGTAAGAAGAGTAGAAAATCCCCTTTTCTACAAAATTGGCTATGTCTCTTCCATCATGGATTAAAACAAACACAGACAAACCAAAGGAAACATATAGTTCAAATATGATCCACAGTAAAACATTGCTTCTTTTGATAGAGGAATGATAGACAATTGATGTGGACTATTACAGAAGATGTCAACTTTATCTGCTTTGTTGGTTCATTATGCTCAACTCTTTTATTTTTTTTTAACTTATGATAATGGGTTCTAAGGAAGGGAGGTGTTCATTCAAATGTCAATAATGTAAAATAATCACTAAAATATTTAACTCAATTTGAAGTCCACTGTTCCTTTTTTTCTCTTAAAAATTATACTGAACATAAATACCAAAATATAAATATTCCCTTATTAAAAGAACCAAATAAGGAGGATTTTATATGATATCACAAATCCACACCATATCTACCATATTTAGATTGTATCCTTGTTTAAACTATATAATTATAATTTATGATGTGACTACTTATATTTGTCAGCTTATCTTGGTACCTTGTGCAAAGTGTTGGACCAAACCTAATTTCTGCTAGACTGATGCAACATTTTACCAGTATTTTTTAAAATAAAATAATGAGTTCTTAACCAAGTAACTCCATCTTTGGATACATAAAACAATAGACACCTTTGCTTATTTTCTTCTATAAGTTATGTGTCTAAGATTTAGTACCAATTTATTCCCCTCATCTTAAACCTACCATATGTGTGTGTGTGTTTGCATAGGTATATATGTATGTCTATGTTATTACATCTATTAGTCTCTCTTCTGCTCTTCTACTCCATGAAATGTTTATACAGTACATCAATTACCCTATATCCTCTGTTTTCTTTTTACCACTTTTCAGCCTTCTTTTGTGTGTTGTCTTTTCCCATTGTAAGCTCCTACTGAAGAAAGGAGTCAACATGCAGAAAATGAAGGGACTCACCTAAACTCTCTCCAAAACCGCTCCAAGTACCCTTACATAATGCTACAAAACAAATTGCAGAGTGGTAGAACCCATAAAAGGATGGCATGAAACTAAACTAGTCAGCCTAAAAAGTTGGCAAGAAATTTCTGTTGTGGAGGGTTGAGAGGAGAGTGCAATTCTAGCACACACCTCACCCACCAAACCTGCAATAGATCTTCATGTGATTAAATCAGTGGTGGCAGTAGTGGTTTTTAGATATCTCAGCACATAGACAGTAAGGGAATCAAGCAACTTGTCAGAAGTATGTTATTTGGTCCCTTTGCTGGTACTGGGGGCAGGACTATGTTGGATTGTATATACTTAGATCTGTATCAAAGTACTGGGTCTCAGTACCATGGTAATGAAGAGTACTAACATACCAGAACTAAGTGCTGCAAGTGATCTGGCACCCCATTCACAGTTCCAAGATGGTAAAGACTGCTTATGGATGCTCACAGATAAGAGAATAGTTTAGGAGAGTACTAAACACACTCTATAGATCCTACAATATTGGGGGAAGGAGGAAACTGACAGAATTATACATGAAAAACAGCTGCAAAAAAGCTGAAGCTTCATTCAGTGGCACTTCCACTCCAGAAGCAAAGTCTCACTTTTACATAGTTACAAGTTAAGTAATAGGCTAGGGAGGTAGGGAGGGGAGAACAAACAGCAGGAAAAAAATCCTGAGTATAGAAAGTCACTGTGGATATGGGGAAGATCAAAAGATACCTCAGAAGAAGACAATAAAGCCAAAACTGCTACATCCAAAGCCTCAAAGAAAAATATATGAATTGGTCTTACACCATGAAAGAGCTCAAAAAGGATTTTAAAAATAATGTAAGAGAGGCAGAGGAAAAAATGAGAAGAGAAGTTAGAGTGATGGAAGAAAATCATGAAAAAGTCAATAGTTTAGTATATGGGGTACAAAAATATGGAAGAAAATATCATAATAAAAGCAGGATAATTCAAAGAATTCAAATTCAAGAAATACAAAATATAATTGGAGAGAACTTCTTAAAATGCATAATAAGTGGATTAACTTCCAGGAACCAAGATAGTAGAATAAGCAGTAAAACACTGCAACTGTCCCATATTCACTTTTAACGAACCAAAAAACAGCACCCCAAAAACAAATCCTAAAATAGCAAAACTAGCAAAAAGTATAAAACTATCTTGTTGTCTAAGAAACTTGGAAGAGCTGCAAAAAAGAGCCATCTCCCTCACCTAAAAAGGGAGTGCATCCCAGGAGAGGAATCATCCAAGAAAACCAGTGCAAGCCTCACCTCAGCAAAGCAGTAGTTGATCCTGAGCTCTACTGTAGAGGAGCAGGCAAACACCAACACCAGGACCTTCATGTGTCTTAGCATAACCAGGGGAATTAGCATCCTCCAGAGTCCAGACCTCCACATGTTTAAGTGTAGCCCTGGGGGAAAGCATAAACACCCCACCAGGCCTCAGCCCAACCTTATAACCACCACTAGGATCATTACTCTGCACCAAGTAAGCTGCAAGACCCCTGTGGCCTTCATCAGTGCCAACCATTCCCTCACTCCACCAGCTCATCACAGAATCAGATAGGAGAGGCACTTGAGAGGATCAGGGCAACATCAGCACACCAGGTGAAAAACCAGGGCCAGCAGATACTAGTATAAGAAGCTTGAAATAATGCCCCTTCCACACTGGTTCAGAGTTTGAATTTAAAAGAAAGGAAAATGGCAAAAGAAAGTTAAGCAAATTATAACAGCAACAACAAAAGAATATAACCATAGAAAGTTACTGTGGTAACAGGGAAGGCCAAGAAAGACCAAGACACAAATTCAGAGAAGGACAACAATGTCTAAATCCCTATGGACAAAATGCTATAGAAAAGTGGAAATGGTCTCAAGCCCAGAAAGAACTCATAGAAGAGTTCAAAAAGGAGTTTTAAGAATCATATGAGAGAAGTAAAAGAAAAATTAGGAAAAGAAATTAGAGTGATGCAAGAGAATTAGGAAAAACAAGTCAATAGCTTGGAAAACTGCTTAAAAAGTAAAATTGGTAAAATGGAAAAGGAGATAGAAAAATCCATTGAAGAATACAACTCCTCAAAGAGTACAATTGGTTAAATGGAACAGAAAGTACAAAAGCTAAAAGTTAGAATTGGAAAAGTGGAAGCTAATGACTCTATGAGACATGAAGAATCAATCAAAAAAATTCAAAAGAATGAAAAAATGGAAGAAATTGTAAAATATATCATCAAAAAAAATGATCTTGCAAAAACATCCAGGAGAGACAGTATAAGAATCATTAGTATACCTGAAAGCCATAAACAAAAGAAGTACCTGGACAGCAACTTTCTAGAAATTATCAAAGAAAACTACCCTGTTGTCCTGCAATCAGAGAAAACATAGGCACTGAAAGAATCCACACCTCTGGAAAGAGATCCTACAATATATACTCCAAGAAACATTACAGCAAATTTTCAGAATTATCAGGTCAAGGAAAAAAATACCACAAGTGGCCAGAAAGAAACAATTCAAATATTGAGAAGTTACAATCAAGATTATATAGCACTTGGAAAATGCAACATTAAAGAATCAGAGTCGGGGCAGTTAGGTGGCACAGTTTATAGAGCACCGGCCCTGTAGTCAGGAGAACCTGAGTTCAAATCCGGTCTCAGACACTTGACATACTTGCCAAGTAACTTTGGGAAAGTCACTTAACCCCAATTGCCCTCCAAAAAGAAAAGAAAAAGAATCAAACTCCATGGAACAAGATAACAAGATATTCTGGAAGTCAAAGGGGCTAGGACTACAACCAAGAATCACATACCCAGCAAAATTAAGTATAATATATCACAGGAAAATAAATGATCAATGAAATATAAGGAACTCAAGCTTTCATAAGGAGAAGATCAGAATTAAGCTAAAAATTTTACCTCTAATATCAAGTCCCCCAAGAGCAGCATAAATAGGTAAAAAAGGGAAAAGAAAACACAAGGGATTCAATAGAGCTATAGTATTCACATTCCTACATGGGAAGATAATATCTGTAATGCTTTAAAATTTCATCACTAATAACACAGCTAGAAAGAATATTCAGAGATGGGTAGAAGAGAGTGATATAAAACAAAATTTAAGGCATGAGAAAGAGGATTACAATTCGTGCAGAAGAAAGGGAGAGCTAGAGTGGAGGGTAATTTATTTCACATGAAGAGGCATGAAACACTTATTCCAGTGGAAGGGAAGATAGGACCATTGGTGAAGAACATCACCTGAACGTTACACTCAACAGTATTGTTCAAAAAGCTCAAAAAGGGAATTATATACACAGTTAGATGAATGTAAAAATCTATTTTACCCAATAGGGAATCAGGGGTGGAGGAGATCAAGTAAAGATTGGAGTGGGATGGACAGAAGGGATGGCAGATTAGGAGAGGTGGTAGACAGAAGCAAAAACATTGGTGAGGAGAGAAATGATTCAAACAAGAAGAGGGAAGAGAAAAGGAAGAATAGGATGGAGGGAAATACATAGGTAGTAATCATAACTGCAATGTGAATGGGATGGACTCTCCCATAAAATGAATAACAGAGCACATAAAATGTCAGAATCCTAAAATACATTGTTTACAAAAAACATACTTGAAGGGCTGGAGCAGAATTTATTATGTTTCAACTGAAGTAAAAAACAATAGAAGGGGTAGCAATCCTGACTTCATAAAAAGTAAAATAAAAAAATAACATAATTATAAGAGATAAGAAAGGAAACTGCATCTTACTAAAGCTTCCATAGCCAATGAAGCAATATCAATATTAAATATGTATGCACCAAATAGTAGAGCATTCAATAAAACCATATTAGTGGGAGATCTCAAGCGTCCTTTCTCAGATTTTGCTACATCTAATCCCAAAAGAAACAAGAAAGAAACTAAGGAGCAAATAGAATGTTATAAAAGTTAGATAAGTCAGACTTTTGGCATGATTTAGACATAAAGGGTGACACCATAAGGAATTAAAAGTGCAAGGAATAGTATGGGAAGGGAAGAATTCATGTCCAAAAAAGAGATAGAACACATTACAAAATATAAAGTTAGTTTTTATTATATTAAAATAAAAAATCTTTTGTGCAGACAAAACCAATGCATACAAGATTAGAAGGAAATCAGAAAGATGGTGGTGGGGAAATCTTTACAGGAAGTGCCTCTTATAAAAGCCTTATTTCTCAAATATATAGAACAGTACATCAAATTTACATGAATGCAAGCCATTCTCCAGTTGATAAATGGTGAAATGGTATGGTCAGTTTTCAGATAAATAAATCAAAGCTATCTCTAATCATATGTAATAGTAATGTTATTTGATCCCTTTGTATTGGCAAAGCTAACAGGTAATTAGCACTTAGTAATTACTCAAGCCATTAAACCCCTATTGCTGACATAAAAGGAAGGGGTTGGCTGAAACAGGAAGGAGCTAAAACCATGTGTTTATATAAAGTGAAGTCCCTGCTGGGTCAGATAGATCTTGGAGCAAATTCCTTGGAGGCAGAAGCTGCTGCTACCAGGGAGGCTGAATAGAAAAGGCCTCCCAGGCTGGAAAAAAATGATTTTGATTCTAGGAACCAGCTGGAGCTTCTGCTAAGGAGCTGCTGAGTCTGTGGGCCAGCTGGAGCTTCTGGGAGCTGCTGAAGACATCTAAGGGTCAGGTGGAGCTGATGCAGACTGAGGAAGCATGAATGTGATTATCATACTTTGTATGAACCTGTTTGTGGCTTTGTTAAGCCTTAACTTTCTGGGAATAGAGACTGTGAAGGATTTAAGGTGGACTGGATGCTGTGAGCTTCAGGATGGAACAGGAAGAGCTCATACAGCTGGACAAGGATGTGGGAGCTGTCTGCTTTTGAACACAGGTGACAGTTTAGTGAATTCACATAGGATCTGGGACCATGGAAGTGCATCCAGGGAAACTGAGAGACCATCCTGAGATAAGTTGAAATAAGACTTTACTTTGATACTGTGTACTGACTGAGAAATTGTAATTTACTAGTGATATAGGTATGGAGGGCTTGTGTATTTTCTGATGATTGAATAGTGAATGATTACTGAATAGTAATTGATTTTTAACTTCATGTGCCCCATGAATGGAGAACTTTGACTATTGTATTGGCAAGTCTCCTTAAGGATGATTGAATGATTGAGTTACTAAATGATTGAGTAACTAAATGAATCTACTTTGTTCAAAACTTTGTTACCACTATGGTGAAAATTATGTGGTGATTTTAGTGATAAGCTGTTGTGAATGCTGTATTTTGATTTTCTGTGATTAGGTGGAGCTTGTGACATTGTGAATTCTGTACCTTGATTTTCTGTGAATGTTTTGCTCTGATTTCTTATGGAATAAATAGAGTGTTCACTATACTGTGTAATCAGAATCTTGAAAAGCTGTTCACAGCAGCATTCTTCTGGAAAGCTGCTCCTGCTTGGCTTTACATCATATGAACTGCTCTAAATCATTTTTATTAGGAAAAAAAATTAAAACAACTCTAAGGTGCCACTTCAAACCTGTCAGAATAACTAATATGACAGAAAAGGAAAATTATAAATTCTGGAGATGACATTGGAAAATTGGGACACCAATGCATAGTTGGTGGAGTTGTAAAAGGATCATACTCTTCTGGAGAGCAATTTTGAAAAATGTTCAAAAGGCAAACAGTGTAAACCCTTTGATCCAGCATTACCACTATGAAATCTATATCCCAAAGAGATCATAAAAATGGGGAAAATGTCTATATATGTAAAAAGTATTTATCACAACCCTTTTCATGGTGGCAAAATCTTGGAAACTGAAGTGATTCCCATCACTTGGGAAATGGGTGAACAAGCTGTGGTATAGGAGTATAATAGACTAGTGTGGTGCAATAAGAAATGATGAACAGGAAGATATAAGAAAAAACCTGGAAAGACTTGTAAGAACTGAAGCAAAGTGAAATGAGCAGAACCAGGCAAACTTTGTACATCATATCAGCTACATTACATGATGATCAACTATGAATGACTCAGCTTATTTCAGGTATACAATGATCTAAGGCAAGTAAAAGGACTCATAAAGGAAAATGCTGTTCCATGAAAAGCCAGTTCTGAGGTTTCCCAGTGATAGGGCTGTCATCAGAACTTTGCTGATAGCCTGAGATCCAGGGCTCTTCCCTTTTCTGGGATTTTAGCCACAAGATGTTAGCTCATCTACAAGAGTATTAACACATTTTACATACTCTTCATATTGTATGGATATATCAAGGACATGATTACTGTCAAGGCCTACCTGACATCACTGTCTGGCATCTTGAAACTAAACAAAGCAGTAATGGAAAGCCTAGTGACCTATAATTACCTTCTTTGTCTTTCTACTCTATAAAAATCTTGCTCATGGTTGTCAATAAATAGATTGCTTTGACAGTCTTGCCTGGCCCCCGTTATTCCGCACTTCTCCATTTTAGTGCATCACTAGTAGCTGGCCTCATAAGAGGGTAAAATAAAAATTGAAAGAATCCAATGATTACCTCCTAAAAAGAGATCACAAAATGAAAATTCTAATTCAAGAGCTCCCAGATGAAGAAGAAAATATTGCAACAGCCAGACAGAAACAATTTGAGTATCATGGAGTCATTGTCAATATGACACAAGATTTAGGATCTTGTACATTAAAGAGTCAGAAGGTTTGAAATATGATATTCCAGAGGGCAAAGGAGCTAGCATTGCAACCAAAAATAACCTACCCAGCAAAACTGAATATAATCTTTCTGGGGAGAAAATAGATATTCAATAAAATAGAGGACTTTCAGGCACTCTTGATGAAAGGAACAGAGATGAATAGAAATTGTAACTTTCAAATACATGACCCAAGAAAAGTATACAAAGTTAAAATGGGAAAGAAAATCATAAGGGACTCAAGGTTAAACTGCATTCTTACATGTGAAGATGATTCTTCGTAAATCATAGGAACTTTTTCATTATTAGGGCAGACCTGCATAAAGGATGAGTTGTACAAGTCTGTGAAGTAAAAATGGAAGAAAAAGTCAGACGTTCAACTCCACTTAGAATAAAGTAGAAAAGTGAATTTTCTGGCCAGCACTCGTGAAGGGGAGAGGGAGGCATGAGCTGAGCAGTGGAGTCAGCACGGAGAGCAGTGAGCTGCTGAAGGTAGAAGAGGTTGATGATAAAGATGACAAGGACAAGGCAGTGGGAGCAGGCATGCCAACAGGAGCGGTGGCTCCTGGACCCACTTAGTGGGAGCAGTGAATGATGGAGGAAAAATTGCCTGCGGGGGTGGCAGTGGGGATAAAGCAGTCAGTTTGTTTTACTGGGCTGTGGGGACAGTCTGTTCCGGCCCTCGCACTCCCTCCGCCGCTTTGCCTGCATCTCCTCCTCCTCCTCCTCCTCTTCCTCCCTTCCCTTTCCTTTCCTGCAGTGGTCAAAGATGGCAGACCCTCCCAGAACAGCATCTGACTTCTTGGGGCTCACCCCACCCCCTACCCCGTGTCCTCCTTTTTCTTCCATGGCGGCTGGCGGTGTGAGTTGCGGGACTTGGAATATGGTCGGAGAAATGGAAACCAAGGAGAAGACCAAGCCTACCCAGATTACTTGATACAGCTGATGAATGACAAGAAGTTCATGAGTTCAACATCTGTGGTATATTCAACCACCTCCATTGGCTGGTGGACGAAAAAAAAATTAGCAGAATATGAAAACACATTCATAATGAGATGGCAAATGGGAGTACAGAGATAAAGAGTGCAGAGCTCCCCAACGCTGTGGGACCTATTTTTCAGTTACTAGAGAACTTACGTGGTTGTTAAAGAATATTCAATTTTAAGTTTGTTGGAAGAATCTTTGGGTCCAGAGGACTAGCAGCCAAACAACTTGAAGCAGCAACAGGATGCAAAATAATGATCCGAGGAGAAGGCTCAGTAAGAAATAAAAAGAAGGCAGAAAGAGAAGACAGTCTTAAAAAGAAGCAGCTGATGTAACTTGCAATTCTAAATGGCCCCTACAGAGATGTTAACATAAAATCACCCCTTGCCATTTCTCTTGCAGCAACAGCCCAGGCTCCGAGGATTATTATGAGGGCCTGCAAATGTTGCCCCACCAGCTGTCCTGAGTACTCCTACCTCAGCTGCCCTACAATAATTCCTTTGATCAGAAAAAACTGACTGCTGTCATGCCAAAAGGAACTCCTCATCCAACTGCTGCAATAGTTCAGGACCTAAGACTGGTTTAATTTACACATGCTATGAATACCCTTACACACTGGCACCAGTTATGTCAATCCTTGAGTATTCTATCGACCATTGAAACGAGTGGTGTATAAGGTATGGTGGCTACTAAAGTTTGGAGGCACCAAGGATTGTGACTGCAGACAGAGCCACCACTGAAAAATAACCAGTGACCTTCTGACCTCTGAATTCTTAACCCAATGATTCCCTGACCATGCCTGCCAACTGATCTGTTAACTGGTAATCTCCTTTTCTTTTCTGCCATAAGTCAAATCGCTCTCTCTCTCTCTCTCTCTCTCTCTCTCTCTCTCTCTCTCTCTCTCTGAATGTACTGTACAATGATGCATCATGCATGAACTTTTGATCAGGGATGTCATTGATGAAATGATTTCAAAAAGTATTTAAAATTTGACACGTTGTTCAGTCACTACAGTGCCCTCAAAGGGCAGAAGTTGTGGTCTTTTTTTTTTCATATTGCCTGTTAATTTGGCATAGTAAAAGAAAGTGTGTCATGAACAAAAGAATTAACAAAGAATTTTGAAAATTAATGCAAAGAACAAAACTGCAACACTATTTTTTAAAAAGAAAAAAAAATCTGAGTTAAAATTACCAAGCCTGTATTTTACAGCTCCTTAAAAGGCATAGTACATAGAGAACAAAGTACATGCATGATGTGTCACATCATTGGACAAGCTGTTCAAATTTTTTTTAAACCTCCCTGTATAGAAAAATCATTAAATATGTAAAAGCCATGCTTGACTATTTGCTGTATACATGTAAAGAAAGTGTAGAGAAAACATAATGCATCGAAACAAATGAACAAAAAAGTAAATACTTTTATTATACAATGGTGCTGGTGCAGAAATTATATACATATGTATATATATGTACACATATATGTAATATGTATATATATGGAAATGTAGCATTTTATACTTTTAAATGTTATTAAAAAGTTCATTTTATTTTCTTTTGAGATAGCTTATTTTATTTAGTTTATTCATTTTTAGTTTTCAACATTCACTTCCATAAGTTTTAAATTTTCTTCTGCTCCCTTCCTGCCTCTATCCCCAAGATATCCCCCAAGATATAGGCTCTACATATACCTATTAATATCCCTATTAAACATATTTTCACGTTAGTCACATTGTATAGAAGAATTATAATGAATGGGATAAACCAAAAGAAAGAAAGAAAAAAACAAAATAAACAAAAGAAAATTATCTGCTCTGCTCCTCATTCACATTCCATAGTTCTTTCTCTGGATGTGGATGGCGGTTTCTATTATGAGTCCTTTGGAATTGTTTTAGGTTCATGCATTGCTGAGAAGAGCTAAGTCTATCAAAATCATTCATTGGACACTGTCTCTGTTACTATGTACAGAGTTTTGCTTCTGCTCATTTCACTCAGCATCAGTTCATATGAGTCTTTCCAGGTTTTTCTGAAGTCTTCCTGTTCATCATTTCTAATAGCCTAATAGTATTCTATTATATTCATATTCCACAACTTATTTAACCATTCCCCAATTGAAGGTCATCCCCTCAATTTCCAGTGTTAGCCTCCACAAAAAAAAAAAAAAAACTGCTATAAGTATTTTTTCAGCATGTGGGTCCTTTTCCTAATTTTATGATCTCTTTGGATTACAGTCCTAGAAGTGGTATTGCTGGATCAAAGGATATGCACATTTTTATAGCCCTTTGGGCATAGTTTCATATTGCTCTGCAGAATGTTTGATCAGCTTACAATTCTAGCAAAAATGAATTAGTGTTCCAACTTTCCCACATCTCCAAAAATTATCATTTTGCAGTTTTATGTTAGTCAATCTGATAGGTAGGCTGTGGTATCTCAGAGTTGTTTTGATTTACATATCAATAGTGATTTAGAGCATTTTTTCATATGACTTTAAATACCTTGAATTTCTACCTCTGGAAATTACCTGTGCATATAATTTGACCACTTATCAAAGGGGAATGAATTGTATTCTTGTAAATTTGACTTAATTCTCTCCATTTTTTTTAAAAAATTAGACCTTTATCAGAGATACTAGTTGGGAAATTCTTTCCCAGTTGTCTGCTTCCCTCCTAAGCTTACTTACATTGGCTTTGTGTAATTTTTGTTTTAATTTAATGTGATCAAAATTATCCATTTTGCATTTCATAGTGTTCTCCATCTCTTGCTTGGTCATATATTCTCCACAAATCTGACAGATAAACTATTCTTTGCTCCCCTAATTTGCTTAAAGTATCAGCCTTTATATCTAAATAGTGCATCCATTTGGACTTTATTTTGGTATATGTTTTCAGACAATGGCTTATGCCCAGTTTCTGCCATACTATTTTCTCATTTTCCCATAAGCTTTGTCAAATAGTGTGTTTTTATCCCAGAAGCTAGAGTCTTTGAGTTTATTAAACAATAGATCGATATAATCATTGACTGCTGTGTCTTTTGTACTTAACCTATTCCACTGATGTACTACTCTATTTCTTAGCCAGTACCAAGTACTTTTGATGATTGCTACTCTATAGTACAATTTAAGATCTGGTATAGCTAGGCCACCTTTTCTAGCATTTCTTCTCATTCATACCTTTCTTATTCTGTACATTTTATTATTCCAGATGAATTTTGATATTTTTTTTCTATCTCTATAAAAGACATTTTTAGAAGTTTGATTGGAGTGGCACTGAATAAGTAAATTAATTTTGGTAGACTTGTCATTTTCATTGTATTAGCTCAGCCTGCCCATGAGCAACTATTGTTTTTGTTTCAATTATTTAGATCTGATTTTATTTGTGTGAAAAGTGTTTCATAATTGTGTTCATATAGTTCCTTGGTTTGTTTTGGCAGGTAGACTCCCAAATATTTTATAATATCTACAATGACTTTAAATGGAATTTCTTTTTCTATCTCTTGCTGTTGAGCTTTGTTAGTAACATATAGAAATGCTGATGATTTTTGTCTGTTTGTTTTATATCCTGCAATCTTGCTAAAAATGTTTATTCTTTCAAGTAGTTTTTTACTTGATTTTCTAGGATTCTCTAAGTATACCATCATATCATAAGCAAAGAGCAATAACTTAGTTTCTTCTTTGCCTATTCTAATTCCTTCAATTTCTTTTTCTTCTCTTATTGCTAAAACTGATGTTTTGAATATATTGAATAACAGTTGTGTTAATGGACATTCTTGTTTCACCCCCCCCAAATTATTGAAAAGCATGTAGGTTATCCCCATTACATATAATGCTTACTGATGGTTTTAGGTAGAAGCTATTTATTATTTTAAGGAAGGCTCCATTTATTCCAATGCTCTCTTCTGTTTTTAATAGGAATGGCTTAGTATTTTGTTGAAAGTTTTTTCAGTATCTACTGAGATAATAATATCATTTCTGCTAGTTTTGTTGTTGACATAATCATGCTGATAGTTCTCCTAATATTGAACCAGGCCTGCATTCCTGGTGTAAATATTAGCTGATTAAAGTATACTATTCTTATGATAAGTTGCTGGATTCTTTTTTGCTGATATTTTATTTAAAGTTGTTGCATCTATATTCTTTAGAGAAATTGGTGTATAATGTTATTTCTCTGTTTTGACTATTCCTGGTTTAGGTATCAGTATGATATTTGTATCATAAAAATAATTTGGTAGAACTCCTTCACCAATTTTTGCCCCAAATAGTCTATATAGTATTGGAATTTGTTGTTCTTTAAATATTTGATAGAATTTGCTTGTAAATCCATATGGCCCTTGAGATTTTTTCCTATGAATTTTGTTGATGGCTTGTTCTTTTTTTTCCCCGAAGTTAGGGTTATTTAAGTATACAACTTCCTCTTCTGTTAATCTGAGCAATTCATATTTCTTGTAAGTATTTGTGCATTTTTCCACTATGATTGTCCTATTTATGGGTATACAATTAAGTAAAACAATTCCTAACTTTTGTTTTAATTCCCTTGTTATTGGTGGTGATTTTATCCTCTTCATTTTGATACTGGTAAGTTGGTTTTCTTTTTTTTAAATAAATTAACCAAAGGCTTCTCAGTTTTATTGTTTTTTTCATAAAACCAACTTATAATTTTATTTATTAATTCAATAGTTTTCTTAATTTCAATTTTTTTAAAATCTCTTCTTTGATTTTCATCATTTCTAATTTGGCATTTAATTGAGGATTTTTCATTTGTTCTTTTTCTAGCTTTTTCAGTTAAATGATCAGTTCATTAATCTCTTCATAATGAATTCAGAACTATAAAACATCTCCTAAGAATTGCTTTTGCTGCATCCCATAATTTTTGTATTTTATCTAATTCTTTTGGATGAAGTTCTTTTGGATGAAGTTATTGATTGTTTCTATGATTTGTTGTTTGACCCACTCATTCATTAGGATTAGATTATTGAGTTTCCAATTAATTTTTAGTTTATCTTTCCATAGCTCTTTATTACATACAATTTTTATTGCATCATGATCTGAAAAGGATGCATTTAATATTTCTTTCTGTACTGGATTGTGAGGTTTTTATACCCTGGTACATCGGCAAATTTTGGGGGGATATGTGCCATGTACCACTGACTGAAGTAAAAAAAAAAAATGTTACTTTTTATCCCCTTTCAATTTTCTCCAGAGTCTGCAGTATACATTTTGTTTTTGTAATGCTAATGGGAGTTGAAGATCTTCTTTGCCCATTAAGAGGTCTCCTATTGAGCCCAACAAGATAAGCTTGATTAGAGGAGTCTTCTTTTTCAGGAAGGCCCACATCGTTTATTACTTTGTAATTGGGCAGAGTCACAAGGGTTGTGATGTCCTCTGGCTCTGAAGAAGGGTGTATATACTCTGAGGTGAGCTTTTGCTTTGGGGCTCACTCATTGAAAGATGTTCTTCTGATTTGGCCAGATTAGACTCTGGGTAGTTTTTAAGGAGGCCCTCAGTTTTGAAAACCCAAATGTTGGTTCTTTCCTCTCTAGTAACAGCATATATAGCTTTGGTCAGACAGCTCAAAGCCCTGTCTGTTTAATTTTGTTATTTTCTCTGTATTTTTTTCTGTTTTTAATTTGTATTTTCTCCAAATTTCAGGGTGCTGACTTTTTCCCCTGAAATTTATATATATATATATGTGTGTGTGTGTGTGTGTGTAATTAAAGCAAAATTGTTGTTCACTTTAAAGTTGGTTTTCTTTAGAAAAGCAGATAAAAGGACCTGTGCTAGCAGTCATCCAAGGGTGCTTGTTGTTATTCTTTTCTAAAATTCTATTCACCTCCTTAAATTCTTTCTTGTTTATTTTGAGGTTAGATTTGTCAAGTTTGTAGAGGGGGAGGTTGAGTTCCCCCACTAGTATAATTTTGTTTTCTATTTCATCCTGTAACTCCCTTACTTCTCCTCTAAGAATTTGGATGCTATGCCACTTGGTGCCTATACGTTTGGTAATATTACTTCACTGTCTATGGTGCCATTTAGCAGGATAAAATTTCCTCCCTCATATCTTTTAATTGGATCTTTTTTGTTGTTGTTTTTGCTTCATCAGAGATTAGGATTGCTACCCCTGTTTTTTTGTTTTTGTTTTGTAGCCTTTTATCTTTATCCTGTGTGTCTCCACCTGTTTCAAATGTTAATTTTTAAGTCATTCTGCTATCTGCTTCCATTTCATGGAAGAGTTCATACCATTCACATTCAGAGTTATGATTACTGTGTCTGTCTTTCTCTCCATCCTATTTCTCTCCCGGTTTATGTTTTTATTTCTCCCTTCTCCCTTACACTCCTCAAAAGAGTTTTGCTTTTGACCACCATCTCCCTCAATTTCCCTTCTCTCCCATTTCATCCCCCTTTCCCCTCCTATTACCTGCAGGACAAGTTAAATTTCTATATTTAAGTTAGGATAATATTCTCTCCTTAAACACAATCCAATGAGATTAAAGTTTAAGCAATGTGCATTTCCCTCCTTTCTTTCCTTCTGCTATAATATGTTTTTATGCCCTTCATGTTATGTAATTTATCCTTTTCTGCCTCCTCCTTTCCTCTTCTCCCAATATAATCCATTTGCACCCCCTAATTAGGTTCTTTATCATCATATCAGTTAATTTATACCCATACCCTATTTTTATGTATATCCTTTTTAAATATTGTAATAAAGATACAATTCTCAAAGTTTATAAGCATCATCTTCCCATGTAGCAATGTAAAAAAATTTTCTTTCTCTGTTTACCTTTTTATGACTTTTTTGAGTCTTCTATTTCAAGATCAAATTTTCCAGTGAGCTATGGCCTTTTCATAAGGAAGGTCTGGAAGTCCCTTATTTCATTGAATAGCCATCTCCTAAACCTGAAAGATTTTGCTCAGTTTTGCAGGGAAATTGACCCTTGGAGGTAATCAAAGTGCCATCTTGGTTGTAATCAAAGTATATTCCAAGTCTTCTGATCTTTTAATGTAGAAGCGGCAAGGTCCTGTATGATCCTGACTGTAGTTTCAAAATATTTGAATTATTTCTTTCAGCCTTCTTACACTATTTTCTCCTTGACCTGATAATTCTAGAATTTAATTACCATATTCCTTGGTTTTTTTTGTTTTGTTTTGTTTTTTAATTTGCGATCCCTTTCAGGAGGTGATTGGTGAATGCTTTCAAAGACTATTTTACTTTCTTTTTCTAGGACCTTGGTGATTTTTGTTGATGATTTTTTTTCCTTTTTTAAGTTGATTTCTTATTTGCTTTTAGTTTACAACATTCAGCTCCACAATCTGTTTAGTTTCAAATTTTCTCCCCCTCACTCTCCTCCAACCACCATGGTATCATGCAATCAGATAGAGGATCTAAAAATACCTTCATATTAAGTATTAGTCATGTTGTAAAGAAGGATCATAACCAATGGAATGGATATTGGGAATGAGGAAATATATATATAAAACAAGAAAAATGAAGAGAGCAAGTGGTTTGCTTCAATTTGCATTCAGATTCCATAGTTCTTTCTCTGGATGTGGATATCTCTTTACATTGTGAGTCCTTTGGTGTTATCGTATAACCTTGCATTACTGAAAGTAGACCAGTCTATCAAATTTATTCATCACACTTAGGTTGTGTCTGTAATTGTGTATAGATTTCTCCTGATTCTGCTCTTGTCACTCAACATCAGTTTATTTAAGTCTCTCCAGGTTATTATGAAGTCTGTCTGCTCCTCATTTCTTATAGCACAAAAGCATTCCATTACATTCATATACCACAACTTGTTCAGCCACTCCCCAGTTGATGGGTTTCCCCTTGATTTCCAATTCTTTGCCACCACATGAAGGGATATCACACACACACACACACACACACACACACATATACACATGCACACACATATTTGTATATAAGGGACTACTTCCCACTTCTATGATCTCTTTGGGATAGAAGTGGTATTGCTAGGATAAAGGGTGTGCATTTACTCATAGCCTATGGGCATAGTTCCAGATTGCTTTCCAGAATGGTTGGTTCAGCACACAACTCCACCAACAATGCATCAATGTTCCAATTTTTCCACATCCTCTCCAGCATTTATAATTTTCCTGTTTTGTCATCTTAACCAATCTGACTGGTGAGATGTGGTATCTCAGAATTATTTGTATGTGCATTTCTCTAAACAATAGTAATTTAGAGCATTTTTTTCATATGCTCATAGATATCTTTAATTTCATCCTCTGAAAACTGTCTTTGACCATTTATCAATTGGGGAATAATTTGTATTCTTATAGATTTGACTCAATTCTCTATATATTTTAGAAATAAGGACTTTATCAGAGATACTGATTGTAAAATTTTTTTCCCAATTTTCCGCTTCCCTCTTAAACATGGTTACATTGGCTTTATTTGTAGAGAATCTTTTTTATATGATGTAATCAAAATTATCCATTTTGCATTTTATGATGCTCTCTAACTTTTGTTTGGTCATAAAATCTTCCCTTCTCCATAAATCAGACAGGTAAACTATTCCTTGCTCTCCCAGATTGCTTAAAGCAGCAGCCTTTATACCTAGATCATTCACACATTTCAACTCGATTTTGGTATAGTTTGTTAGATATTGGTCTATGTCCAGTTTTACCAGCAGTTTTTGTCAAATACTGAGTTCTTATCCACAAAACTGGGGTCTTTGGGTTTTTCAAACATTAGGTTACTATAGGCATTGACTGCTGAGTCTTGTGTATACAATAGATCCTGTTGATCTACTTTATTTCTCAGCCAGTACCAAGCAGTTTTGAGGACTGCTGCTTTATAATGCAGATTAAAAGCTGGTATGGCTAGGCCACATTCCCTAGCATTTCTTTTCATTAATTTCCTTGATATTCTGGACCTTTTTATTCTTCCAAATGAATATTGTTACTATTTTTTTCTAGCTCTATAAGTAATTTTTTGGTAGAATTATCGGTATGGCACTAAATATGTAATTTAATTTGGGTAACATTGTCATTTTTTATTATATTAGCTCGACCCAGCCACATGAAAATGATGTTTTTTCTAGTTAGATAGATCTGACTTAATTTGTGTGAAAAATGTTTTGTAGTTGTGTTCATATAGGTTGTGGGTTAGTTTTGCCAGGTAAATTCCCTAATATTTTATAATGTCTACAGTAACTTTATATGGACTTTCTCTTTATATCTCTATTGTTGATTTTCTTTAGAAATATATTTAAATGGCAAGGATTATGTGGGTTTATTTTACATCCTGCAACTTTGCCAAAGTTATTTATTATATCAAGTATTTTTTTTACTGAATTCTCCAGGATTCTCTAAGTATATCAATTTTTCATCTTCAAGATTAATAGCTTAGTCTTTTCTTTGCCTAATTTGATTCCTTCATTTTCTTTTTCTTCTCTTGTTGCTACTCCTCACATTTCTAACACCAAATTCAATAAGAGTGGTGTTAGTTGACATCCTTGATTTACCCTTGATCTTATTGGAAATGCTTCTAGGTTATCCCCATTACATATAATACTTGCTAATGGTTTTAGATAGATGCTATTTATTATTATAAGAAAGACTCCATTTATTCCTATACTTTCTCTTGTTTTAATAGGAATAGCTTTTGTATTTAATCAAAAGTCTTTTCTGCATCTTTTGAGATAAATAATAATATGGTTTCTGCTAGATTTGTTGTTAATATGATCAAATATATTGTGAGTTTTCCTAATATTGAAACATCCTTGCATTCCTAGAATGAATCCTACTTGATCAAAGTGTATTATTCTCATGATAAGTTGCTGTATTCTTTTTGCTAATATTTTATTTAAAATTTTTGCACCTATATTCAAGAGGGAAATTGCTCTATAATTTTCTTTCTCTGTTTTATCTCTTCTTGATTTAGGCATCAGTACCATATATGTGTCATAAAACAAATTTGGTAGGACTCCTTCTTCCTCCATTTTAACAAACAGTTTGTAAAGTATTGGAATCAATTGTTCTTTAAATGTTTGATAGAATTCTTAGGTAAATCCATTTGGCCCTGGAGATTTTTTTTTCCTAGGGAGTTCATTGATGGTTTGTTCAATTTCATTTTCTGAGATGGAGATATTTAAGAAATTTGCTTCCTCTTCAGTTAATCTGGTGAAATTATATTTTTGTAAATATTCATCCATTTCACCAAGATTGTCAGATTTATGGGCATACAAGTGGGCAAAATAATTCATAATTTTTATTTTAATTTCCACTTTTTTGCAGGTAGATTCACCCTTTTCATTTTTGATACTCATAATTTGCTTTTCTTTGTCCTTTCTCTTGTTATCATATTAGCTAAAGGTCTTTCAATTTCATTGATTTTTTTCATGAAACCAGCTCTTAGTTGTTTTTTTATTAATTCAATAGTTTTCTTACTTTCAATTTCATTAATATCACCTTAGTTTTCATTTTTTCTAATATAGCACTTAATTGGGGGTTTTCATTTTGTCCTTATTCTAAGTTTTCAGTTGCGTGCACAATTTATTGACCTCCATTCTTTATTTTATTCATGTATGCATTCAGCTATATAAAACTTCTCTGAGGAACAGCTTTTGCTGCATCCCACAAGTTTTGGTATTTTGTCTCATTATTTTCATTCTCTTGAATGAAGTTGCTGATTGTTTCTATAATTTCTTGTTTGACCCACTCATATTTTAGGATTAAATTATTTAGTTTCCAATTAGTTTTTAGTCTATCTTTCCATGGCCTTTTGTTGCATATCATTTTTATTTCATCATGATATGAGAATGATGCATTCTATATTTCTGCCTTTCTGCACTGAAATTTGAAGATTTTATGTCCTAGTTCATGGTCAGTTTTTGTGTGTGTGCCATTTACTGCTGAGAAAAAGGTATATTACTTTTTATCCCCATTTTGTTTTCTCCAGAGGTCTATCATATCTAGTCTCTCTAAAATTCTATTCGCCTCCTTAATATCTTTCTTTTTTATTTTGAATTTAGATTTACCAAATTCAGAGAGTAGGAGATTGAGGTCCCCTATTAGTATAGTTTTGCTATCTATTTCTTCCTCTAATTCCCTTAACTTCTTGTCTAGGAATCTGGATGCTATACCACTTTGTGCATATATGTTAAGTAACAACAGTGCTTCATTATTGATGGTAATTTTTGACAGGATATAGTTTCTTTCCTTATCTCTTTTAATTATATCTATTTTTGCTTTTGCTTTATCTGAGATAATAATTGCTACCTTTTTTTTTACTTTAGCTGAAGCATTATATATTCTATTCCAGCCATTTACATTTTCCCTGTACGTATCCCCTTGTTTCTAATGTGTTTCTTGTAGACTGCTTATTGTAAGATTATGGTTTTTAATCCATTCTGCTATCCACCTCCATTTTATGGGAGAGTTCATGCCATTCACATTCACAGTTATGATTATTATCTGTGTCTTTCCCTTCATCCATTCACTTCCCTGTTTGTGTTTTTATTTCTTCCTTCTCCATTCCCCTCCTTAAGTGTTTCACTTTTGACCACCCCCTCCCTCAGCATTTGATCCCTATGCACCTCCCTCCTTTTACCTACCCTTCCCCCTTACTACTATTTGCCTCCCTTCTAACCACCCCACCTTTTATCCCTTACCCCTCCAACTTCCTGGGGAGCACAATACAATTTTTACACTTATCAAAGTATTTTATTCCCTCCTTGACCCCAAACCAATGAGAGCAACTTTTATACAGTGTTCTTCTCCCTCCCTTCTTCCCCTATACTATAATGAGTTTTTATCTTTTCACATTAAAATCTTAAACTTCACTGGTTATGTTGATCCCTCATTGAACCAGAACCAATTTTAATAAAGTTTATATGGTGTTCATCTCCCTCCCTTCTTTCCCTCTACAATAGTACATTTTGATGCTTCTTCATGGGGCATAATTTACCCTTTTCTGCCTCCTCCTTTCCTCTTCACCCATTACAGTCCCTTTGTACACCTTAATACGTTTTTTTCTCATCAAATTAGTTCATTTAGACCCACTCCTTCTATCTGTGTACATCCCTTTTAAATGTCGTGATAATTATATAAACTTCAATATTGACAGGTATTAGCTTCCATATAGGGATGTAAACAGTTTGCCCTTGCTAAATCAGATCTTATGTGAATGTGTGCATCAGTGTGTGTGTGAGTGCATATGTTTTTGTGTGTGTGTTTGTGTGTGTGTTTTCCTTTACCTTTTTATGTCTTTCTTGAGTCTTGTAATTGGAGGTCAAATTTTCCATTGAGCTCTGTTTTTTTTCTATTTTTTTCTCCCCATTTTTCACCTTCCCACCAACCCCAAAATAGCAGTCCCACAGAATATCTGCTTCTCCAATCTGGCTCTCCCATATCTTCTCTCATACCCCCTTTGACTTTTCCAGCAGGGCATAGTGGATCTCTATGCCCCAGTGCCTGTATAACTTATTTCCCAATTACATGTAAAATAGTATTATTAATAGTATATAAATGTATATATATACATAAATATATATAAATGTATATAAATATACATATATATTTAACCATTTGATTTTAAAACTTTGAATTGCAGATTCATTCCCTTCCTCCCTTGTCACCCTCACCCACTGTAACAATAAGCAGTTCAGTATAGGTTGTAAATGTGTAGCTTATGCAAAACATTAACATAGTTCATATGTTGTAAAAGACTGACTATATTTCCCTCCCTCCTATCCCACCTTCCACTGGTTCTATTCTCTACTTTCATCCCATTCCTTTTCAAAAGTGGGTGCTTCCAACTTCCCTCCACCCCAGCTTTCCCTCCATTCCATCATATCACCTCTCATCCCCTTCCCCCTTATTCTCCTGTAGAGTGAGATACCCTATTTAGTGTGTATTTCATTCCCTCCCAGAGCCAAATTCAATGAGAATAAGGTTAACACATTCCCTTTTGTCTTCCTATTCTTCTCCTCCTTTGTAACCATTTTCCCTTGCCTCTTCTATATGAGATAGTTTACCCCCATTCTGTCTCTCCCCATCTTATCTCATTATAGTCCTCTCTCACCTCTTAATTTCACCTTTTAAATATCATCCCTTCCAATTAATTTGGTCCTGTTCCCTAAATCTATGTCTACTTGTAAACATATATACACACATTCATACATGTCTTCATAAACCAGAATACCCTCCGATATATATATTCAACTATTTCATACTGAGAAAAGTTTCATCAGTTACAATTATGGTTTTCCCATGTAGGAATGTTAATATTTCCACTTTGATAAGTTCCTTATGGTTCCTCTTCCTTGTTTACCTTCTCATGATTCTCTTTTTAAAAAAAATTTGTGATTTTATTTTATCTCTTTTTAATTTTTTTTAATTTTTCAAATGTTTTATTAATTTCTGATTTTCATCATTCATTTCCACCAGATTTTGAGTTACAAATTTTCTCCCCATTTTTCCCCTACCCACCACCCCAAAATAGTAGTCCCACAGGATATCCCCTCCTCCAATCTGCTCTCTCTTTCATCAGTTACAATTATGGTTTTTCCATGCAGGATAGTTAATATTTCCACTTTGATAAGTTCCTTATGGTTCCTCTTCCCTGTTTACCTTCTCATGATTCTCTTTTTTTAAATTTTTTTGTGCTTTTATTTTATCTCTTTTAAAATTTTGTTAAATTTTTCAAAGGTTTTATTAATTTCTGATTTACATCATTCAATGTCTATTTTGCCCCCTGCTTCTAAAACATCAGGGCAGTTCTCCTTGAGAATTTCTTGGAGGATGATTTCTAGTTTCTTTCTTTGATCATGGCTTTCAGGTAGTCCAATAATTTTTAAATTATCTGTCCTGCATCTATTTTCCAGGTCAGTAGTTTATCCAATGAGATATTTCACATTGCCTTTTATTCTTTCATTTGTTTAGATCTGTTTAATAGCATCTTGATTTTTCCTAGTCATTAGCTTCCATTTGCTCCAATGTGATTCTGAAGGAATGATTCTCCTCATTGAGCTTTCGATATTCTTTTTCTGTCTGGCAAATTTGCCTTTTTAAGGTATTCTTCTACTCATTGCTTTTTTGAGCCTGTTTTGGCATTTGAGTTAGTTTGTTTTTTAAGGTGTTATTTTCCTCAGTCATGCTGTTGACTCTCATTTCATAATTTTCTTGCTTCATTCTCATTTCTCTTCCCAATTTTTCCTCCACTTCTCTTATTTGCTTCTTAAGGTCCTCTATGACTTGTAACCAGCTCATGTTTTCCTTTGATGTTTTTGGTGTAGGAGTTCTGACTTCACTGTCTTCCTTCTGTTCCATGCTTTGATCCTTTTTGTCTCCAAAATAGGAGCCCAATGTTGGGTTTTCTCTTTGCTTTGTTTCCTTTTCCTGGGCATGTTGCCACTAAATTACTTAACTTTTGGGCTTTTTCCACAGTAGGACTCTGCTATGAGACAGGGGAGCTTCCATCCTAAATTCTGGGGTTTTCTCAGCTGCTAGTTCTATTAGTTGGGAGCCCTTGCTGAAGCCTCCACATGCTCTGGCAAGATGGACACACACCCCAGGACCTCCACCCTAGACCATAATTCAGATCTAAGCAGGTTAAAGCAACAGCGAGCACCCCTCAGACTGGTCACTTGTTCCCCCTACACTCTGGAGTCCAGAGCTAAAGCTGCCACATGGAATCGGCTGCTGCATTGCAGGCCTCAGCATCTTCTAGGCCTGGGGGCAAAAACCGATGTACTCCCAACTACTGGTCCCATAGTCCACACTGTACTTACCTCTCATTTTGTCCTTTGCATATATGTGTTGATAAATCTAGAAATGACCACAGCTGTAACTGATCTGGCATCCCTCCAGCCAGCCGTTCATCAGGCCCGCCCTGGGGCTAAAACCTTGCACTGCGGTTAGCTTTTCTGTGTCATTTTGTGGGTTCTATAGCCCCAAAGTTTATTTAGAGTTCCCTTTTACATGAATTTGGGAAGGTGAAGCCAGAAGCCCCGGGGAGGACCTGCTTCTATCAAGTCTTAACATACTTCAAAGTTCAGTTCAGGAGCTAAATACTTCCCAAAGACCACCTTGACCCTTGTCTTTCCCATATACTTGTTTATCTGTAGGGCCAATTTTACTTATTTTTCTTTATTTTCCAAAATTTTATTTTAGACTCAAAAGCCAGAACACAAGTACAGAATAGAAAAAAGAAACAAAAACATATCATAAAGTTAAATATTACAACATAAACACAAAGTTAGAATGGAAAAAATTTAGTGTGCATAGTAGAACATTAGAGGATTCAAAATATGTAACAATAAAATTTCATTTAAAGAAACCTTATCTGATAAATAATTTTCATTGTCTGGAGAATTGTCCATTTTTTCCTAACATATTTGTGAGTTTTCTTTTGTTTTCTACTATGCACTTTTTCACTTTGTTCTTTTTTCACTCAACTGAACCCCCCAATGGCCACAATAAAGTTTAGATACTCTGTATATTGATAACTATATACATACCTCCACCTGCAGGCTTCAATAAAGTCAAGATAGGTTTCTCTATAGTTATAGATATATACATACATATATACATGCATAAATAGATAGATGCTTTCCAAACATATTCTACTCCTGATCTTTGTTTTTATGTATGGGCATATCTCTTGTTGCCTATCCTTCCAGGCTCCTCTGCTTTATTTCTACCCTCTACCTTGCCCTCCCGTGACTTGCCTACCCAAATCCAAAGATCTCTCCCCTATCCTCCCATCCCCATAAAACGAAACAGTCCCCTATATTCCAATTTTACCTATTCCCTCAACCTCACCTCTAAAGATTCATGTGAGTGTGGGCAATATATTTTCATGTATACATAGATAGATGGCACAGGATGAGTTGAATATGAAGGGATGATACCTAAAAAAATAAACTTAAGAAGAGAGGGAGGAATTGATTGTGAGAAGGAGAAAGGGAGAGATATATTGGGGTAAATTTTCTCATAAAACAGAGGCAAGAGAAAACTGTTACAATGGAGGGGAAGAGCAAGAAGGTGAAAGGGAATGGGACAACCATATTCTCATTGAACTTAGCTTAAAGAGGGAATAACATGCACACTCAATTGGGTATCTTACCCTACAGGAAAATAGGGAGCTAGGGGATAAAGGAAGATGATAGAAGAAAGAGCAAATGGGGGGAGAGGGTAGTTAGAAGCAAATATTTTTTTAAAAGGGATAGTGTCCAAGGACAAAATGGTATAAGGGGGGTGGGATAGGATGGAGGGAAATATTGTCTTTCACAATACAATTACTATGGAAATGACTTGGGTAACTACACATTTACAACCTATTTTGAATTCCTTATCTTCCTAGTGGGAGTGGGTGAGGAGGGCAGAAGGGAAAAAAACCCAGAAATCAAAGTCCTAAAACAAAATATTCAAAAAAAAATTTACATGCAACTGGGAAATAAGATATACAGGCACTGGGGTACAGAAATCCATCTTGCCCTACTAGAAAGTTAGGGCGGTGATGGGGGAGGTTATAAGAGAGAACAGATTGGCAGAAGTGGAATTCAGTAGGCTTTCTATTTTGGGGTGAGATGTAGGTTAAAGACAGGTTGGGAAAATTGTAAATCAAAATCTTGTGGAGATGAATGTTGAAAAGTAAAAATAAATAAATATTTTTTTAAAAAATAAAAAAGTATTTATTAAGATCTTCTGTGAATCCTTTCTCAGCAAGTGTCCATTTGACACTACTCTTTGGGGGATTCTTTACTTCAATATACTCCTCTGAAGATGAACCCAGGTCATCTCTATTCCCATAATAAATCATGCATTTTTTGTGGTAATATCTTAATTTTTGTTATCACCTCTAGCCCTGAGGTGTGGGAAATTGTGCCTCTTTCCCTATATCTTCAGTTCTCCCCTCTAATCTGAAATCAAAGCCAAAGCTCCACCCTCCTGTTAACTGCCCACAGGAAGTGACTCTCTCCCCCACTGTTATTTCAGTCACCTGGGTGTGATGGTTCCTTCTCACCCCAACTGCTCTTGGCTGCACAGCTTGATCTGGTGTTCTTTGTCAGCAAAGATTCCCTCAATCTTCTTTGATGCTGAATGCCTTTCTCCCCTCACTATCCAGAGATAAAAGTTCTGGTGGCTGGGACCAAGGTAGCCTTTCAAACCCACTAACCCCAAGATTTGCTGCTTGTCCTTAACATGAAACTTATCCTTGAGGGGTTTACTCTTCACAAGGACCAAACCGTGTCCTGCTGTTTTTCTTCTGATTTCCCAGCAGTACCCTGGTTATGTCCCTATTCTTATTTATCTCCATCCACACTTTGTTTGCCCTAAGGTGCAGTTTTAACTCTCTTGTGGGGGAAAACCTTGAGAGCTTTGAATTTCCTGACCTACTCTGACATCTTCCCAGAATCCTCTCACAAATTTTACTTTCAAAGGAATTGTTTTCTTCAGTGATTTTTTTTTCATTTTGTCAATTGCATTTTTAAAAGAATTCATCATTTGTTCTTCTATTGCTATAATTTGACTTTTAAAGTCCTTCTTGAACTCTTCCAACACATTGTTTGTCTTTGAGACTAATTCATATTTCCTTTGAAATTTCAGGTATGGATTTAGTGTCAATGCTGTCTTCTTCTGAATTCATATTTTGATCTTTCCTGTCCCCATAGTAAGAATCTATGCTCTTTGCTTTATTAAGTTGATTTTTGCTCATTGTGATTGTCATTTGCTGGCTTTTAAAGTGGATTTCTGCTTCTGGGACATATGGCCCTCTGTCCCGTGATTCTTGTTCTGGGCGCTAGGAGCCTGTTTATTGCCCTTGTGTGCTGTGTCCTCTGGTTCTGGCATCTGGAAGCTACATACTTAAGTAGCTTACCTGGTGCTGAGCTGGAGTTGACTGGTGTGTGCCAAGACCAGGTGACATCTTTCTTCATTTCGCCAGGGTTGCATTTTAGATCATGGCATGAAGTGTGTGGGAGGTGATCTGATCACTGGAGGTCTCCTCCTCCCCTAGGTTTGCACTACAGCAGACGTGGGTAGGCTCAGCCACTGGTGGATGCCTTTCTGTGTCAGTGTCTGATGATTCTCCTCACTGTGTGAAGGCATGAGGGGGTCCTGGTGTTGGTGCTTGCTCACTCCACCACCCTTGGCACAGTATCTCCCACTGGTCTTCTGAGGTGGACCTTGCTGCTGGCCTGCTGGGATGCCTCCTGTCCTGTACTGATCCCCTTCAACCACAACAAGAGGAATCTTTTTTCCATCATTCCTCCTAGCCTCCAGACTGCCACTACCTGTTTTTCTTCTGGCTCAGACTAAAAGACTTCCACTACCTGTTTTTCTTCTGGCTCCACTATTTCAGGATTTTTCCTGGGGCAATATTCTATAGGTTTTTCAAGATCAGCAAGGGAAGGTGAGAATCACTTATGCTTTACACTGCCATCTTGTTTCCTAGAAATTTAAATAGGTGACTTTCAAACATTCAGTCTGCTGTCACAGTCCCTGCACAAGGAGCAAAGTACATTTTCATATTACTTTACAGTTCAATCGGAAGCCTGCAGAAGAATAACCAGAACAGGGATTCCAAAGAAAAAGAGAAACCTACAATTCTGTCATTCTGAACCAGCAGAGCTATCCAGCTGCTAATAGAGGCAGAGTGTAGCAACAATCATCTATTCCTCAAGCCCAAACACAGGTCAGAAACTTGCATATCAGTGACAAAAGGGGAACTACTCTGACCTTACAAAGCTTCAAGCTGGTTTTGTTATGCTGAAAGCTAACAGGTCCCCAAACCAAACTGTTGTCCCTCATTGCCTGAAAGTACACAAAATTCATTACCCCCAATATGGTAGCAACTGGATCAGCTCAATATTCTTCTCCAGAATTGTGAAGAGTTTAAAATCAAAACATAGACTGAAAGAATGTGTAACCAAATAATAAAAACAAGGAATCTCACCATGAAAAGCAATTAATGTAATAGGGACTTCCAAGGAACACATCCAGATGAATAGATGGGCTCCAAATCATCTATTAGCAAAATCTCAAAGAAAAATAGAATCTGGGTACAAATTCAACTAATCAGATTAAAAATAAATGTTTATATATATTTTCTAAATTAAATGAGAGTCCAAGGGGGAAATTTTTGGAAAATATATGGCTTACGGGAAAATATCAATTGGAAAGTTGGAAACTAGGCCAAGGTGAACAAAACCTTGTCCAAACAACAAACTACCTGAAAGTTAGAATGAAAGAAATAGAGGAAAATACGTTTGAGAGGTAACAACACATATTATCATACAGTTGAAAGATTGGTGATTGGAGGAACATGTAAATGTTATATAACAAAATTAAAAAAAACTAACCTGTAAAACGAATTTAAAAAATTAAGAATTACTGAACTACTTAAATGCCAGGCCCATGGGGAAAGAGCCTGGATATAATTTTCAAGAAACATTAAAAGAAAACTCACAATACCTTTTACAACTAATAAGTAAATTTGAGATAGAAACCATTGGTCTCCTCCAGTAAGAAACCAAATGAAAACTCCCAGGAAGATTTTAGCCAAAATTCAAAGATTCCAAGTCTAAGTAAAAGTACTGCAAATAACCAAAAAGAAAAACAAAATCAAGTACCAAAGATAAAGTCAGAAATCCCTATTTATCAACCAAAACTATAAAGGAGGAAGGATTGTGGAACACAGTACTCCTGAAGGAGATATTGGATTACAGCCAATAATAACCAAACATAGCAAAAGTGAATATAATCTTACAACGGAAAAATGATCTTAAATATAATGGAGGACTTCTAAGCATTCCTGATCAAAATATCAGAGCTATGTAGAAGCTTAGATGATCAAACATACGAGTTAAGATAAATGTAAAAGTTAAATAACAACAGAAAAAGAAATAAGTGATAAATCAAGGTTAAACTGCTTATACTCCAATTTCAGGAAATAATGTGTTCCTTTCAACCCTAGCATCTTAGACATCATTGAGACCTATCAACTCAGGGAGAAGACCTGGAAGTCATTCTTTTTTCTGGCTGTACTTAAAAGGGGGGAGGTAGATTAAAATATTGGGGAAGAGGAAAGGAAAAGGTAGCTTGGGGAAGTTATCTCACATAGTTTGGATGTGCAAGTAGAAATCTGTACAAACTCCTAGGGGTGGAAATAGAGGCTGACACTTAATCTTCACTCTCATTTGAACTGAACAAAGGTGGAAAGAATATATGCACAGTTGTCCACAAGTGGAAACTATGATTAAAATTAGTAAAAAAAAAATATTTGAATATAAATAAGCTACATAGTATGCTTGAAGGAGCACTTGTCTTAATCTCAGAAGATCTAGCTTCACAATATGGCCTGATATTTCCAACTCTCAGATTTAAAATAAGTATAACAGTACTTGTTCTACCTATATCACATGATCATTTTGAAGAATATATATTTAAACCATAAACTATGATGTAAGTGTGAGCTTTAATTATTATCTATAAAATGAACAAATTAGGTTAGGTACTTTCTGATGTTCCTTCCAACTCCAGAATACTGTGCTTCCATGTTCAAGTATTTTAACACTATTTTCTCAAAATAGTCATCAATATCAGCTCTGAAATTTCATTTTTACATATATTCATGTGATTGGGGGTGGGGATAATTTAATAAAGATATGATAATTTGCATTTTATGACCACGTTTCCAAATCAATAGCAAGGGTTAGACATCACATATAACCATGGGGTTAGAGGTACACTTGTTTCTTGAGAAAAAAAAAAGATGCATATAATTTTGCCCAATTCTAAGTTAAACAACATTTGAATTGTTCAAAGAAATTAATTTTATTTTATTAGGGGAAAATGTGTTATGCAAAGATTTTCTGAAATGTAGCTTTATGGATAATGCCAAATGTTATAAAGTCTGTTAAATCTTGGATTGTAACAAAATAAAAAAATGGAAAAAAGCAGACACTAAATTTCAGTAATCCATTTTTTATCTTCTGAGAAAATATTCTTAACATAAAAATAACCTAACTTACTCTTCATTATTATTTTGGTACACTCTAATTACAAAATTCTGCTACTTGGGCATAATTTGGTCCTTGCAAATCTTGCCTGTCATCAGTGCAATTTTTTTTCATTTTTTTCATTATTGTATTGTAATCTAATATACTGGAATTTATGAACTACCAGACTAAAGAAATAACAGAATAACCTTTGCTAGAGTGCTGCTTCATCTAACATAATTAGTTTGTCATTGTGAATTTATAGGGCAATGTATGATATTGAAAATTTTCTTGTTGCCATAAGAGTTACACTGTCTTGAAATTAAATATGCCAACTAAGAAATCCCCTTCCTAAAACATTGTTCAGACATTTTTATTGCACTGGAACAGTGGGCACTATTAAGTGAAGATTTATATGCTTGACATAATTGCCCATTAAAATGAGTGGGAGATACTGTTCAGTGTAAGTAAAGGAAGATCACCAAATTTAAGCCATAAATGACATATCAAGGAATAATCTCTTCCAGCACATTTTCCTAGAAACAAAAGGCTAAAAAACAATTCCCTAACAAAAGTCCTGTTCCATTTTGCAGTTGTGAAACAAAGATGCAATGCTATGGCATGACTAATTTGATGCTATTCTGATAAGTGATTGAAACATCCATATTATTGAATGATCCAACTGGCATATGACTAATCATGTATGGTGAGGCAGAGAGATGCTACATCAATTAAACAGCTAATATATAGAAAAGAGTGAAATTATACCATAAATGTTAATTGTTTTGATTTTTAAGTAAAATTAATTATAATCTCATAAGTGAAGAAAATCATGACCAAAGGCAATTCTTATGAGGACAAATTCTAGGTCTAAATCTCCCACAAACTAGCCATGGTAGGTCTTGGTCAAGTTATCTAACCTGTTTGAGTCTCATTTTCCTTCTCTATAAAATGAAAGTTTTGACTCAATGACCTCTTTGGTCATTTATAGCTTGCATATTGTGTAATTCTAAATTCCATTGAAAATATTAATATTTTGCATTTACACATCATATTAAATGTTTAACACCCTTTCTCTGAATGTCTTTGTGATGTTGGTAGTGTAAATGTTATTACCACCTCTTACAGAAAATGAAATTAAGGGTAAGAGATGTTAACAATTTCTCCAGGTTAATTAATCTTATAAATGGAATAACCATAACTGAGATTAACATCTAAGATTCTTCCTAAAATGTGATTTTTTACCTATCACACACTCTCTCACATCTAAGATTTAGAATAAAATTTTGAAATACATTCCAGTTTTAATCAATAAAATTTTACATTTAATTATGAAAAGGGAAGTAATAAAATTAGAATTATGGTACAAAACTAGTTGTTCACATCTGGTAATTTAAAACAAAATTTTCCAGAATATTTTCTGTTATAAATGGCTTACATAACTATTGCCAAACACCAAAACTAGCTTCCAAGTAACCATAAAAGGTGCATATATTTTTCTGAATTTAGTAGAAATGAAAAAAAATGGACTTGCATAAGTTTCATGGTACATAGTAATATAAATCAGTAGTGAACTCCCTATAACTAGCCACACAGCCCCCAACTTTCCACATGGAACATAAACATGACTCAAGCAAACATTTTCATTTTCCACATGCAAAAACATTGTCCTAGGACTGATAAAAGGCAGGGAATAAAAAAAAAATTCAATTTACTATTTATTTTAAATTCTAAACTGCATTTCTTTTAGATCCTGCAATATAATTGCTTAAATTTTCTCTACCAACTATATGAAGTTGGCCAGATATTTATGAATTTTATCACCTAACTTGCCTTTATTGTTTGATCTTATAGAATAAAAAGTGGATTCTATAATATATACAACAAAGCATAAGAATTGAACAACTGTAATATAACTCTGTGGGAATAAAAACATGCAATAACCTTTTTGGAGGGTTCAACACAATCTTTGACAAAGCTATATTTATTTTAGGTAAAAGTTGGAGAATAAAATTCAAGAATAAATCCATTTTTACCCTCAAATGGCTTAAATTTCTGAAAATAAAAGCTGCTTCTCTATATTAAAATTAAGTGTTCACTTTGCTGAGTATGATTAAAAAAATACATATTTCTTTAAAGAATCTCTATTTTTTATATTAATTGTTGACCCTTCATCAATTCTGACCCCTGGACTCTGTGAAACTGAAGGTTGGCTGTAGGACACATGATGCCAAAAATAATGTAGAATAGCTAATTACTGGTAGCCAAGAACCCAGATTTTAGGTAAGGGCTTTGCCACTAATTCACTAACTTGACCATATTTCTTCTTATCTCTGAATATCAATTTCCTTACCTGTAAAATGTAGAATTTAGACTGAGTTACCTAACTCTATATTTCTTTCCAACTTTATGATTCAATGAATCCCTGAGATGGAAAAATGCAACCCAGATATGTTGTATAGAAGGACATATAGGGTGGTTTATTTTGGCCTTGCATTTCATAGACATTCCATCCAATTCTTCTAGATTAAGTTAATGTCATGCCACTTGTCACCACTTTGAACAATGAACACTTTTTTCAGAGGTACCCAAGGATCTCATTTATTCCTAAATTGCAAACATATGCCAGCATGTCCCCCCTAACTTAATAATTGGAAATGGTTTAAATGATTCTCAAAGTAATTTTTGTAAATTGACTTGTATCTCCAAGCACTCTTAGAGATCTTTTATTTAATGTTTTATACATGTCAGTCTTGAAACAAATCTGTATTTCAATTGTCTCTAATAAATACTAGATTAATTTTTACATTATCTAATCTGAATGGGAAAATATATACAAAAGTCTTTTTAAAGTAAGACATACTGATTACAAAAAATGGTTAAAATTAAGTCTTAATCATAAAATGTGAGATTAATTTAAATTTGTGCCTTAGAAGGTTGAGGAGACAGATGTCAATTATTATATAAATAGATCACATATATTTATATTTATAAAATGTTATTAATATATTGTTTGAGTAGAGGTTGGTTTATATCACCTGAGGATCTTTCTAAGTATGAGATTTGGGGGATTATTGAGAGAGAGAGAGAGAGAGAGAGAGATGATAGATAGATAGATAGATAGATAGATAGATAGATAGATAGATAGATGATAGATATAAATAGTTAAGTAAAATATATCATTTTAAAATATCTCCTGAAAAACCTAAGGATGTGGAAGTTACCAGAAATCTTACTTTATCTCAATATAATTAAGTAATTTTTAATGATTGAGAATTACATGAAATTGTAATAGATGACTATCAAAGTGAGTTTCTCAACCCTGATGACTGGATAGTACTTATCACTGACATTGTAGAAGTCTCTAGGTGGGGATAAGATTGGAAAACTTCTTAAGTACTGTCTCAAATCTAAGCTTCTAGGATTCTAGAAACAACTGTTTGTGTCCTTGGGTGAAGGGGAAATGAAATCTAACTAGAATAGAAATAAAAATCATAATAATTGGGGCGGCCAGGTAGCACAGCGAGTAAGAGCACTAGCTCCAGTGTCGGGATGACCTGGGGATCCAATCCGGGCTCGGGCACTTAGCACCCACCCAGAAACACCTGGCCGTGTAACCTTGACCAAGTTATTAACCCCAATTGCTTTTAAAAAAAAAACAATAATCATTGTCATACACTTTCTACATAGTTAAGCTGTTTCTACTTCTATAATTCTATATAATTAAGTTGTTTCACTTCTGTGCTTCCACTGATCCACAATTTATATTATCAGTGCCACCACCATCTACAGCCACTCAATTTTTGCCATTCCTGATCATGCCTTATTTGTAAATGTGTGATAGAAAATTGAAATTTTGTAGAGTTTTAAGGCTCAATGTAATCAACACAATGTTATTTGCATACAGGAATATCTGGGAAACCACATTGTCTCTATGAAAGAAAGACCTCAGATTTGTCCTTGACTAGGTTCCTCACCCTACTGCCTTTCCTTTTGTTGAAGGGGGAAATCTTAGAGAATTTTTTACTTCTTGTATTTCCATTGGTGTACTAAATTTCAGCTGGGGGAGGGAGTTGCCAGAGTGCCCTTCCCATCCTGGAGTCAGGAGGAACTGAGTTTGAATCCAGCCTCAGATATTTATTATCTGTGTGAAACATAGCAAGTCACTTAACCATGTTTGCCTCAGTTCCCCAGCTGTAAAAAAATAAACTGGAGAAGGAAATGAAACACCACTCTAGGATCTTTCCCAAGTAAACCTCAAATGGGGTCACAGAAAGTCAGACACTACAGAAATGATTCAGCAACAACACTAAAAAGCTTCCACAGATAAGTTGGTGGCACTGAAAGCATAATCAGTTAAAAAAAAAAGGAACAGGCTAACTAGACATAAAGCTCTGCAAGGGTCCCAGTAGAAATACTACAACATGCCTACAAGGAACCCCAATTCCAAAAATAGGAAAAAAAAAGAATTCCAGCAATCCAAATCTGTGAGCCCATTGTGCCCTCTTAGCTTCTGCACATTTATCTCTGGGTTTTACCTCTACTTGTGGAAGAATGACTAATGGACATGTGCAGGGGGATGTTTTACACCAACTCTTCTTAATCTACTACTTTATAAATATATTTTAAAGATAAATAATACTGGCTAACTAAATGAATTTTGAAGGGAATGAGGGATGGAAGCACAGCAGCAATTGATTAAGCTAATGGCATTCAGAAAAAAGACATCAGTGTCCTTCAGAGCTACTTCCAGATTGCTGGGGTAAAGTTGTAGCTAAGCAAAAATCAATTCACTTCTAAGAATGGTGGTTGGGATTATGATCACCTGAATTTAATTGGATTACATTAAGTTACAGTTAAATTCATTTTATTTTTGAGATGTTCATTGCTTATCACATCTAGAAACTTCTGACTCATTGTAATCAAATTATTTTTGATGTCTCAGATTGAGGTACCTTCAGTAAACTGCAATAGCCTTTGCCTTGTGATTTCTTTAACCTCCACCTTATTATCCAATATACCTTTAATAATTTTCACTTTATGCCCATTTTTAATTTTTTTTTCATTTTTCAAATGTTTTATCAACTTCTGATTGATATCATTCATTTCCACCAGATTTTGAGTTACAAATTTTCTCCCCATTTTTCCCCTACCCACCTCTCCAAAATAGCAGTCCCATAGGATATCCCCTCCTCCAATCTGCTCTGTCCCATATACGTGTATGTATGTGTGTGTGTGTGTGTGTATAATGTTTTACTTTAAAACTTTGAATTCCAGATTGATTCCCTTCCTCCCTTGTCACTTACCCTTCCTGGGAAGATAAACAGTTCAGTATAAGTTGTACATGTGTAACTAATGAAAAATATTAACATAGTAGATATATTGTAAAAGACTGACTATATTTCCCTTCCTCCTATCCCACTTTCCACCTGTTATATTCTCTAATTTGATCCCATCCCTTTTCAAAAGTGGGCTTGCAACTTCCCTCCCCCACAGGCTGCCCTCCCTTCCATAATCCCCCCTCTCAACTCCTTCCCCCTACTGTCCTGTAGGGTGTGATACTCCATTTAGTGTGTATTTCATTCCCTCCCTGAGCCAAATTCAGTGAGAATAAGGTTGACCCATTCCCTTTTGCCTTCCTATTCTTCCCGTCCATTGTAGCCATTTTCCCTTGCTTCTTCTATATGATATAGTTACCCCATTCTGTCTCTCCCCATCTCCTCTCATATTACTCTCTTACCTCTTAATTTCACCTTTTAAGTATCATCCCTTCCTACTAATTTGGTCCTGTGCCCTCTATCTATGTATACCTCTAAACATATATACACACATTCACATATGTACTCATATGACCGTATAACCTCCAATATAGACGTACACACACACTCACACAAATATATATATTTCCTTTAACTATTTTAATACTGAGAAAAGTTTCATTAGTTACAATTATTGTTTTTCCATGTAGGAATTTTAATAGTTCAACTTTGATAAGTTCCTTATGATTTCTTTTCCCTGTTTACATTCTCATGCTTTTCTTGCTTCCTGTATCTGAATGTCAAATTTTCTATTCAACTCTGGTTTTTTCATCAAGAATGCTTGAAAGGCCTCTATTCCACTGAATGACCATATTATCCCCTGAAACATCATACTCAGTTTTTCTGTATAGGTGATTCTTGGTTTTGATCCCAGCTCCTTTGACCTCCGGAATATAACACTCCAAGCCCTTTGATCCCTCAGTGTAGAAGCTGCCAGATCCTGGGTTATCCTGATTGTGTTTCCACAATATTCATATTATTTATTCCTAGCTGCATATAATATTTTCTCCTTGATCTGTGAATTCTGGAAGCTGGCTATAATATTCCTAGGAGTTTTCTCTTGGGGATCTTTTTTCAGTAGGCAATCGTTGGATTCTTTCAAATTCTATTTTACCCTCTGATTCTAAAACACCAGGGCAGTTTTTTTTGAGAATTTCTTGGAGTATGATTTCTAGGTTCTTTCTTTGATCATGGCTTTCAGATAGTCCAATAATTTTGAAATTCTTTCTCCTGGATCTCTTTTCCAGGTCAGTAGTTTTTCCTATGAGATATTTCGCATTGCCTTCTATTCTTTCATTTGTTTGGATCTGTTTAACAACATCTTGATTTCTCATAAAGTCATTAGCTTCCATTTGCTCCAATCTAATTCTGAAGGAATGATTCTCCTCAGTGAGCTTTTGAGATTCTTTTTCCATCTGGCAAATTCAACTTTTGAAGGCATTCTTCTGCTTATTGCCTTTTTGCCATTTGAGTTTGTCTGTTTTTTAAGGTGTTATTATCTTCTGTCAGGCTGTTGACTCTCATTTTGTAATTTTCTTGCATCGTTCTCATTTCTCTTCCCAATTTTTCCTCCACTTCTCTTATCTGAGTCTTAAGGTTCTCTCTTGCCTGTAACCAGCTAATATTTTCCTTTGAAGCTTTTGGTGCAGGAGTTCTGACTTCACTGTCTTCCTCCTGTTCCTTGCTTTGCTCCTTTTTGTCCCCAAAATAGGAGTCTAATATTGGATTCTTCTGCTTGCTTTGTTTCCTTTTCCTGGTCATCTTGCCACTCAATCACTAAACTTTTGGGCTTTTTGCCCCAGTAGGACTCTGCTACCAGACAGGGGAGCTTTTAGTTGGGTACCCTTTTTGAAGCCTCCCCATGCTCTGGCAAGCTGGACACACACCCCAGGACCTCCACCCTAGACTGTCATCCAGATCCAATCAGGTTAAAGCAAGAGCGATTACCTTTCAGTCTGATTGCTTGGTCTGCCTACACTCTGCAGGCCAGGAGCTGAAGCTGCCCCTGGGGGCAGCTGCACAGCAGAGGCTCCTTGGTGGCTTCTCGGCCCTGGGGCAAATGCTGATGCACTCCCAACTACTAGGTCCCAAGTCCACACTGCACTGACCCCTTACTTTGTCCTTAGCATCTATGTGTTGATAATTCTGGACCACCACAGCTGCTGGTGATCTGGAGTCCCTCCAGCTGGCCACTGGTCAGGCCCACCCCTGGGGCTAAAACTTTGGTGTGGGGCTGGGCTTGGCTCCCAGAGAACTGCACTGGCCAATTCCTGCCAGCTTGCTGGGTTGTCTTCAGCAGGAAGTTAGCTTCTATGTTTTATTTTGTGGGTTCTGTAGCTCCAAAGTTTGTTCAAAGTGCCCTTTTACATGAATTGGGGAAGGACGAGCCATGCAGAGGTCCTGTTTCTACTCTGCCATTTTGACCCCACCCCTGGCAGGGGAGGAGGGTGACTCTATGCCCACTTTTGCATGAATTGAACCAAGTCACACTTGCTTTAATGATTTCAATACATTTATTAGGTTTTCACAAAATTTTTCATGTTCTTGTTTCTCTGCAACAGATATTACTCATAAAGTACAACTATCTTCATGTCCTTTTATTTGCTTTGTGTCAATATAAGCACTTCAAATGGCAATGTCCAAGGGTCCCATGATATAAAGTATCCTATTTTCTTTGTTTGGGTAACAAAACTATTCACTAACTCCATTATTTTCTACTCCATGAAGAACCTGTAAACCATCCTTCCATTTACCTACAACTTCCTTATTTCCTCTCATTCTATTTCTAGTGAAAATATCCATATTAATATTGTTCAGTTACTGTAGTAGTATATCATACTCTCCCGTAAAATTTTCTGGATATTATCTCACCATTAAGTAAATTCCTCTTCACTCATTCATTCAATTATTGATTCATTCACTTGATCAACAACATTCATTAAGCACCTGTTAGTGCTAGGCACTGACTTCATTGAAGGAAACATCAGAGATTTTTGACTGACTTATCCAGAATGGCAACCCACATTTGAGAAACATATTGGGTAGCTATTCAACTTTTCTTTTTTTTGTAGACACACAAATTTACCATTTAGGTATGCATATTTCAGATGTCTATAAAATGTTTGTATGTAAATTTCAAAATTATCCATTTTATATTAAATATACTTATTGAATTTATTTTTATTTTCATTTGAAGCTAAAGAGATGTGTTTGATATGGACAGGTGGGGTGGTTGTTTTGTCATGGATGGATGTCATGCTTATCAGACCATAAAAAACAAATTAAAACTACATTTTACAATTTTAGTCACTACATTGACTTTCAAGCTGGCAGCTGGTAACACCCAAAGGAATACTGCCGGCTCTCTGATGCTCATCTATTTTTTTTTCATAAAAAAGCTTTGTTGCCATTTCACTAGGTCTGTTCACACTGGTAAAACTGCCAAAAGGTATCCTGATAACAAAAGAAAATTCAAAATCATTAGAAGTCAAGGTATTTTAAAAGTTAGTCAGCAAAGGCATTTTCTATGAAAACATGTCTTGTGATCAATTACAGTTTCATATTGCTCATGATGGGAGCTAGGTAGCAAAACTTTTCAAAAATGATTCACTTAGACATGGAAAATATTATTTTCATGAAATTCTGAGAGAAATAAAATTCATTTAAAAGCTACTAGAATTTGGATTTAGTAATACATGTTGAGTACTTGGGATTCAAAATCAATAGAATACAGAAGTCATGAATACAATTTCATTGAATCTACCCCATTTTTATGTAGTCATGTCTGTGCTTATTGGTTTGTATTTTGTTCTTTCCTTAGGATTCTGGAAATGTACAGATGACTCTGAAATATAATATTTATAGTTTTAAAACATGTTTCATTATTGTTAAGCTATCTTAAACATTCAATGTACATGGTTATTCTAGACTCAATGCTCATTTACAAATACTATCTCAGTGCCTTTAGGGACATTTTAGCCCTGTATCTCATATGGACGTCTCTGTCTTAACTTTAAATTGGGTTATAATAATCCATAAATATTTGGCTTCTTTACTCCCACAGTTTGTAAACAATGTGCTGCACATTTATATTAACATTTCCCAGTGGTTCCAGGGATTGTGAGGAAAACACCTTGCTGTCTTCTCAATTATTTCTCTATTCCCCAAGTTCCCCCAGGGCAATGAAGCTCAATTGTTTTAACTACTGAGTGTTGTTTTATGCAGCTGGTATAATATGGAAGTATAGTCCCAGTGCCTGCATCATCCATCTCAGGTACTTAAACATCCAATAGAGATTTCCTGTAATCCTTTCTACATTCATATTCAACTATGGTAACGATAAATTTTGATCTCCTTTTCACATCTGAAACCACTGATTGGTAGACTCTGTGTGAAAGGAATATGCTCTGTGTATTCAGCAGGTGAAAAAAGTCACCCAACTAATCCCAAAGTTGAAAAATTAAGCATTGAAGAAAATTTATACAATTACAAAACTGTCAAATTTTTACTACTCACCAGTCTCACTGTCCAAGGTAGTAACTGTACATCTACTATTTATTATCTGGTTAAATAAACTTAATAGGAGAGGAAGAATGGAAAGAATTGAGGTCATCCAGGAAAAGGTTTTCTTTTTTTCTCTCTCTCAAAATCTATATGCCTGTGACATTAGTGGCATCATTCCATTTTATTGATGTGAGAAAATTGAAGTTCAAAGAACTTTGGTGACTTTTCAAGAGCTTGTGGCTAGCAAGTGTCAAAATCAGGACCCTAATATAGGTATTCTGAATCTATTCCACTGTTCCTTGCACTGAAATGTGAATAAGGTTTTTGTGGGTAGATATATGTTTATAAATATGGGAAATATTCAGTGAATGCATTGAATTCCATGACTCCTCGCATGGAATGACATAAAAATTATTAAGTCAAGAAAACATGAATTGATTTGGGGAAAATCCAGAAAAAAAGATATGAGACCTACATAGATTTGACACAATTTGCTATATAATTGTTATGTAGATATAAGTTTCATTCCATGCAGAAGTGTGCTGGATTCTGCTCAAATTGTCTTCTGAGAGCTTATTTTTAAATTTTCATTGTGAGTGCTTATACCTCAGAAACCAGTACATCTTACAAATCAGGGCTTGATTTATTATTTTGTTGATTGTCAATGTAAAAATATAATAGAGAAAAAAGTGTGTTGTGCACAATTTTTCCTTAGATGGTTGTTAATCATTTAGCAGTACATGCAGGTCATATACAATGCTACTTCACTTTCCTTATCTATAAAATAGAGATGATAATAGCACCTACCTCTTAGTCTCATTGGAGGATAAAATGAAATAACAGTTTAAAGCACTTTGCAAGCCTTGAAAGGCTATATAAATGCTAGTTAGATAAGATTACTAATATCAAATTAGTAATTGGTAACAGTTCAAAGGTGCACAAGAAATTATTGATTTTTCCTTTTAGAATGACAGGAATACATATTTATAGTGGAAAATGCATAATTCTTTACTACCACTTTAGAAAACACTTATTTCTTTCACATTTAAGCTAAATTCTTTGTCTGGGATCAGCTTTACAAATAAGTGAAACAAGAAGCCAACACATGATAATTTAAGAAGTGCTGAGGCATTTACCTTAATCCTTGGCACAAAGAATCTCATAGGCCAGCAAAACACTCATTTTTGCTGGTAGAGATTCATTCCTATAAGTTAAGGAATTATGTTTCCATGAGAAGCCTATTAAAATTCAAATAAGCTCATATGAGCTAAGTAATTAACACAGGCTATCTTAATATAAGCTAGATATTCAGAAAGGTAAATTGTAACTTAAGCTTTATAGGGTTCTTAAACTAGAATCCATGGATTTTATTTTTAATATTTTGATAACAGTATTTCAGTGTAATTGCTTTTCTCTGAAATCCTATATATTGTATTTTGTCCATTAAAAAAAACATTTTACATTTTCTTTATTTTGAGAAGTGACTACCCAAAGAGTCTCTCTCTCTCTCTCTCTCTCTCTCTCTCTCTCTCACTCAAACTCTCTCACTCTCGCTTAAGAACCGTCTCTCTCTTTCGCTACAATTCTCCCTCTTTCTCTCTCTGTCTCTCTCTGTCTCTGTCGTGTTAATTACTTAGCTCATATGAGCTTATTTGAATTTTAATAGGCT
>NW_027186320.1:10275715-10276873 GCF_028583685.1 Petaurus breviceps papuanus
GTCAGGTATTAGATAAGGTTCCTCTATGTGAGATCCTGTAGCTGTGTCCTTTAAACCAATAAATTGCAGAAGGATTGACTGAGATTTTGGGTATCTACAGACATGATATAAGGGGATGGTATTAACAAAAAACAATTCTTATATTCATGACTTTTTCCTGGTACCATTCCTGCTTTTTTAAAAACTTCATTTGTGTATATTGTTTTTCTTTGTTTCATACCATATCTAGAAAATAATGTGGAGTAGGGGAATATCATTCAGGTTAAAAATTTCAATTGATGCTCAGCGTGGGGGATTTTTTAATGTACTTCTAAATATCAATTTCTTTTGTTTCTTAAGGAAAGAAAGGGAAAGAGTAAAAGTGTAAATTCTTAAAGAGTGGCAACATCATTTATTCCAGTGAAAAGTAGAAATGTCTATAGCGTTTTGTTTTTGTTTTATATTTAAAAGAGAAGTAATCAAAGGAATAATGATACTCTAGATGATGAGGCAAGATTCTGCAATTTAAAATTTATTTATATGTCTACAGAATGTGTAAAATATTCTCTAATAAAATCTCAACCAGTTGCAAACTAAAACGGTTCATTCCTTTGGAATAATTCATAAGAAAAGTGCCTGTGACTTTGAGAATCCTACTTTGGTATTATTTTTTTTCTTTTTTGCCCAGTCTAAGCACATTTGTGTTACTCCTCTAATATTTCTAGCTAGGTTGAAGATGATAGGATTTGCATATTAAAGAAAGGTAAGATATAACATACTTTAGTAAATGCATCTTGGAACTATGATATAGCTATTCACTTGTAGTAGACTCTAGGTAATAGAGTAAAAATTTTAGGAGACACTCCTAAATTTATAACTAGGACTTGGGTACCAGTGAAAAGAGAATTTCATTTTCCTTCTATCCTTCCTTTTTTCTTGTCTTTCCTGCCTACTTCTCTCTGGCTTTCTCTCTCTCTTTCACTCTTTGTTTCTTTCCTTCTCCCTCTCTATCATTTTTTGTTTCTATGTCTTTCTTTCCCTCCTTTCCTCCCTCTCTTCCTTCCTCCCTTCCTTTGTTCCTTCCCTCCTTCCTTCCTTCATTCCATTCTTCCTTCCTTCCATTCTTTCATTCTTTCTTCTTTCCATTCTTCCTTCCTTCCTTCCTTCTTGCCTTTCTTT
>NW_027186320.1:10276883-10286694 GCF_028583685.1 Petaurus breviceps papuanus
TCTTTCTTTCTTTCTTTCTTTCTTTCTTTCTTTCTTTCTTTCTTTCTCTCTCATTCATTTATTTCTCTTTCACTTATGGTTTCTCTTCTGTAAGAAACTACCAGTATGGAGATTTTCTTTCTCTCTCATTCTCTTACTTCCTTGCCTCTTTCTCTCCCTCTCTCCCCCATTCCAAATCAGCACATCTTCCATAACTTATATTAGCTAGTTACTGGGGAGCATTGATTGGTTCTTTGACCTGTAGTGTTGACCAATTTTTTGTTAATTAGTTGGATGAACACAAAGAAATCCAAATGTAACATCTAGAAGGTAAAATCAAATCACTGAATCTTTCCAAACCTGAAATCCCCCATCCATAAAATTGACTTGCTTATTCTTCCACTGTCTATTCAATAAGGATGCTGTGGAGGAATGTATTTTGGAGAAATCATATATAAATTTACTAGATTGATGATCATGATTCTTATTTCCCCATATGCTAATGAGAACTTGTATGTCATAATCTAAAGGATTAACTTGCACTGGTAGTATATATATCAATCACCAACTTCCATTGGAACTCTGTGGTAAAATACTGTACTTAAAGGAGACTTCAGGAGACACACCATCTACTATCATAATGTGAGCAAATTCTGTGCTACTTCAAATATTTCTCCCTGAGAAGAAATAGAGCATATGAATGAGGGCAATATCATGATATGTAACATGAAACTCTAAAAGATCCTTTATTTGAACTCCATGAAAACAGAGAATTAAAACAAAATACTTATATAAAATTAATCTGTTGGGACTTATTTTGTATCAGTAACATTTTTTTCATATATATATATATATATATATATACAATATATAAATGTATCTTTCAGAAGCTTCCCATAACAATCTATTAAAAATAGTGAGCATATGCATACAAAGGTCCAATTCACATACTTTTGCATACATATATGGGAATTAAAATATATATGATATTCATATATACATATATGTATGCCCAGAAAACAAATATGATTCTAGTCCACATGAATGGCTTTGTTATATTGTACACTTGTATTATATGTTATTATAATTTGGAGTTCTATAGTCTTATTAGGATCAGCTATCTGAAAGTAGTATATCTTCGATTTTTACCTCCAATTTTGTTCCCTTTATATTTAATTAACTATACTTTTTTCTTTTTATTCCTAGGTCCTTTGCTACCGCTAAATCTTGTTCATTACTTCAGCAAAATCATTGCTCTTATCATTGTGGATATGTCACTGTGGACAATTCTCATATATAGAGGGAATTATTGTGCCAGAACACCTCAGTGACAAGATCTTTTGACCCTAACTCCTATACTCCATAGATCACATTATATTGAAACACTTTGAGTTCATTTGGAAGATAATTTTTAATAAATATGGAAATCTGTTTTGCTATTTCAGTCTTTCATATTTAAATTTTATCTATGTTGGCCCTGAAAAGGAAAACTGAACCCTGTGTTTCATGCCAAAATGGGAAAAATATTCTTTAGTAACACGTAAGTACCATATGTAGATACAAAGGGAAGAATAATGTTATAGAATCATAGAAAATTATATTTATAACAATTGTGACATCAAAAAGCTGAGAGGAAACCACTTTTATTTACTCACAAGCTGGTAAATATACTCAATTCACAATGGATTTTTATTTTATTTATACTTTGTTGGTCCTGTGTCTACAAAGCCATGGGAACTTTGGACAGAGTTAAATCATAAAGCTTACTTATCTTAGAAGTACTAAGTATCTAATTGACTACTACATTTACAAAATTCAGAATTGCTCTATTGAAACATGGTCTAAAACTATGTAACATAGATAACATATTAATTTAGCTTATAATTATATTCAAATGCCACAAATAATTTTGATGTAAAAGAACACAATATTACTCCCTCTGGGAGTGTTCATAAACCCTAAAGAACAGCTAAAAAGTCATTATCCTAACAGAATATGAGAAGCCAAGGTCCATTAGTTTTGTATTCGTCTCATTTTCTATTCCTCCTTAATGAATAATGATATAGATTCAAAAATAATTTTTGGTGGATAAAATATATTGAAAGGATTGTAGTGGCAGAATGTTTAGGTCAAGATAGAAGACTAACAAGAAAAAATTTTCCATAGGGCAGAGGCCATATTTGAAGTTGACTAATCAATTAGATTTGTTCTGAATGACTGATCCATGTCAATTAGGGGTTAAAATAAAAATAACAGTTGATACTATGGTCTCTCACTTCAAAATTTATAATCTAATTTAAAAGACACATAAAACAATAATAAAAAAGGCCTTTTGTGATTATATACTAAATTGTATAATCTAGAATTTTATTGCCAATGAATTTTTTTTTAATTTTTAAAACTTGTTCTGAACTTAAGTAAATCAGAATTTGTTTCAGAGAGAAAAAAATTAGATAATTGCACAAGAATCTACAAAACTATTGTGTCCAACTTGCTATTTCATTTAAATAAATAATAAAGTTATCATGTTGCTTTCCTATTTCTTCCCACTCCCTCCCTAGAGACAGCTCCCATTAGACAAAAACACATATGTAGATAGATATTAATATAGATAGACCTAGATCTAGATAGATATGCATTTATATATATAATATGTATATATACATATACACACATTATATATATAAAATCTCTCTATGAATGTTTCTATTTATCACTTCTTTTCCTGGATAAATATAGCATCTTAAAATAATTTTGCTGTTAATATATTCAATATTCTCTTAGTGCTGCTCTTTTTTGCTCTTCATTATTTTGTGGAACTATATTCAGGTTTTTCTAAGATCATTGAACTCATAATTTCTTATATCACAATAGTTTTCAATGGAACTTTTAAAAATTGAGAGATGAATGAAAGTTGTTTTATCCAGGGAAAATTTGAATGGATTTAGAGCTAGGTCTTACTAAGTAAGTAGAATGTAGAGATCTAGGGGAGAACAATTGTTTTTATTAGAGGGTGAAAAAAAGAAGAGCATAATAACTTCTAAAAAACAAAGTTCTAAAACTTCAAAAATGTTCTCTCAGAGAGTATTATATAAGAGATAATATTGTATGGAAAACTTTGATGAAAGAAAAACCCTACCATTTATTTTAGTTTTAGTTTTTTCTAACCATTTCAGTGTACTTAAATAGAAAAGTTTACAGTAATATTGAAAGCAGTTATTTTAGAAAATTAAAAAATCATCATTATAAACTAAGCCTAAATTTGGAAAATAGAAAAAAAAATATTTAAATTAGAATCAAAGAAAGGCCTTTGGGTATAATCTAAAAAATGATTCAGTGAAAAATAATCTGAAAAACCAATATTTTAACCTAGTACATAAGAAAAATATAAGAAAAAGAGCTCAAAATATTGATCAGAATCCCCTGCCACCCCCCCCCAAATACAGGTAAAATTGATAGAAAAAAGGTAAAGAAGAGAACATACAGTTGATTAAATAAATGTTATCATCTGCTAACTGTATACTTAGCAAATAAAATCATAACACAAATTTGTTATGGCACAATTTATTTGACTTTAGAACAGCTGAGGTGCTTTTGGAATTTCATGAGGTCACAATGTCGATGCAAATCTATTACTTTGTAATGTTGATACCAATTTCAATCATCAGTAAGTTTTCTGTTATAAATGTTTCCTACTCATCTTTCTACTTTATTTGTCACAATATATAAGAATTTGTGATAGAATTTAAGTACATAAGGATTAAACTGACATCTGGAAGTCCATGCCAATAATGTTTCAAGGAAGAGCTATCTAAAAAAAATGTCTCATGTAATTTTAGAGGATAGTAAAGAAAATAGGCCATGTTATTATGCTAATTCCTAGTCAATAAACTTGTACACATAAAACCTGTCAAACTTTAGTCAATTAATTTCAACCTTTTGGGAATTCATTTGAAAAGGGAGGGAGCTACACTAAATATTCACGATATCTTGCAACTCTGTGATATTATAATGTTTATTTCTCTATGATTCTTGGTTCATAATCTCATCTTCAGGAATCTCTTAATAATGAGGAAAAAGGAGGTTATTATGACCATCAAAAGAAGCAGCAACTTCAATAACACAGAGGACCATATGTTAAATACCTGTCAGGTGCCTTAGATTAGATTTAGAACTAGAGATACAAAGGAAAAAATTTCAAAAAACAAACAAAAAAATTCTTGTCCTTGATGAGATAGTATTCTAACTAGAAAAATTATATGCACATATGGAGGTAAAACTTACTGAAAAAACACAGATAAATTAACCTTAGAGGAAGATAAACTGTAAATTTGAATAATCAAGAATTGTGTCATGGAGCAAGGTTTTTTTTTTTTAATCTGAGTCTTGAATGGAAAAAAATGGACTTCAGGATGAAAATGTGAGGAGGGAGTGCAGTCTAGGTAGGTGCAACACAATGAAATGGGATCAAGATTGGAGCTGGACTATTGTTTTTAAGGGAAAAGAATGAGGCTAGAATGGTTGTAGTGGGGAAAAGAGTAATGCATAGGAGTAATTTATGAGTAAGCCATAAAGGTAGGATGGGGACAGATTGTGAAGTCATTCAAATGTTAAACAGAACAATTTATATTTGATTTTAGAGGTAATGGGGAACCACTGGATTTTATGTATGTGTGTTGGAGGGAGAATGGCATGATCAGTAGTCATGTGAATGATGGATTAGAATAGGGAAGAAAAAGAGTCAAAGCAAAGGTAACTGAGAAGGAATAGTCGGTTAGGTAGGAAGACAATCATGAGAGCATAGTGTGACAAAAAATATCAGAGGGAAAAGCATCTCATGGAGGAGAAGATAAGAAGATTATCAAATAATAAAGAAGTCAAATATGAGCCAAGTACTGAATTCTTTGAGAAGGAAGGGACAATGTCACCTAGAAGCTAGTAGAGAATAACCAGCATGATCAGAATTAAGTGATATATTTTGATATACTGAACTTAAAAAAAGATGGGATATTTATAAGTGGTGATAATTAAGAAAAATTATCAGGATGTTGCAGTAAGAAGTAAAGAGTTACTTGATTGCTTTTGTAGGCAACTCCATTCTTGAGAGCCTTTATACCAGAATCCTCTGTTAAGCATGTGAAGCAAAGAAATTATAATTATGCTTCCTCTGAAACCCTTGACATTTACTTTTCTAAAATTTGGGGTGGGCAGCTTGATGGATCAGTGGATAGAGTGCTGGGCCTAGAGTCAGGAAGATGTGAATTTAAATCTGGTCTCACACATTTACTAGCTGTATGGCTCTGGGCATGTCACTTGACCTCTATTTGCCTTAATTCATTAGACAAGGAAATGGCAAACCACTTTAATATCTTTGACAAGAAAACCCCATAGATAGGTCCATGGGGTCACAAAAAGTCACAAATGATTAAATGATTCATCATCAAAATCTAGGACACATTCAAAACTTGATGCATCTTTCTTCTGTTGTTTGTCCATCATTTTCAAAGAGGACCAATGACATCACAGGGTGATGAATTGGCTCATGTGTGAATCGGATTTAAGTGAGGCAGAATTACATAAAGTCATCCATCTCAATGTCATTTCTAGCGTCATCAAAGTCCAGTGAAAAGATAAAAATGAGGATGACTGACAATGGCCTGGTATGCAATGGATGATCTTGGCATCTTCAATATAGGGTGGCATAGCACCTGCTTCAGTCACCTTCATGATGACTGGAGTAAATTGTTCTCATACCCCTTTTCCATCAGGGGAAATCTTCATATGTTTGGGGTAGACATACTCTTAATTCACTGACAGTTGTGTGGGCTTTCACCAACCCTCAAATTATCAAGTATTCCAGAGTGTGGCTACTGCACATGCTACTGCTGCTTGGATTCACAGAAAGGAGTTGGGTGAAGCTATATGCCAAAGTTACATGAGGAAGCCTGAAAGGGACTTGGCAAGCCCTCACACTAGAGGTGCTAGTTCTCCTTGAACACCCCTTTCTCCCACCTTATCAATCAATATACAAGTATTTATAAAATCCTTTCTATATGTGGGCCCTTGTACTAGGCACTGGGGATATAAAACAAAGAATTAACGATTCCCTATTTTAAATAAAATTACATTCTAATGTGTGAGGCAAGAAAAACATAATAAAACCACTCAGCATAAACATAAGTTAAGCACAAATTATGCAAAGTTAAATACAAAGCAGTTTGAAAGGGAGCACACTAGTAGTGCATTATTATTAGGATGTGCTTCATGCAGCAGAGAGCATTTGAGGTACACCTTAAAGAGAATGAAGAGCTTTATGAGGCTACAGTAAGAGAGAAGTACATACTATTCATGGATGATGGATGCCAAGGGATGGGGATAGGAAATGTAGCATTGTGTATGAGGACTACACATTTTGGCTGGATCACAGAAAATGAATGTTCCAGAAGGTTGGATAATTGGGCAGAGTACCAACTTCTCCCCAAAGTTCCTATTGTTTTTATATTCAGGAAGCATTTCTTCTGAGTTCATTAAAATTTGGTCTTGCATATCAGTAGTGTATGTTGAGGCTTCTACTAACTGAAGAACAAAATTATCATTGAGGAAGCCCAAAATTTAATGGCTGATGTGCTTTCAGCAGCATGAGAGCCCCAGCTGAATTAAAGACAACTGAAATTACACATAATAAACATACTATGTTTCCATGCCAGGCTTTTGATGTTTCCTGAACTCTTCAGCTATTTCTTCCTTTCAGCTTCGAAGTCTGTAGTATACTCTCACAGCAATACCACTTCTGCTTTTTCCCTCTTTTGAATGGCATCTAATTATTTTCCTCCAGTAGTTTCTCTCCTGTAGTTTCTGGATTTTCTCCCATGAATGTTACTTTTTAATGTACAACACTAATCTTACCATCTCATTCTTTCTCTGTTTGGTTTATAAAAATGAATCACAGTCATGAAGTATTTTGGTAATGGAACCAATCAATATTTTAATGGTAAATAGGCAATCATTTTATTTTTTTAAATAACCAGTCATTTGACTTTAAAAACAATCAGTGGATTTGGGTGAAAAACTTTCTAATTAATTATTTTGAAAAAATATATCTGAACATACCATCACTCATTCAGATATGTTTGTATTGTAAATATCTGAACACAATCTTCATCTGAATCACAGATTAGAATGTGGCAGGCCTAGGTTCTCTTCTAATCCCCAACTGCCAATAGTTACACTATGATTTTCATTAAATCATTTTAGCTTTTCTGGGACTCTGCTTCCTCATATAGAATATGACTAAAATGTTTTTTTTTTTGTTTTCTTTTTAAGAGCAATCAGGGTTAAATAACTTGCTCAAGGTTACACAGCCAGTTATTTCTGGGTGTGGTGCTAAGTATCTGAGTCCAGATTTGATCCCCAGGTCATCCAGACACTGGAGCTGGTGCTCTTACTCGCTAAGCCACCTGGCTGCCCCTGAGCAATTCAGGTTAAGTAACTTTCTCAAGGTTACACAGCCAGGTGTTTATGGTTGGGTTTTAAGTGTCTGAGCCCAGATTCAATCCCCAGGTCATCCCAGCACTGGACCCAGTGCTCTCACTCGTTGTGCTAACTGGCCGCCCCTAAAATGTTTTTTTCTAATATTAAACATTCTATGATTTACTGACTCTAGGTATGATTCTATTTCTCTAAATCAATTCCAATCAAGTCTTTAGATTAGTTGAATGAAACACATAGGCCATCTAAAAGTTTCCTTCCTTCTGTGAAGTTTTGGTATTCTCAGTGATCAAATAGTCACAATTTTGCTAAAGTATTAAAATGCTTATATAGTGGAGCAAAATGTAGTGTAGAAGAATTTCTATTATACTCCTGGGCCTTCTTTTCTCTTCCTTCTATACTACCTCACTTGGTGATCTCATGAATAACAATGGATTTATTTATCCATTCTCAATTCTACTTGTCAAATCCCTAACCTCTCTATTGGCATCCAGCTTAATTTCTCCAACCTCACTATTCAAGCTATTCAATCAAGTTTAGTGGCTTCCTCTCACCTAGATGATTAAATATAAAATCTTTTATGTGACATTCAAAACCCTTCATAACCTAGATTGTTTTTCCCTAACTGGATGTCCTGTAGACATCTGCAGCTTAACTCAACATGTCTAAAAATGAACTCATTATATATACCCTTAAACTCTCTTCTCCTATTACTTTCATTTTTACTGTAGAGGGCAACACCATTCTCTCAGTCCTTTAGGCTAGCAACCTAGGTGTCATCTACCTCTTCTCAATATCTCTCACCCAATTATATACAATCTGTTATGAAGGCTTGTTGATTTCATCTTTGTAATGTTTCTCAAATTCACTCCTTTCTCTCCTCAGATACTGACACTGCGCTGACTGAGACCATGCATCACCTCATGCCTGCACTATTGCAACATCCCATAGGTGAGTTTGTTTGATTCAAGTCTCTTTACACTTCAATACATCCTCCATTCAGCCAATAAGTGAATTTCATAAAGCACAAGTCCAACTATGTTATAATACTACTCAGTAAACTTCAAGTGACTCCTGTCACATCTGAGATCAACACTTTGTTAAACTTTCAAATCTCTTTATAATGTAGGCATCTTCAAACCATTCCAGGCTTTTTACATCTTACTCCTACCTACATATCCTTTGATCTAGTAAGAATGATCCTGCTATTCATGAATAACATACCCCATCTTTTGGGTCCAAGCGATTTCTCTTTCTGTCTCCCAAACCTGTCATATCCTACCTCCTCATCTTTGCCTTCTGGCTTCCTTTAAGTCTCAACTGAAATTTTATCTTCTAAAAGAAGCCATTCTCACTCCCTCTAAATTCTAATGCCATCACTCTCTCAATCATGTCCTATGTACCCTGTATACTGCTTATTTGTTGATGTTTGGTTTATTGTTTCCCATTAGAATATGAGTTCCTTGAAGACAGAGATGGTCTTCTGCTTTCTTTTGTATCCTCATACCTGACACATAGTCTTTAATAATGTACCTTATAAATATAATAATATAATAAAATATTGATCTTAATGAATTCTTAATAAATGTTCTTAAATATTTATTTGCTGACTGATTAAAATGTATACATGTATAAAGGTTCCTCTGACTATCATATCTAATATGTCTTGTGGAAAAACTTAAAGAAATTAAATAAAATTAAATTAGGAATCAATAGCATCTATGATCTGATCTCATGACAGGATTTCTTGAAATGGACAAATATCTTGATCATTCCAAAACATAAAACTTAAAAGTTCCAAAATTACAAAAAAAACAACAACAACAGAAGAAAGTGAAAATAATGCTTGTTTTCCCACAAAAGTTATTATTTTTTCAGGAGACTTTTTGGGAGAGATTTTCTACCCCAAAATATCAAAAAAAATTATACCAACTTATAATTTTAAAGTAGGTCATATTTTGAGTCTAATTAAAGTGCCATTTTGTATTGCTTCAGTAGAAACTCCTGTGACTAATTAATATAGTAGTGCATCTCATACTTCACTTGTTTTGTGCTTAGACAAGTGAAGCATTTGAAATGTAAGGTGAGAAATTAGCTAAGAAATACTTGATACAGTTTGGCAGACTTAAAGTTTAAAATATTCTAATCATTAAAATCTATTCCTAACCTTCTTAATTGGAATATTAGCATTTTAAATTTATAAAGTAATTTGCAGTCATCGAGCTCTATACTTCTATGAGCTATGTAAAAAACAACTATTATCACTATCTTTACCATCATAAAGCAGAGAAGTTACCATCTTGTCACTTTCTCTCTCTCTCTCTCTCTCTCTCTCTCTCTCTCT
>NW_027186320.1:10286794-10340928 GCF_028583685.1 Petaurus breviceps papuanus
TCTCTCTCTCTCTCTCTCTCTCTCTCTCTCTCTCTCTCTCTCTCCCTATCCTGTCTCTGTGTGTGTGTTTGTGTATCTGTCTGTCTCTCTGCCTCTCTCCTTGATTTCTTTACATATTCCTAGCTACATGCTAGTGTCCCTGTAATCTAAAAACAAACAAATCCAAAACAAAAATTTTAGCCTGTTTTCTACCTCATGAAGTAAGAGCAACCATATCATCTCTCTTGAACTTCATTGTGAAATTTCTTAATAAATCTTTCCAGATTAATATTTCCCTTTCTTCATCTCCACTCTTCTATTGCTTCAAATTTAGTTGCTACATCTTTCACTGTAATTTCTCTCACATATCTGCTTCCTTTCTCTCATCTTTCCTCCCTCTTCTCTCCCTCTCTTCCTTCCTTCCTCAGATCTGCAATTCTATTTATGTAGAGAAATATCTTTTTTACTGATGGAGAATTATTGAAGAAAACTCACTAGCAATGCTGCTTGACAATAAGTTGACTGTGCAACTTATATTTATGATCCCTGGTCTTTGAGACTGAAACAGCAAATCATTTCCACAGGATAATATCATTAATATGGGTCAGAAAGAACACCTGATTTCAAGTCTTCCCTATTCCTAAGAATATTTTATTCACTAAAATACTGCCTATGACAAAAATGCCTACTTTGACCTTTATGGAGTTTTTGCCATTATTGATTACTCCCTTCTTCCATATTGTTCTTTTGCCTTAAATTCTAGGATGCTACATTCTCTTGGTTCTCTTCCTACCTTTCTAACTGATGTTTCTCTGCATTCTTTACTTCATCATCAACTTGACCCTCTCTGTAGGTTGTCTCCCAAGATTATTTTCCTTTTCCTACTACTCATCCTATCTCTATTCTCTCTTTTGAACATCTTTTTGACTACCATGGCTTCAGTTATGCCTTCTATACAGATCATTCCCAGAGTGTCATATCTAGCTCTGTATATTCTGCTTTTTTAGGCATTTGTTTTCAACTGCAATATGTGATCTTCCTAAATGCCCCATCAGCATTGCATACTAATATTCAAAAATTATTATATTCTCCTAAAATATAATTTTCTTAACACTTTAATATTACCTTCATTAACACCACCATTTATACACTCTTCCAGGTTTCTGGCCTTGACATTGACTTGGAATTCCATTGTCATCACCTTGTATTACTTTAATTACCAATAATGTTTCTTTTCTGACTATATTTTTCAAATATATTTCACCTTCTGTATCCCCTCCATTTCCACTTTGTACAGTGTTCCAGCAACTTCTTACTTGTTTACACTTGCCTCTTTTGTAGACATATGATTAACATATAGAAATATGACTCTTAATTGATGCCTTTTGTCTTTAGATCACATTATTTGCAACTACACTACTCGATACTGTATTATCCCATGTAACAAAGAGTATCAAGAAAATACACTGAACACACTGTGAATAAACTATTCTCTCTTACTGGTCCCCCACTTCTCTACTGAGGAGGGAGTTATGTTTCATTGCTTCTGTTCTATTAATGAAGGAAAAAAACTTCTTAATTAAATTTATATAGATTTTGCCTCCCTTTTAATGGTTTCTTGTATAACCTCTTAATAAATGTTTCTGCTTCTTTGTTTCTCCTTCAAACCATTCTGTATTCCTCTACCAGGATAATATTTCTTCCTTTATCTTGCCCAAAATATTGTGTTTCTTTATTACCTGAGCAATAACCAGAGTTTTCCATGACATTCAAAGTCTTTCAAATGTGGCATAATATAATGCCAGTCTTTTACTCCTCATACTCTATTTTCCAATCAATCTGAATTGCAGGTTGTTCCAAGTACAGACTGCATACTTTCCTATCTCCACTCCTTTTCTTCACATTGATCTTTATTGTCAGTATTAGACTCTCATTAAAGGTGATTAATTTCCCCAGCACATGTATTAAAATGTTACCCATCTGTTAATGCCCAACTTGAATATTACCTTTTTCATATAGTCTTTTCTAATCTACTTCTGTCCCTCCTGCCCAGTGTTATGATCTTTCTTACCTTAGACTATAGTACATAATGGGTTTCTTTCTTGTAAACATTTTGCTCATAGTTTTTAATTCTACTTATTTGTATGTTACATTACCTTATTATGTTCTAAACACTCAAAGGACAAGATGCATTTCTTAGTGTCTTAGCTAAATTTTGTTTCTGACCCAGCACCTAGAAAAATACACTGAACCATAGTAAGCAACTGGGAAATGTGCTCAATTGAGTTGATATTTTCTATATATGGCCAGTAAAATGCTAGTGTCTGTACTGAATAATTTGCCATCTGCACAACCAGATTGACTATGAGCAATAAACATGAAAACTTAAAGTTGTAGAAATAGTTGTATTGCTCATACCACATTCTTATATTTTTACAGACATAAAGCAAGGTTTGACATTAACCAATAGCTTTCCCAGAATTCTCACTTTTGCATTTATTTCTCTGATGATAACTAATGTCTTCATATATCCCAAAAATTCATTGAATAATTTTGTTTTTTTTTCCTTTACACAATTTCAAACTCCTGTTTGTAATAAGTGAAGTAATAGTACAATGTGCTTTTGTTGTTTATCTATCATTTTCAAAGAAGATCAATGACATCACAAGGGTGATGTCTTTCAACTTGTCCCTTTTTGTCTCAAATCAACTTAATCACATATTGGAATGTAATCATTTATCTTTTCATCTGAAAATGAACAATACCACAAGGCATATTTCATTTGTGACAGTTAAAGAAGATAAACAAATGTTTCAGTGCAATCAGAATTTATTAATTCAAGAAGCATTTATTAAATAACAGTAGTAATTAAATGATTACTGCTATGCACTATACTACATATAGAAAAGGTGGTTATTTGTAGAATTAAATTGTTTCATGACACACTTAAGCCACCATTCAAATAATGTTTTGCACTGGAAATGCTATTTCCAAAATTACAAATATGCAAACATTATATTTAAATGCACTGAATCTTAAGGATGATTGCTCACTTACATTGTATGCATAATATATATTTATGAAAATGTCCTAAATATTAGGCTGAGTTTGTTTTATTGTTTAATCTTTAGTGCCTGATTCATCATATACTTTCCCTTCACTGACTACAATCCACTGTCTTAATTACCTAGAATTGGCTGATGTTTGAGAAAAGGATGAAGGTAAATTAAGAATAGAAAAGGGTTTTTTATTATTTCATTGGTTTTAATGGATTCTTGATCATATCAGTTTGGTGTGTGTGTGGCCAAATATGAGTTAAGTTTTTGAAATGTTGAGTTTGAGGTAACTACAAGATATCCATTTTTATAAAAGATATTTAGAAATGTTAAGCTGGAGGTAAGGAGAGAAGTTAGTACAAGATAATTGGATCTGATATCTACCTGCATAGCAATGATAATAGAATTCAGGGAGCTGATGTAATCACCAAGGAAGATAATATAGAGGAAAAGAGAGGTCATTCCAGGACAAATCTTGATAAACAAGCAAGGTTATTTAGTAACATTGAATAAAGATCCAGTAAAGGTTACTGATAAGGAGAGGTCACACAAGTAGGAAGAGAACCAGGAAAGAATAGTGTCATAAAAACCTAGACAGAAGGAAATATCAAAGAGAAGGGAGTAATAGCAAGTTACAAAGCCTTCAGAGAGTTCAAGAAGCATGAAAATGGAAGAAATAGCATTAGATTTTGAAGAAGAGATCATTGGTAACTGTGAAGCAATACTTTTATTCATTAATTGGATCAGAAGTCAAACTCTTGAGAGTTAAAAGGAAAACAAGAGGTAAGGAAATAGAGGTGTTAAGTATATCCAGGCTGCTCAAGAATCTGGTCACAAAAGTGTTAGGAAATAGAGGGCAATATCTATAGACAATGGAAAGATAAGTAAGGATGCTTTTGTTTGTTTGTTTGTGGGTTGTTAGTGTTTGGTTTATTTTTTGGATAAGGTAGACACAGTTGTGTTTAGTGGCAGCAAGGAAATAGATAGGAAGAGATCAAAGATAAATAAGAGAGTAAGAATGATAAGAGAGAGAGAAATTTCCTGTAGAAGACTATATAAAAGGGATCATTCACTTACATAGAGGGGTTCACCCAAGGAGAAGGCCAGGAGGAGATAGTAATACAAGGCTTTTGCATGATTTATATTAAGGAAGATGGGAGAAGGGCAAATTGTTTGAACATGATCTCATTTTTTAAATTAAAATATGATACAATATTCTCAGCTAAGAGGGTATGGTGACCAAAGGTTGTGAGGTTTATAAAGAGATTTTAAAAAAGTATAGAAAAGCCACTATGTTAGGTGCAATAGTGAATCAGTTAGGGAGATATGTGGCATATACTTCATATAAGATAGAATACATAGTATAGAATAATAAAGTGTGTGTGCATGTGTGTGTACATATATAGTATATATATATATATAGCATGTAGTATAGCATTATATAATGTACTATAGAATATAGTTTGTAGTATAGTATATATGGTAGTGTTGTATTTTGTATACTAGTATAGAGTACATTACAATATTATAAAATTCATTATATATTACCATATAAATCACGTAACATATACCACACTATTTATTATAATTTAGTATAATATATGCTCTACTGTAGATACACTGTGATATATGTTATCTAATATGCTATGCTATATTATAACCTGTATTGTGTTTTAAAATATATAGAATATATGTTATATATGTTGTAATTTGTACTATATAGTAAATATACAGACATATATTATGTATAATATAGCATATACTATAATACATTCTCTAAACTTAAGGATGTAATTTATACCGTGTTTCCCCGATAATAAGACACTGTCTCGTTATTTTTTTTGGAAAAAAAAAACACCAGAGGGCTTATTTTCAGGGGAGGGCTTATGTTGTCCTGCCTCAGCTCTCCTCCGCGGCACTGCTCTCAATGGCGCCAGCAAGCAAATCACTGGGGAGGAACAGGATGACACGCTCACTGCTGCAGCTCTGATTGGATGCAGCTCGGAGTGCGGCGTGCGTTTCACCGGGGGGCGGGGGGGGACGGTGCATACAGAGGGTACCGTAATGTAGCGTGTAGCGCAGGGGATCACCTTCACTACAGTAGCAATCTCAATAGGGCTTATTTTCGGGGGAGGGCTTATTTTAGAGGAATCTTACACAGTAAGGGGAGGGCTTGTTTTCGGGATAGGTCTTATTATTGGGGAAACACGGTAGTATTAATATATTATGTTAAAACACAGTATCTAGGGGCAGCCAGGTAACACAGTGAGTAAGAGCACTGGCCCCAGTGTCAGGATGACCTGGGGATCAAATCTGGGCTCTGATACTTAGCACCACAGCCAGAAATAACTGGCCCCCAATTGCTTTAAAAAAAAAACACACTTTCTGGTTTGTATATATTTTGGTATAATACATAATATAGTATGTCCTTTTGTAGTGAAATAAATATTTTATATATACACTGTACACTTCACTATATAATAGACTAATAAATATATTACATTTTATATATTATAAAAACTTTTTTGTTTATTATACAAACAGTATAACTCAAAGATAATGTAAATTACATATAGAATACCATATCAAATCTCTATGCCACATATATACTGTATATATGAATATGACATTTTGTATTTTATATGTTATGCTATATATTGCTTTGTGTGTATATATAGTATATTAGATGCCTTGTCTAAGACCACTGCATCTTGGACCATTGCTAGTCGACCTGACTTTTGTTTGCCATTGGAATTCAGTACTTCAGAAAGAAAGATCGAGGCTTATAACTTTGTGCAACAACGCCTCACTGAAATCTAATTCATAAACAAGAAAAGACATGACTGTGATATCGTTGGTCCCTTAGAAAACTAAGGTCAAACAATAACAACAATTAGGGAGATATAAAACAATTGCCTTTCCCTAATGAAAACCAAGTTGAGATGTTGTGACACATTATTATATTTTTTGTCTTTTTGAAGGGGGAAAGGCAGGGCAATTAGGGTTAAGTGACTTGCTCAAGCTCACACAGCTAGTAAGTGTTAAGTGTCAGGGCCAGTTTTGAGCTCATGTCCTCCTGACTCCAGGGTTGGTGCTCTATTCACGGTGCCACCTAGCTGCCCCTGTAACATATATTCTTGATAGACATAGTCAATATAGCTTCATGTTTTGTCTCTATTTTGTGTTTTCTTTTCCAGCTTTATTTTGGAGCACATGAATAGGAGCAAAGGCAAAGAAGGCAGAAGGAATTCAAAGCTGGAACTTGGCATGGAGACATCAGTGATAAGATAATGGGGTGAAAATGGAGGAGGAAAGTGACTATAACCAAAACAGTGTTGATTCTCTGGAAAGAACTGAAGGATATAAAAGATGAGAGAACATAGGGAGGATGAACAACAGTTGTCACTAAGCAGAGGGATCAATGTTATCATATATCAAATTTTGATCTAATAAAGGATTTTCAGAGTTTACAAACATTAAAGTGGTACACTTTAGGGTAATGGCATGACCAAGGATATGATTGATCTCTGTGTTACTGAGGTGGTGAGGAGTAAAAATAGCAAATGAGAAAGTTGAGAGTTATGAAGTTCCCCCTAATTAAAGTTCTTCAGTCAGAGGTTGGCTACCCATTTTATGGTTAGATAATGTGGGAGTGTCCTTTAGAAGATGCATTGGAATATATGGTCACTGATAACTCTTTGAACTCTTAAATTTTGTGATTTGGTCTTTTCCTTTCAGGAAGCTAATTTCTATCTTGGGGGGGCACAACATATACAAATATATCTATCATATAAAGATAAATCAAATTTTGTGATGAGGATGAGAAATTATTTCATAAATTTAGAGCTCTAATGAACTTTAGCTTGTTCCATTATTTGAACATTTGAGTTTAGTTCTCTTATTTTCCAAGTGAGGAAACTGATAGAAAAAGATATCAAAAAACTTGGGGAATGGAGGGTCTAGAAGTTTCATAAAGAAGTAAGATTAAAAACTTGATGGGAAATAAGACATCCTAAGGGGGAAAACAACCGAGGAGATAAAGCCTAACAATTTGCATGGATATTTGGAGATATGAGATAGAAAGCGAAGAGTAAAAGACAAACTAATAGGCCAATTCAACTGCAACCTACAATAGAGAAAGTAAAATTTGACATAGAAGTTAAGTTGGATTATGTAAGACCTTGATTGGAACTTGGATTCTCTTCTGTATGCAATTGGGATTTGCTGTGGACCTTTGAGCAGAGAAGTGAAATGGTTAAACCTGTATCTTCAGAAAATAATTTTGACACCCAAGTTAAGGCAATATATTGATAGAGAGAACATTTCATATGCAATGAATATGTAAAAGAATAATATAGATTTTAGGTACAATTAATATGTTAAGAATGTTGTAGATATAAAATTGAAATTTGGTTATTGAATGGTCAAAGCTCACCATAATATATGACATTATATAAATTACAACTGTTATCACTTTTCTTTGCCATTCATTTTCATCCAGGTGCCCAAACTTTCTTTCTCCCTTATGAAGTTAGGCAGCTTTCTGCCATAACCAATATCCAAGAGATTTTTATACTTAATGTAAAATGGAACCACTCAAAGGTATCTCATTTTCCTGGTTTTTGTGATTTCATTTTCACAACTGAAGTGATGACTACTAGTTCTACTTAAGCAGAAATGTTAAGGTCATGGTTTCTCACCAAGAAAATGTTTTCCCTCTTAAAATTTGAAAAATTACAATATGAAAGTAAGATTTCATATTTGCTAGGGAGCATTTTCTTTCTTAAAGGACAGATACATTTTCAAGGCTAGACCAAACATATTCTTGTGTCCTATTATATCCTATATATTATTTTGTACTTATTCATATTGAATTTAAATTATTCATGAATGTCTAGATTCCTTTAAGATATGAAATTTCTGTTATGGAAGGAGCCTCAGAGCCTAAGTGTCCCTTCTATAACTGCCTCAATGAGGGGTCACTCAGCATATACTTGAAGACCTCCGCTGTCTCCCTAGGCAGTCCATTCTCTAGCTGCATATTTCTCTAGTTACAATGCATTTTTTTCTTTATTTAAAGTCTAAATATATCCTATTAAATTTATTCCAGTCACTCCTAGTTTGCTTTCTTGACCAAAGTCAAACAAGATTAATCTCTAATCCATACTAATGAATGGAATAATTATTAACTACTATTTGTCAGTCTAAACCCTTGTGGTATAAATCTAGAAAACAAGCCATTCCCTATTTTAATAAGTTTTATTCCAATATACAAGACAATATAGAGAGGAAAATAGTGACTAGTGAAGATTATTTTGGTCTGAGAAAACACAAAAATAATGAGTAAATGAGTAAAGTTAAAACCAAAAGATATCAAGAGCTTACTATGTTCTTGGCACTCTGATAAACTCTCAGCAAATAAAAAGACAAAGTCTCCTTGAATCTGGAAGGAAGCCAACTGGATTAGATGAGGAAAAAGAATATTTCAGACTTGGGGAGACAGCCAGTTGAAAGTTCCAAGGTTGGGAGATATACTGTCAGTGCAAGGAACACCAAGAACACTTGTGTGGCTGGATGATATTATACTTACAGGGAGTAAAGTCTAAGGCAACTGAGAAAGTAAGAGAAGCCTTTAAATGCCAAATAAAGCATTCTATATTTGATCCTAACCTAAAGTTACTAAAGGTGCTGGAGTAATTGAATAGAGGGGTGAACTTGTAAGACTTATAGGTTAGGAAGATTAACTTTACAGCTGAGTTGAGAATGGATTAGAATGAGGAGAGATGAGACAAGGAGACCAACCATAAATATATTACAGTAGTCCAGGTGGGAAGTGATGAAAACACATGGCAGGGTGTTGGCTGTGTGAATGTAAAGAATGATGTTTACATGAAAGAGGTTGTGAAACTTGAAAAAGGACTTGGCATAAGAGTAGACATATGCAGTAAATATGAGAAGGGAGTAAAGGTATGACATTGAAGTCACAAACCTGAGTCACTTGGAGGAGGAAAAGTTCCTGGACTATGTTAGTGAGGTTTAGAATAGTGGAGATGTTCAGAACAGATAAATGATTGGGTCTAGAGTTGGCTAGTTATGGTAAGCAATAACCATTCATTTTTTCACAGTATACAGTTATTGTTTTCCTTCCTTTCTTTGAACAGGTATGATAACTTTCTTTTTAAAGCAAGACTAATATTATTAGATCTTTTACAAATGACATTAGGCAGTTTTAGAATTATAGAATTTTGAAGTTGGGTGGAAAATCAGAGATAATCTAGGTCAACTTATAAACCAAAAGCAACACTTATTATAATATATATACTTAACCCAGGCAATTTAAAGTCTTTCTTTGATGACAGTTATTGTTTTCTCCATGAAACACATCTAAATGTCTAAATCTAAAATCAATTCTAAAACATGCAGTCATTGTTCATATTTGAGTCATTTTGACCTGGAAGTTAACAGTAAATCTTAAATTCTTTCAATGAAATTACTGTCTAATGTCAATGCCATTTATTGTGTTTGTGAGTTTGATTTTTTTTTTAATTTAGGCGTAAGACAACATTTGTCTGTCTAATACAATTTTGCTCGTGTAAAATCATACTGATATTTTAAACTGTCCACAACATACTGGCTCTTAATTTACTTTGTCATGCTTCATATTAAATATCTTCCTACCTCTTAACCTCATCATTAAATCCTTGACGTCATTGATACAAGTCTTAAAAATATTGGACAAAGCAAACATCCCCAGGACACTTTACCAAAAACCTCAGTACAAGTTTTCACTGACCCGGTCACTTGATCATTTTAAAATCCACCTGACACTAGAATCACTTAATCTCTATCTCTTTATCTTTCCCCAACAACAGAATAGACAACCTTGTTAAATTTCTTTATGAAATACAAATTAAACCATCCCTATGGCAATTCCCTAATCTAGTAACTCTGTCAAAAAAAGGAAGTAAGGTCAGCCTGGAATGAAATACTGACTCTTTGTTATAGTCATGTCATTTTCTTTTCTACCTACTAAGTAAGACTCACTTTGATATTATGCTCTGGAATTGTTCTAGGAATTGAAGACCAGCTCACTATAGTATAGTTTGTGGATTTCCCTCTCTTAAATTTTTCAAAAATTAACGTAACTTTAGGTAGTTAAATTTTATTGTGCTTTCTCTAAGGAACTCTCTAATAAGCAAATGTACCAAAATATTATTAATAGATACTTCTCCCTTTTTCTCCTATAACCTTTAGTCATAAAGGTAAATAAATTCTTGGTGAAAACAAGAATGCTTTTATATTTGTGATTTTCAGAAAATTCATAAGATATTTCCATGATGTTATGAGATAGACTTAATCTAGAGAACATTAATTGTACTAATAAAAGTGGCATGTAGTAGAATATTTGGCACAAAAGAATGTATAGAAGTAAAATATGAAATCATTCCTTTTAATGTCATATTTTGAGGATTCCTAGATAACTATATGTCCAGGAAAAGTATGTTTTCTGGTAGTGTTCATATAATATTGCCAACAGCATACTGATCATTTTCTTCTCAACAAGGGGTGGAAGTTTTCCTCTTGCTATGTTAGGCTGTTATATAATGAAAACAGGACAGATACAGGGAAATTCCCATTGCTGCTTCCTCTTTAACATGTTTTCATCCCTGGAGTCCTTCACATACTGCCTACCACCATCACCAGCCCTTATGCCTTCCAGATTAAAGAAAAATTCCAAATCTGAAAGAAAATGTCTATCCATATATACCCTTTAACTTTGTTTATATTACCTATTTCCAGAGAGGTTTAAGAATATTGCTTGGTTGTAGGGAGATTTTAGAGTAAATCTCTAGACATATTTCAGTTTTGTTTGTTATTTATTTATTAACTTTTAATTGATAAGACTGAACTAGAGTATTAAACTGTTTTATTTCCATGAGTAACTACAATGTATCCAATACAGTATTGAAAACAGAAGATTACAATATTATGGGGATTTTAAAACTCTATATTCCATTGTAATCTAAGCAAATTTAGGAATCTGCTTTAGGCAAAATATGTTTTAGGATATATACAAAGAATTTTCATTTTATGGGGTCAAGACATAGTGGGGGAAAGGTTTCTAACTAATTTGGCTCAGGCCCTCAGTTTTATAGTTACAACATTAATATTTACATGTATTATATTTGCATGGGTGGGAGTTCAGTATAGCAAAACCACTCAAGGTTTTAGAATGAACCAAGTTCACATTGTAAATACATCATTACTATGTGGTCAATGACAATTCAAGGAACTTATTAGTACCATAGACATCTCATTTACTTAAAAACTGTGCTTTACTGAATTTGTGTATTCTAAATAAATGGGAAAAAATTCCTAAAATGACAATTCCCAATATGGGTGAAAATGCAGATCACAGGTCCAAGCACAACTATATACACATAGACACATATGTATGCTATAGAAGACTTTATGTCTACCTCAATTTGTCTTTCAAAAAATCTTTCAGAGGATCTAATTACTAATATCAACTGGGTTGCCCAATATTCTTATAGACTTAAATTGAATTCAGGAAGATCTAAATGCAAATACTATCTCAGACACTATCTAGCTTTGTGACTCTGGCAAGTTGTAAAGCTATAAATGAGCAGCTTTCCAGAAGATTGCTGCTGTGAACAGCTTTCAAGGTTCTGATTGCATAGTATAGTGAGCTCTCTGTTTATTCAATAACAAATCAGAGCAAAACATTCACAGAAAATCAAGGTACAGCATTCAGAATGTTACAACTTTTCACAAAAAATCAAAATACAGCATTCACCAAGTCACAACTCAACAACATCACTAAAATGGCCATGTAGTTTTCACCAAAGTGGTCATATAGATTTAAACAAAGTACATTCATTTAGTCAATCACAAAATCCTTAATTCAATAGCAAAGTACAAAAGTCAACATTCTCCACCCCTAGGTCACAGTAAATCATAATCTTCAAAATCAGTATACAGTATGCAAGTAAAGTCTTCTTTCAGCTTGACTCAAGGCTGGCTCTCAGTTTCCATGGTCCTAGCTCCTACTGTCACCTGGATTCAAAGGCAGGCAGCTTCCAGTTCCTTGTCCAGCTCTTTGTCCACTTCCTCATCCAGGTCCTGTTCTATATTGAAGTTCACAGTGTTCGGTTCACCTCAAGTCCTTCACAGTTCCTGTTTCTGGGAAGACAAAGCTTGACAGAGCCAAAATAATACTCATACACATTGCTGGCACCATTATCAATTCAGTATCTACTTGTGAAATCAACTCAGACCCACCAACAAGGCTTGAGAACTCAACACAAATCAACATAGAAATCAACACAGAACCAAAAATAAGGTCCAAGATGTCAGCACAAACTCTCAGTAAAGTCCCAAGAACTCTAAAACCCTCCTACAGAACTTCTGAAAAAATACAACCAAAAAATCCTTTTGCAGGGATTCCAGTAAGGTCCCAGGGCTTCCATACAAAGTATCACACACAAAAATCAACACAGACAGAGCAGACAAACAGAGTGCCAGGATATCACAATTTTTCTCTGTCTTGACTCTGCCACCACAAGATTCCTCTTCTCTCTTCTGCTGTCTCTAGCCTGGAAATTCTCCTTATATATGGTCATTAGCTCCTCCCCTTCCTGTTTCAGGAATTCATGAGTTCTAGGGTTCACAAATTGTGGGGTTCACACATTCTTTTTCTTAACAGACTTGATACAAGGCTCAAAAGAAACTTGAACTGAAACAAGGTGTTAATTCAATAGCTGAAACAAGGTATGAACTACTTCTGTGCTTGGGATTACACAAGTTATTTAACATCTGCATGCCTTAGTTTCCTCAACTGTAAAATGAAGATAATAACAAACCTTCTTTGAAGAGTTTCGAGGATCAAATAAAATAATATATGCTAATTTCTTTGCACATCTTAAAGCACTACATAATTGCTAACTCTTACTAAAGCAAAGAATTTAACTTACACACTAATATTAGTTGAATTAAATGAAATTGAGTGTGAAAAAATATTTGTGATTTTTATTGTATTTGATTGGCAATCTCTTGAATCACTCTTTTTTCATAATCCTAAAGAACTTGGTCTGTGTATTACCTAATTGTTCCTGGGTAGGATCATGGTTTTTTTTTTTTTTCGTCAAGTGAGAAGTATAGAAGGATAATGTACTCAGCCTTGAGGCTGACGCTATCATCATTATGTCATCTGATTAATTTTCCTAAGATATCTACAAGCCCCAGGAGAATTGTAAGTCTAATAAGTTTGAAGTCTTCCTACTTGTCTAGTATGCTTAGGGGAAATAAGCATCAGTGATCTTAGCCTCAATGTGTGCTAATACAAATCTCATTGATTAAATATTAATGGTTATGATAATTAATGACTAAAAATCTTGAAGTGCCTAATTAAAGTTATGTATTACAAATTTTTAATATACACATGACTTCAAGATTAATGAATATTTAAATATTTGTGGTTGCCTTAGGGAAAAAAAGTTGTGCAAATTATATCTTGCTGGGTACATAGATTATAGTTATGGGAATGTATAGGTTTTAGGGTTCCATATAACACTTGCATTTATAGATACATTTCTGCCAATAAGGAGTATATTGCATGTAAATTACCTGTAATTCCTACCAAATTTATTGATTCTAAAATAATTTGATGTTGTGAATTGTGTTATAAGTACAAATCACTTAATGAAATGCAAGTGGTTCGTGAAGTTTTGTTAATCAATCAATTAATGAGCATTTATTAAACACTTAAAAAGTTCTAGGCACTGTGTAAGGCACTGGGGATATGGAGAAAGACAAGATTTTTCTCTATCCTCTAGGAATTCACATTCTAAATAGGAAACAAAATGCCGGCAACTATGTACACATGAGGTACATACAGAGTAAATGCAAAGTAATCTCAATGGGAATGCCCTACCTTTGACTAAAGCTGGGGGAACAAAACGCCTTGAAGAAAGTTATATTTTAACTAAAAGACAAAGGAGTGGTGGTTAAGAAGGCTAGCATACCAGACAAGGTTGATAGAAGGTGGGGGGAAGGAGAGACCATCACTGACAATACAGAGAGTCAGAAGGTGGAGCTGTCTTGCATGAGGAACTGCAAGAAGACCAGTGTCACTAAATACTAGAGTACTTGAAAGATAGTAAAATGTGAGAAGACTGAAAAAGGTATGAAGGGGTCAGGTTATGAGGGGATTGTAAAGATAAACAGGATATTTTATGTATGATCTAAGAGGTAGTAGGAAACCATGGTACATCATTGAGTGCATGACATGACACCCATATTTTAGGAAGATCAATTTAACAGCTGAGTAGAGGTTAGACTAGTAAAGAGATATTTGAGGCAGGAAGACCAACCAGCAAGCTATGTAAGAGCATAGGCAGAAGATGATAATGGCCCGTAACAAAGTGTGGCAGTATCAGAAGAGAAAAAGAAGTTGTTTGTGAGTAATGCTACAAAGGTACAATGAATAAAACATATTAGCTGAAAAGAAAAGAATGGAACAGGGGTGTTGAGAGAAAATGAAAAGCAAAAGATGATAGAGTTTTAATTTTTACAAGAGTAGCTATAGATCCTTCAACAGTGATAGGAAAATTAGCAGGAATGGGAGGACTTGGGGAAAAGGTATTGGATTCCATTTTGAACATTTAACTTTGTGATATCTCTAGGATATATAGTTTTATTTATTTTTTAAATTTTTTTATTTATTAATTTGTTTCCTTTTAGTTTACAGGATTCAATTCCACAATTCCTTGAATTTTACATTTTGTCCCCCTCCATCCCCTTCCCCCCCATGGCGGCTTATAGTCAAGTATAGGATCTGTAGATACTTTCACATTATACATTGGTCAGGTTATAAGGATGGATTGTACCAGCTGGAATGAAAAATGGTAAAGAGGACATAAAACCAAATAAGAGAATGATAAAGATCAGGTATTTTCCTTCCACCTGGATATAAACTTAGTTCTTTTTGTTCTTTCTCTGGGTGCACATTTTTCTCTCCATCATGCGTCTTTTGGGATTGACTTATATCCCTGCATTGCTGAGAAGAGTCCAGTCTCTCAAAGTTGGTCATCACACATAGGTTGTGTCTGTAATTGTGTACAAATTTCTCCTGGTTCTACTCTTCTCACTCAGCATCAGTTCTTTAAGCTTCTCCAGGTAAATATGAAGACTGCCTGCTCCTCGTTTCTTATAGCACAATAGTATTCCATAACATGCATATACGACAACCTGTTCAGCCATTCCCCAATTGATGGGCATCCCCTTAATTTCCAATTCTTTGCCACAACAAAAAGAACTGCTATAAACATTTTTGTACATATGGGTCTTTCTCCCATTTCTATGATCTCTTTGGGATATAACCGTAGGAGTGGTATTGCTGGATCAAAGGGTATGAAAGTATTTATAGCCCTTTGGGCATAATTCTAGATTGCTCTCCAGAAAGGTTGGATCAGTTCACAACTCCACCAACAATGCATTAGTGTTCCAGTTTGCCAACATCCTCTCCAGCATTTGTCATTTTCCTGTTTTTTCATCTTAGCCAATCTGACTGGTGAGATGTGGTACCTCAGAGTTGTTTTCATTTGCATTTCTCTAATCAATAGGGAATTAGAGCATTTCTTCGTGTGCTTATAGATACCTTTAATTTCTTTCTCTGAAAACTAACTGTTCATATCCTTTGACCATTTAATTGGGGAATGACTTGTATTCTTATAAATGTGACGCAATTATCTGTATATATTAGAAATGAGTCCTTTGTCAGAGACATAGGTTGTAAAGATTCTTTCCCAATTTCCCACCTCCCTCTTAATCTTGGTTACATTGGCTTTGTTTGTACAGAAACTTTTCAATTTCATGTAGTCAAAATTATCCATTTTACATTTTATAATGTTCTCTAATTCCTGTTTAGTCACAAAGTCCTTCCCTCTCCACAAGTCTGATAGGTAAACTATTCCTTATTTTAGCAGACTGCTTACAGTATCAACCTTTATACCTAGATCATGAACCCATTTAGACTTGATTTTGGTATATGTTTTTTGATAATGGTCTATGCCCAGTTTCTGCCATACTATATTCCAGTTTTCCCAGCAGTTTTTGTCAAATAGTGAGTTCTTATCCCAAAAACCAGGGTCTGGGTGTTTATCAAACAATAGATTACTATAGTCATTGACTTCTGAATTTCATGTGCCTAATCTATTCCATTGATCCACTGCTCTATTCCTCAGCCAGTACCAAGTAGTTTTGATGACTGCTGCTTTATAGTACAGATTGAAAACTGGTAAAGCTAGTCCAGCTTCCCTAGCATTTCTTTTCATTAATTCCCTTGATATTCTAGACCGTTTATTCTTCCAAATAAATTTTGTTACTATTTTTCTAACTTTATAAAGTAGTTTTTTGGTAAATTAATTGGTATGGCACTGAATATATAATTTAATTTAGGTAAAATTGTCATTTTTATTATATTAGCTCGACCCAGCCATGAGCAATTGATATTTTTCCAATTAGTTAGATCTGACTTTATTCATGTAAAAAGTGTTTTGTAGTTATGATCATACAGGTCCTGGGTTTGCTTTGGCAGGTAGATTCCTAAATATTTTATAATGTCTACAGTAACTTTAAATGGGATTTCTCTTTCTCCTTCTTGCTGTTGAATTCCATTGGAAATTTATAAGAATGCTGAGGGTTTATGTGGGTTTATTTTATATCCTGCAACTTTGCCAAATTTATTTATTGTCTCAAGTAGTTTTTTACTTGATTCTCTAGGATTCTCTAAGTATATCATCATACCATCTGCAAAGAGTGATAGCTTGGTCTCTTTTTTGCCTAACTTGATTTCTTTGATTTCTTTTTCTTCTTTATTTGCTACTGCTAACATTTCTAGTACCAGATTGAATAAGAGGGGTGATAGTGGACACCCTTGTTTCACCCCTGATCTTATGGGAAATGCTTCTAGCTTCTCCCCATTACATATAATACTTGCTGATGGCTTTAAATAGATGCTACCTATTATTTTAAGGAAGGCTCCATTTATTCCTATACTTTCTAAAGTTTTTAATAGGAATGGATGTTGTATTTTGTCATAAGCCTTTTCTGCATCTATTAAGATGAACATGTGGTTTCTGCTAGTTTTATTGTTGATATGATCAATTATACTGATGGTTTTCCCAATATTAAGCCATCCTTGCATTCCTGGAATAAATCCTACCCAATCAAAGTGTATTATTCTTGAGATAAGTTGCTGTAGTCTTTTTGCTAGTATTTTATTTAGAATTTTTGCATCTATATTCATGAGGGAGATTGGTCTATAATTTCCTTTCTCTGTTTTATCTCTTCCTGATTTAGGTATCAGTACCATATTTGTGTGATAAAAAGAATTTGGTAGGACTCCTTCTTCACTAATTTTCCCATAAAGTTTGTAGAGTATTGGAATCAATTGTTCTTTAAATGTTTGATAGAATTCACTAGTGTATCCATCTGGCCCTGGAGATTTTTCCTAGGGAGCTCACTGATGGCTTGCTCAATTTCTTTCTTCTGAGATGGGATTATTTAAGTAATTTACTTCCTCTTCAGTTAATCTGGGCAACTTGTAAGTTGCTAAATATTCAGTCATTACCCTAAGATTGTCAAATTAATGTGCATACAATTGGTAAAAATAATTCCTAATTATTGTTTTGATTTCCTCTTCGTTGAAGGTAGATTCACCCTTTTCATTTTTGATACTCATACTTTGGTTTTCTTCTTTCTTTTTTTTTATCTATTGACTAAGGGTCTATCAATTTTGTTGGTTTTTTCATAAAACCAGCTCTTGGTTTTATTTATTAGTTAAATAGTTTTCTTAATTTCGATTTTATTAATCTCTCATTTTGTCTTCAATATTTCTAATTTAGTATTTAATTGGGGATTTTGAATTTGTTCTTTTTCTAGGTTTTTTAATTGCATGCCCAATTCATTGAGCTCCTTTTTCTCTAATTTAATCACGTATGCACTCAGGGATATAAAACTTTCCCTAAGAACTGCCTTTAATGCATCCCACAGATTTTGTTATGTTGTCTCATAATTATCATTCTCTTGAATGAAATTACTGATTGTTTCTATAATTTCTTGTTTGACCCACTAATTCTTTAGGATTAAATTGTTTAATTTCCAATTAGTTTTTAGTCTGTCTTTCCCGGGCCCTTTATTGCATATAATTTTTATTGCATCATGATCTGAGAACTATGCATTTAATATTTCTGCCTTACTGCATAGAATAGTGAGGTTTTTATGCCCTAGAACATGGTCAATTTTTGAGTATGTGCCATGAACCACTGAGAAGAAAGTATATTCCTTTTTATCCCCATTCAGTTTTCTCCAGAGATCTATCATACCTATCCTCTCTAAAATCCTGTTCACCTCCTTAACTTCCTTCTTGTTTATTTTGAGGTTGGATTTATCAAGTTCAGATAGGGGGAGATTAACCTCTCCCACTAGTATAGTTTCGCTATCTATTTCTTCCTCTAATTCTTTTGCCTTCACCTCTAGGAATTTGGATGCTATACCACTGGGTGCATATATGTTAAGTAGTGATATTGCTTCATTCTCGATGATGCCTTTTAACAGGATATATTTTCCTTCCTTATCTCTTTTAATTAGGTCAATTTTTGCATTTGCTTTATCAGAGATAAGGATTGCTACCCCTGCTTTTTTTACTTTAGCTGAGGCATGATATATTTTTCTCCAACCTTTTACCTTTACCTTGTGTGTATCCCTCTGTTTCAGATTTGTTTCTTGTAAACAGCCTATTGTAGGATTGTGATTTCTAATCCATTCTGCTATCCATCTCCATTTTATGGGAGAGTTCATTCCATTCACATTTACAGTTATGATTGTTATATATTTCTTTCTCCTCATCCTATTCCTGCCCCTGTTAGTGTTCATATTTTCCCTCCCTTCTCCCTTCCCCCCTTAATAGTTTTCCTTTTGACCACCGCCTCCCTCAGTGTTCTTTTTTCGGCCCTTTCTCTTTTCCTCCTCTTTCCCCTTACTACTTCCCTCCCTACAAACCACTCCCACCCCACTTTAGTAACCCTTCCCCCTCCTACTGCCTGTAGGATATTGTTATACTTAATGCAGTATGCTATTTTTTCTTTGCATCAAGAATGACAGGAACAAATCTCATGTGAAGCTCCTCTCATTCCCCTCTTTCCCTCTAAAATGATACTTTTTGCGTTTCTTCTCTATAGTGTCCTATGCTTATCTGGTTGTTATTCCCTACTTGTACCAGAACAAATGAGGGAAAAGTTCTTATGCTTCGCAACACCCTCCCTTTTTTTCCTCTGCTATACAGTTTTTATGCCTCTATGAGTGGCATAATTTACCCTTTTCCACTTCAACCATTCTCTTCCTTCCATTGCAGTCCCTTTGTAGCCCTTAACAAGATTTTTTAAAAATCATCATTTTGTGTATTTTATAGTCATACCGTCTACTTATCTATAACCAGTTTGCTCTTATCAAATAGCAGGGTGTGTGTGTGTGTTCTCCTTGTTTACCTTTCTAAGTCACTGTTGCATCTCGTAATTGGAGGTTGAATTTTCCATTGAGTTCTGGCTTTTTTATCAAGAAGGTCTGGAACTCTGTTATATCATTGAATGACCATCTCTTTGCCTGGAAGAATATGCTCAGTCTCGCTGGGTATGTGATCCTTGGTTGTAATCCGAGCTCTTTTGCCTTCTGGAAAATTGTATTCTACTGCCTCCAATCTTTCAGTGTAGAGGCTGACAAATCCTGTGCAATCCTCACTGTGGACCCTCGATATTAGAATTGTTTCTTTTTGGCTGCTTGAAGTATTTTCTCTTTTATCTGGAAGTTCTGGAGTTTGGCCACAACATTTCGAGGATTTTTCAGTTTGAGATCTCTTACAGCAGGTGTCCGGTGGATTCTCTCGATTTCTATTTTCCCCTCAGGTTCTAGTATCTCAGGGCAATTTTCCTTAACGAGCTCTTGGAGAATGTTGTCCAGGCTCATTTTTTCATCATAATTTTCTGGTAGTCCTATTATTCTCAGATTATCTCTCCTGGATCTGTTTTCCAGGTCAGTTATTTTTTCTTTGAGGTATTTTACCTCTTTTTCTAATTTTTCATTCTTGTTGTTTTGCTTGGCTAATTCTTGGTTCCTCATAGAGTTATTTGTTTCCATTTGGTTAATTCTGGTTTCTAGCAAATCATTTTCCTTGGTTAATTTTTGAAGCTCCTTTTCTATATCATACACTTTTCTTTTTAGAGAGATGTTTTCCTCATTATAATGTTTTTCTAATTCTGCTATTTTCGTTTTGAGAGAATTATTCATTTTGTCTTCTATCTCTCTCATTTTGTTTTCAAAGTTCCTTTTGATCTCATTTAGGAGAGCCCTCTGTGCTTGGGACCCATTCCCTGTTGAAGTTTCAGCTGTGGGTGTGGAGTCCACATTGTCTCCCACTGAGGTTGGTTCCTACCTCTGAGGATAGTAGAACTCCAAAGTCTTTGTCTTTGTAGTGTGCTTTCTACCCATTTTGGGGCAGGGTCCTAGCCACGCCCTTCCTCTAGGATCCCAAGCCTTTATTGTAGAGGGTTTTGCCCTGGGTAATAGTTACTATGTTTTTAGGGTCAGAGGTGGGGTTTGGAGCAAGTGGGGTTCACTCTGTCATCCTCGTCTTTGGAGGTCCTGAAAGGGGCTTTTAAAAACAAAATTTCTGGGCTATGAAGTGGTAGCTCCAGGAGTGTTTGCTGTCCAGTACTGTGGCCCCTGTATTTGCTTCTTACCTTGCTCGTTCCAGTCCCAGACCTTTGGTGATAGGCTTGGTAGTAGACCTTGTGGTTGGTGGGAAGACTTGCCCTCCAAGTTGATCAGGCCCCTTCCCGGCCTGCTTCTGCCGCACCTTCCTGGCCTGCGTCTGCTGCGTAGAATATATAGTTTTAGATTTTCAATAAGTAGTTGGACATAGGAAAGACAATGTTAGGATAGAAGTTAGCTAAGGATAAATAATTCTAAGAATCATCTGCTGAGATATAATATAGAAGAGAAGGGGTCTCAAGATAGAGCCCTGGGAGGCATTCATGTTGTATGAAGACAATCTTAATGCAGATTCAGCAAAAGAGCACGAGAAGAAGCAATCACACGGATAGGGAGAGAGAACAAAGGAAGAGCAGAGCCAAAAAGGTGTAGAGACAAATATCAAGAAGGTAATTTGTCAAAGGCTGTAGAGAGGTCAAGAAGGGTGAAATCTAAGAGAATACCCTTAGATTTAACAAGTATATTGTGGGTAACTTTGAAAAAAAAACACACTGTTTTGGTTGAATGATAAAGTCAGAAATCAGACTGAAAAGTTAAGGAGAGTAAGAGGAAAGTAGAGGCACTCTTGTTAACAGATAACTCAAGCAGCAGGAGTTAGTATTTAGAGACAAGTCTGCTCTTGAAGTAGTCATAGTAGTTGAGAAGGCCTTGAGCACAAAGGGAAAAGTTAACAACATTGAGTACTTACTAAAGCAGAATAATTTGGGAAGGCTTGGGATCAGGAAGACAACAGATAACAAAGTTGGAAGGGTCTAATATAAATGTGAAGTTAGAAGGCAAAAGTCAGCAGGTTGAATCAAGGGGGCTACCTCAGAAGGCCTGGAGTGAAGACGGAGGTCACAAATTGGCCAAGACAACATACTAGTGAATGAGTAATCCATAGGATGTCTTCAATGCAAAAGACAGAGGCCATAGTTGGGGGTTGGGAGGGCAAATTATTACAAAGAAGAACATTATGCTGAAATATGATTATCAAATTTTAATGTTCATGTACCCAGATTAAAAATTCCTACATAAGATGATCTCATGAGAATCCTTTTGGTCCTAATAGTTTATTAATAATTCAGATACACACAAGTGTATATATACAAGTATGCATATACATATGTATATATGTATATTATAATGAGTATATACTTTAAATTCTTTCCTAGAACTGCAGAACTCCACTTACAAATAAGAAATGGCCCCATAGTAATATTATCTATTCCTATCTATCACTGTCTGCACATTGGGAAGCCAAAATAATTCTGTCTTTTCTGTGTACATAATACTGCTATATTGCAACATCCCATGTTACTAGTAGGTATCAAGACACTTCAATATTTCGCATATTAAGGATTTCACAAGGGTGAAATTATTCCTCAAAATGTGTTGTGTAAGTCATAACCCTTTACAACTAAGCAGAGGATCTTCATTAATTATGGTCAAAAAATATTATTACCTTTACACTTAATGGAAATGAATTCCACTGAATGTTGCTAAGGTTGTCTTCTCAGAAAAAAAAAGTATATATACCAATTTGAAAATGGGTTGAGAGGATTTTGGTTCCAAGATTTCTTTTCTTTTCTTTATCAGCTATAACTACATGACAAATGGTACTAAAATGAAATTGTTTAGCTTTTTAGTTCCTACTTTGACTTACTCTTTGAAGCATAGTTCTTAGAATCTCAGGATTGCTTCAAAGTTCAATGAGGCATTTAAATAATATAGTTAGTTTGAGAAATTAAAGGTCTTGGGTAAAGCAAAACAGGTAAGTTTTCCACTTCAATGAATTGTAAACTAAGATTTCTATATAGAATATTTAGACCAGAAAAGAAATATTCATAAGAACAATATCACTCAATTAATTTTGTATAAATTACTTTTTTCAGTTATCAAACATTAATTTTTCCTCTTTCAAATTTAAAACAAAAAAAACAAAACACTTGCAACAAATATCATTCATCATTAGTCTTTGAAATCACTGTTGGTCGTTGACTTAATCAAAGTTCTTGTCTTAAACTTTGATTTTTGTTTTTTGTTGTTGTTTTTACAATGTTGTTTTAGTATAATTTATCATAAAAGCATAAATGAGATTTTACAATGCTGTTTTAGTATAAATTATTTTGATTCTTATTTCATCCTGCATGAGTTTAAGCAAGGCTTTACAGTGTTCTCCAATAAAAATATTTTTCATCATTTTCTTTGGCATGATAATTTTGAAGCAAGTTTCTCTGATAAAAATCTCATTTCCAGAACACTGTATTCAAATCTATAAGAATAAGAGTCACCCCATGATTGATAAAAAGCACAAGGATATGAGCAGAGCTCTCATGGGAAGAACTTCAACTTTTCTATAACCCATTTAAAAAAATGCTCAAATTTGTCAAATGCGACCCAGCACAGTCCTCATTCACTCAAATAAAAGTCAACATCAAGTCATGTCATCATTTCCCTTATGTCTTGGTCCTCTTCAAAAGTAAAGAACAAACACAACCTTTCCATCTCTTTTATCAAATACCAAAACCTTAAACCAATTTAACTCTGGAAGATTGGACAACAATAGGTCTCTGCCAAAGCACACATTGGTTACATTTTGGGCCCTCCTGTCTCAGAGTGAATGTCATTAGCAGCTGTTTATTTTTTGACCAGCAATCCTGAATGTCTTCTCCCAGTTTGATTTGTTTTTTTTTTTAAAGCTGCTATGCCTTGACTCAATTCTTTAAGAGACCTATTCTCTGAATGAATATTACCTCATGCAAAGTGAGAACATGAAAAGGCCTTAGCCTAAAAGGGCTAGAGTCTTCCATTCCATCCTGGGCCATCTCCAGTCATCCTGATGCACTGGACCCAGATGATTCTGGAGGAGAAAGCAAGACTGGTAACCTTGCACAGTCTTTCCTCACTCAAATCAAAGTGTACTGCAAGTCATGGTAGCATTTCCCTGATGTCACAGTCCTCTTCAAAATGCAAAAAAAAAATGCACAGCTAGAATTACCTTGCTGATCTCTTTAAATGCTCTGGCATTTTCTGAGTGGTGCAATAGAACATGTTTTAATTTGCAAGCCCTAGATGGTTTTCCTCCAAGCAGAAGAGATACGCTATTTTTTAAAAACTTTAAGCCCCCACCTAGTTTTTTTTTTCCTCCACTAAGATATAGGTTCAAAGTGACATGTTTTTCCATAAAATAAACTAGTTTTATCCATAATAAAGATATACCCTAGTCAATAACAACCCTTTCCTCCTCTCCACCTTTTTGAAGGAATTCTGGGAACTTCTTTACTGCTAAAATATCTGTACTAGTATCCTCTCCCGACTTGCACATTACGGAATCCTGTGCAATTTTTAAATCATGCAACCAACCATTGATTGCTCTAATTATCTTTGTTCCATCAGGGTATTTGCCTTTAAATCTTTAAGACTTAGAACGTTGCCTTGAATTGTCATCAAACTTACAGAAATATCTTTTTGACTCTGCTTTTCTCTCCACAGAGTTAATATTTCCTCTGTCTCTAGAATAGCACCTTCTCTGCAAGATTAAGTTCATTTGTTATCAATGATAATTGTGGTCCTCTTTTATATTTTCTAATAATTTTCATTTATTTGTATACATATTGGCTTCTGCTTAAAAGTTCGTTCACTTTTCTACTCAAGAGATGCTTGCCAAAAACTATGGTGAAAATATAAGGATCATTCTTGAACATAAGGAGAGGCATAGAAGTGACTTAGAGATGCTTCTTAACTTCCCACTGACATTTATGCTCCCCTCATCACACAGTGTCTTAAAATATTATATCTGATTTGTGTGAAGAATTTTTATAATTTTTATAAACATGGATTTCCTTCAGAATTCTTTACATGAAGTTGAGTTTTCATAATGTGAATTCTCATAAAGTAAGAACAATTTGTATATGAATGTGATGGAAATCTATTGTGCTCAATAAATTATGAAGGGGATAATTTCAGAAAGATCTGGGAAGTTTTATTTGAACTAAAGCAAAGTGAAGTCAGCAGAACTAGGAAAACAACTTTAACTGTAACAATAATAGTGCAAAGATAATCAAATGTGAAAGACTTAATAACTCTGTTCAACACAATAAACCACCATAATTACAAAAGATTCATATTTAAGACTGCTATCTACTTCCAAATACAGAACTGATGGATTCATATTGCAAATTGAATACTTTTATATTCATTTTTTTACAATTGGGAACCTGACTAATGCAGCCAATTGTTTTACATGGTTTTATATTTTAGTAGGTTTTGCATTTCTTGACTTCTTAGTGGTGGAAAGAAAGACTTGGGGAATGACAAAATGTGGAAGTGCAAATAAAATCAAACTGATATAAAAAGGTTTGCCCCTGAAGTTTTATTTTTATGAAACTCTAAAGCTTGGACTCCAAAGAAATCAAAGGAACTCATATATACAAAAATATTCATCAAAGCCATTTCTGTGAGAATGTGCCCATCATTTGGGGAATGGCTAAAAAATCTATCTGAATGAAACACATTACTTTTAAAACATTTATTATTCTGAAATGTGTTTGAATATCAGATTTTTCTCAAGGCTCTAGAGAAAATAAATGCTTTAATTCAATCCACTCAAAAGCAGTCTTTGGTTTTCCCAAAGTGTCAAATGTTCTGAAATGGCAAAAAAAAATCTGGAGTATATTTTATGTTTATTTCATAAATATTGTCATGGGACATTTTCCTCATTAGGCCATAATGCTTGAATTAAATATAGGAATCTGAATATTCACAAAGCTATTGTTTTAGAAGACCCAATCACGTTAAATAATAATATTGAGAAATAGGTTAAAAAAGAAGGACCTGAAGAGGGTTCACAAACACTCCCAGTATATATGGGTACCCCATTCTCTCCTTGTATATAATGTGTTCTTACTATCATTTTGCTACATTGTTGATGAATACTGTCTATTTTTATTTAGTTAGTTCCTTTATATACTGTTGGGCAGGATCTAGAGAGACAGCCAGTCAATAAAAATCTATTAAGTCAGAAACTGTGCTAAACTCTGGGAATACAAAAACAAAAATAAGACAAAAACAGTGCCTGCCTTCAGCTGGCATGTGGGAGCAGCAACAAGCAAATTGTTACATATAGGAAGAAGAGAAAATTTAAGAGAGTTTTGGAAATGCTTCCTGCATAGGATCAATCTTAATTTGGGACTTGAAGGAAGGCAGGGAAGCCAATAAGCAGAGATGGGGAAGAAAGTCATTTCAGTGAAACAGTGAGTCTGTATGCATTTCTCTTTTTTTATTTTTGCTTTTATTTTGGTAGGGAAATTGGGGTTAAGTGACTTGCCCAAGATCACATGGCAGATTTTTGTGTTAATTTTCTGAGGCCATATTTTAACTCAGTTCCTCTTGACTCCAGGGCAGGTGCTCCATTCACTGTGCCACCTAGCAACCCTATATGCATTTATCTTTAAAAATTTATTAAAAATATTTTAATTGCTTGTGAACATCTAAGGAATATCTAAAATAATAGGTATTAGAAGGCCAATCCCAAGTTGTCATATGTATAATAAAATAATTTCCATTAATATCCAACACTGATGCCTTAAATTCTGCTTCTTCAATTGAGGAGACAGATTACATGGTGTATACACGACCCATCTCATGGAGAAACAATCCAAAACACAAAAATTACACAACCTATTTCTAACTTCAAGAAATACAAACTCTTGGGGCAACCAGGTGGCACAGTAAGAGCACCAGCCCCAGAGTCAGACCTGGGATAGAATCCGGGCTCTGATACTTAGTACCACACCCAGAAATAACTGGCCATTTAACCTTGAACAAGTTACTTAACCCCAATTGCTTATTAAAAAAGAAATATAAACTCCTTAAACATTATTTTGGTTAATTTTGATTAAAGGGTATCCAACAGTTATCTTCCTAATGTTTATTTGCTTCCCAGTTTGGGTAATTCTAGCAGCACTGAAGATGAAAGTAGCTGTCCTTTATCTAGTCATGCCAGTTCTCTTCTGTCTCTTTCCACTTTTGGACAGTTTCACCATAATTGAGATAATGAATTATATACCTAAATTTGTTGTACGTCTTGAAAACTCAACTCTATTTTCCAAAAATTATGAAACATTCTGAAATATCCTAACAGCATTCCTTGCATTATTTTAGTTTAACTATAACATCTCTCTTGCAAATGCCATATCCCTTCTAAACTTGTCCTCTGATGACCTCTCCTAATACTTCTGCTAATTCACATGTTTGAGAAAATGGAAAATATTTTTCTTCTCCTATTACTCTTTCTCAACTATATTTCTTTTTTTAAACAATACTTTTTATTAATAAAATTTTGTATAAAAAAGCATTACAGATCGAAAGACCTATTTACAAAGTTCTGTTTGTTTTCTCACTCAGGGTCTAATTGTGGATCCAACACTGCATAAGAACTGTGACCTAATGCTACACATACAGAAAAGTACAAGAAATCCTTCAGAGTACAGTAATTTCCTGACTCTCAATCCAATTTGATTAACACTAAAAGCCAAACATGGATATTATCCCACAGACTGAAATAGGATCAGAATGTACTCTTGTCATTACCATTTGATTTCTTCCATCTTCAAGAAGACACTTTCCAGTTTGCAGTGAAGAATGTAAAATCTAAAGTCAACTCTGTGCACGGCCTGCTATTTTCTTCAGTCAAGCAGAAATGCTAAGCACTGTAAGGTTACCGCTTATGCCAACTTTCCATACAATATAGTCTAAGAAATATTTTGAAATACCCTACATAGGAACTGCTTAAAACAAAGGGGAGAAAAAGCAGTTTTAAAAAGCAGTTTTGTTTAAGTCTCACACTTTACATATACATATACATATATATATATATATATATATATGTGTTGACCATTTCTTCACTGATATCTGAACTGAATTTAGGTCTTGTGTTTGCAAAACTATCAGAAGGAAAACTGACACAACTGTCATCAGAGGATGATGAGTTTTCCATGGAAATCAATTTCACATTTCTGAAATTTTTGAAGTTCTTCTTTACAAAGTGGTCCTTTTGCTGCATGCTGAAAGGATCCATGAGTGGTAGCAGGAGTCCACAAGAAGGGTGCTGTAATGGGAGGCAACTGCTCTGGGGGAGCAGGAGCGTGAGCAGCAGAGATTGATAACAGCAGCTCCACTGAAGCCAGAGGAGTGTGATAAAGGGAGTGTGTCTCAACCATATTTCTAGCATTATTCCTCAATTATTTTTACTCTTTAAAGGTATATTTATTCTATTTATGCATCAGTCTCCTTAATCATCTATGAAATATATTTTCCCCTCAATTTCTAAAAATGCATTTGGTGCATGACAAGTGGTTTTCCTCTCCACATATTGGCCAAAAATTCCTCATACTTGCATATTCATGTTTATGAATTAACAATTCATATGAGTTAATTCAACGAGTTAACAATTTCTCTGATGACTAGTGTTTTTACCTTCTTTCACTATTCAGTTCAGGTGTTTTAATTAATATTGTCTCCAGAGAAGCTATTTTCACTGTTGCATTCACCATGCTAATGCAATTTCTAAGTGAAATAACCCTTGAAGTGTTCTCATTAAAACTAATATCTCAAAATTACTATATTTAACTTATATTGAAAATATGTCATGTCAGTCATCTTTAATATTTCACTTTGAAAATAAAAGGACATTAACTACATTTTCTCCTTAACACTAAATTGGAAAATTCAAAAACATCTTTCTCTCATCACCTATTTCTTTTCTTCTCTGTTCTCCTTACTGAAATTTCTGGGTAAAATTATTTTGCAAAGGCTTACTGTGCTGCCAATCAATACCTGATACAGTTCAGATTTCTTTTTAGGCATCATTTAGACAAAATTTTCCATAATCATAGATGTCTCAAGTTATAAATGCATTCTGTGTTTTGTTCATTTCCTTAGTCTGATATATTTACCTTGGAAAATTCTGTATGATACCTGTTAAGAAGGTTCCAAGTCCTATTCTGATGCTACTCTATATTACATTATGTAAAGTTATTGAAATAAACTCAGTTTTGTACATCATTTTATACAAACACATGCATATATACATGTATGTGTGTATTTGTGTGTGTATAAACACATGCACACACAAATCTACACCCACATTTCCCCAGTCTTTCTTTTTCCCCAAAGTTGAATTATTAATTTCTATGGGCAAGTGGCTAGATCATTCCCATAGAAAAACTGTTCAATGTTCATGACTCCAAATTTCACAGTCCTTGGTATATTTAATCAGAAATCAACGACAGAGAATAATACCAAATTTAATGTATACCACTACTACAAAGATGTGTCTCAGATTTCCTATTAGTGATAATTTAATGTTATTTTTAGCAGTCCCGCACCTATAAGTTATAAAATAAGTTAAATTGAAATGATATTCTAACTCAATTATCTGTAAATAGAATTCTCAACCCATCAAACATGTAATGAACAAAATTGTGTAGGTAAAGGAAATCCTATTGATGAATTAATAAAGTCAAAGATTTTTGAGTTGGAGGATACCTTCAATATCATCTATAATATAAACACACTAATTTTACTAATCAGGATCTAAGTTCCAGATTATTGAAGTGACTCACCCATAATGATTCAGGTTGCAAGTGGCATTGCTAATATTAGAACCAAGCTTTTGCCACTCCTAAACTAACACTCTTTACAATGTACCTTTCTCATTCTTATCAAAAAAACATACATCTTTCATGTAATTGACACAATCAAATTAGGTGCTAAACCTTATCACAATATACATGATAATCTAAATCAACTGGAATATAATCATTAAACCAATTAAATATCCATCTGAGAATTTTTGTGGACACCCAATACACTTACATGGTCATTCCTTGTTGCTGGTTTTTGGCCAAATCCACTGGAATTTTAGTTAGACTTTCCCTTTACTTTGATTAAAACATGTTATTTCTAAAATTAACCACTTTTTAGGATACAGAGAATTAGATGGCTAATAAGGATCTTTATCTTTCCAGATTCATTTCTGAAAACATAATGGCTCTGATATAATGAGCCATATACATTTAAACAGAAGACTCAAAAAGAAATATATCCATACAGATGTACAAAAAAAGATTTGATAGTGAACTTGTTAAAGTGGGCATTTGACTGGAGGTTGGTGACTGGTCTCTCCATCAAAATGTAAAGTAAATTAAACATGAAAACTTCTACGGAGTCTGTGTCATATGTTTTCAAATAACTGTGAATATAATTTTATTCTCCCTAAGATATTTTTTGACAATCATCACTTGCTCTGGACTCTGGGCCATGTCCTGCTGCTTATGCCATATACTTCCCAGTCCCAAATACACATTGCCTGACTTTTATACCCTCTAGTCATTTATTTTATGCTCTAGTAAAACTAAATGAGATTAAAACTTAGAGATTTTTTTTCATATTTTTTCATGTTTTCAAATCACACTTGAAATAGTAGTTCTAAGACTGTGCATTTGAATAGTAATTCCCTTTGTCTTCTTTTTGAGTAGTTTTTTTTTAATAAATGTTACTAACATATGTGCAAAGATTCTTCTTGTCCAAGGCATATCTCCACTGCTACTAAAATTCCAGCAGAGGAACTTTATTTCCCTTCAAAAGAATAGCAAATTTCTTTAGGCATATATAACAAATGAAAAAGGGAATTTTATAAAGTTTCAGGTTTTGATTCTATCCCAATTTACCTTGAAAATATATACTCACATAAATATAGGTTATACATTATATTTTATTATATTATATTATTTAGAATATATTATATAATATACATTATATACAATAAAGTATAGGACCTGCTTAATATGCAATGCTCTATCTTGGAAGAAATGACATTTAAAACCTACTGAAGTATTTTATCCCCAGTAGATGAAAGGAAGACAGGGCAAGGTGGTATAGGAACAGATCCTCATGAAAACCATAGATTTTATTTACTTATACAGTCTATCTTTTGAAAAGGGAAAGCAAGTTAAGACAATTTTGAATTTTCCCTATAGATTAAGCTAATTCACCACCCCTGACTTTCCCCTAGAACTCATTTTTGACAAATGTCCTAAAAAAACACAAAATAAATTAATTACTAGTTTTGGTGCTAAACTATCAAACAATGAATACAATACAATGTGATTCAAATAGCAAAAATAATGCATTAAAAATAAGAAAAATAGAGAGTGATGGACTCTTCAGAAGATCATATGATAACAATAGTATATATAAATGAAACTGGAAGAAAAAAAGAGAAATAGGATATAACAAGCACTTCTACCATATGTTTTCCTCATACAGAATGGTAGAACCACCATGTTTGACTTCAAACACCTCATTCACTAATTTTATGGTTATGATGAAGTACAAATAGAACTTAAGATAAAGGAAATAAAAAGAACCTGGTTAAAGTCAACAAAATCTGGAAGCACTGTAAGAACTCTTTTTTTTTGCAATATCTGAGATAAAGGGGCGGCCAGGTGGCTCAGCGAGTAAGAGCACCGGCTCCAGTGTCGGGATGACCTGGATCAAATCCCGGCCTCAGATACTCAGCACCACAACCAGAAATAACTGGCGGTCTAACCTTGAGCAAGTTACTTAACCCCGATTGCTAAAAAAAAAAAAATATCTGAGATAAAAAGAGAAACAAGATAATATTGTGAAAAAGATTATGCTGTGAAATTTAAAAAAAAACCTGAGTTCAAATCCTACCTCTGATAGTTAATATTTGTGTGACCTTGAGAAAATTATTCTGTCTCTCTGGGACATACATTTTTCCATTTGCAAAATAGTGGAGTTGATTTGAATGGTACTTGTGACCCTTTTTAGTTCTAGATGTATATTGATAAATTTCTTAAGATAAAGAAGGGAATCACAAACAGCATTGCCATAAAAACATTAAAAACATGAACAATTTTCAATACTGATATTTTTCTCCTTTAGAATGTCTTTAAAGGGCAGCTAGGTGGTGCATTGAGTAAAGCACCAGCCCCTGAGTCAGGAGGACCTGAGTTTGGTACCGGCCTCAGAAACTTAACACCCGTGCACACACGCACACGCATGCACACACACACATACACACAAAAAAAAAGCTTGCCGTGTAACTTTGGGCAAGTTACTTAACTGCAATTGCCTTCCAAAAAGCAAAAAAAAAAATCTTTAAGAAGTATCTGCACTTACTAAGCCAGCATCCCAAGTGAAGATATGAAAGAGGATCAATTAGGCTTTTGCTTTATGGAAGGGGGAAGGCAGGGCAACTGGGCTTAAGTGACTTGCCCAAGGTCACATGACTAGTGTTATGTGCCTGAGGTCAGATTTGAACTCAGGTCTTTATGACTCCAGGGCTGGTGCTCTATTCACTGAGCCACCAATCTGCCCCCAGCAAATAAGCTTTTACAAATGATTTTTTTTCCTGATTACCACTACTTTAAAATTTTTATTGTATAATTTGTTGTTCCATTGACTAATTTCTTCTAGTATACCTTTCCTTTCACAGGGATCACTCCATATAACAAAAACTATTTTTAAAGGGAAAAAAAAGGAAGAGGGGAAAAAAAAAAACTTCTTAACAAAACTGATTAGCAACAGATTTGGGGGTTATTTTGATATGCAATTTGAACTTTCTTTTTATTGAATTATTAAAAATATTGAATGCTTCACAAATTTGAATGTCATCCTTGCACAGGGGCCATGCTAATCTTCTCTGAATTATTCCAATTTTACTATATATGCTGCCGAAAGGAGCACTACAAATGATTTTTTTTATAGCAGACTATACTTTCCCATCATAATGAAATGTTTATAGAATATAACTCCCATATGGTTTTTATTGTGGTATTGATTTTCATAAGACATTTGATTTAACATACCAAAAATAAATCCTTCATAATTCCCTTAAAAATATGGACTCTCCTGAGCATTTGATGATATCATATAAATTTCTTTAATAGATGAAACCAAAATGGTACCTTTGTTCAATGATCTACTGATCAATATAAGTGATAAAAATAGGGAAATACATTCTTTTGATTAGTGTTCAACAGGTACATGATGGAAGAATAGTGTCTGAGTAAAGGATACATTTATTATATATAGTACAGTAGACATTTGTGTGGATTACATCAAACCTCAGAACACTTTAGCGATTCCTAAATTGCATTGACAGCCTATAAAGATCAGCCTAATAGCATGAAGACTAGAATTGGCCATTGTCTAGGTATGTGATCAGTGATGGGAAATGAATATTGAGAATGATGGGAAAAGAGTAAGGTCGATTATTATCTATGGAATGGTTCATCATTTTTTTCTCAGGTTACTTTTGTTGTACAAAGAAACAACACCATTTTACATGTCAGTATTGTCCTGATCATTCTTTATATCTTTGAATCTCATGAACCCACAAAGAATCAGAACTTTGGGTCTTAAATTATGGTAAATATAAGCAGACTGTAATATTTTTAAACAATTAATCAATGCACATTTTTCTTTTATAATTAATTATTTTTTTTATTTTTCAACATTCACTTCCATAAGATTTTGAGTTTTAAATGATCCCCCTCCTCTTTTCCTTCCCCAAGTCCATATGCAATCTGATATACATATACATATACATTCATTTTAACATATATTCACATTAGCCATGTTGTAAGATAAGAAAGATGAAAATAAAACAAATCAACAACAACCAAAAATAAAGCATATAATATGTTCTCCTCTACATTCAGACTCCAAAGTTATTTCTCCAGATGTGGATAGCATTTTCCATCTTGAGACTTTTGGAGTTGTCTTAGATCTTTCCATTGCTAAGAACAGTTAACTCCTTCAAAGTTAGTCATCATGTAATGTGTCTGATTTTATATACATATAAATATATACATTTATAATATAGTATTATAAGTATATAATGTATATAGCATATATTAAACATTTATATAACTATATATTATATTATAATTACATATTATATATATATAGTATTTTATATATAGAATACAGTGCTCTCCTAGTTCTGCTCACTTCACTCATAATCAGTTCATAAAAGACTTTCCAGATTTTTCTGAAGTCTGCCTGATCATAATTTCTTATTGCACAATAGTTTTCCATTATATCCATATCCCACAACTTGTTGAGCCATTCCCCAGCTGATGGGACATCTCCTCAGTTTCCAATTCTTGGGCAACACATTTTTGTACACCTGGGTCTTTTCCCCATTTTTAGAATCTCTTTGGGATAAAGACCTAGAATTGGTATTGCTGAGAAAAGGTATGCACAGTTCTCCCCCCCCCCCCCTTTGGGCATAGTTCCAAATTGTTCTCCAGAATTATTGGAACAGTTTACAACTCAACCCACAGTGCATTACTGTTTTAAGTTTCCCACATACTCTCCAGCATTTCATTTTCCTTTTTTGTCATGTTAGCCAGACTCATAGATAGGATGTGGTACCTCAGATTTGTTTTGATTTCCATTTCTCTAATCAGTGGCGATTTACAACATTTTTCATATGGCTGTAGAGAGCTTTAATTTCTTCATCTGAAAAATACCTGCTCATATCTTTTGACAATTTATCAATCAGGAAATTATGTGTTTTTTTGTTTTATAAATTTGACTCTGTTTTCTATATATGTCAGAAATGAGGCCTTTATTAGAGACACCACATGTGAAAATGGTTTCCCAGTTTTCTGTTTCTCTTCTAATTTTGGTTGCATTGACTTTGTGGTGAAAAAAAAACTTTATAATTCAAGTTAATAAAAATCACCCTTTTTACATTTCATAATGTTCATTATTTCTTGTTTGGTCATAAATTCTTCACTTCTTCAATCTTAAAGGTAAACTATCCCTTGCTTTCCCTATTTGTTTATAGTATCAGCCTTAACATCTAAATCATGTACCCATTTTGACTTTATTTTGCCATACGATGGTTTACATATGTTGGTCTGTGCCTAGTTTCTACCTTACTATTTTCCAGTTTTCCTATAAGTTTTTGCAAAATAGTCCGCTTTTATCCCAGAAGTTAGAGTTTTGGGGTTTAATAAACAGTAGATTACTATATTCATTGATTATTGTGTCTTCTCTACCTAATGAATTCCACTTATCCACCATGCTATTTCTTAGAAAGTACCAATAGTTTTGGGGTTCACTGTTTTATATTACAATTTAAGATATGTTATGACTAGGCCAACTTCCCTAGCATTTCTTTTGATTAATTCCCATTATATTCTGAACCTTTGATTCTTCCAGAAGAATTTTACAGTTATTTTTTCTATCTCATTAAAATATTTTATGGAAGTTTGATTGGTATGGCACTGAGTAAGTAAATTAATTTAGGTTGAATTGTCATTTTTATTATATTAGCTCATCCTACCCATGAGCAGCTGATATTTTCCAAGTATATAGATCTGATTTATTTGTGTGAAAAGTGTTTTGTAATTGTATTCATATATTTTCTGAACTTCTTTTTGGAAGGATGTTTCCCAAATATTTTACAATGCATACAGTAACTTTAAATGTAATTTATCTTTCTATCTCTTGCTGTTGGTTTTTTTTAGTAATATACAGAAATGCTGATGATTTATAACGGTTTATTTAATATCCTGCATTTTTGCTATATTTGTTAATTATTTCTAGAATTTTTTTACTTGATTTACTAATATTCTCCAATTATACCATCATAGCACAAAGAGTGATAGTTTTGTTTCTTTTCTGCCTCTTCTAATTGCTTCAATTTCTTTTTTTCCTACTCTTATTGCTAAAGCTAACATTTCTAGTAAATATTGAATAACAGTGGTAATAATTGACATCCTTGCTTCACCCTTCATCTTATTGGAAACAATTCCAGCTTTTCTCCATTTCATATATCACTTACTGATGGTTTCTGATAGATGCTACTTATCATGTTAGGGAAGATTCCTTTTATTTCTATGCTCTCTAGTGCTTTTAATAGGAATAGGTGTAGAATTTTTTCAAAAGCTTTTTCTGCCTCCTTATTGAAATAATCATATTATTTCTGTGCTTATATGGTCAAGTATGCTGATAGTTTTCCTTATATTAAGCTTTAACATTTTGACAAAGAAGATTACACATAAGAAGTGAGGAGAGTGATTTAATCCGGCAAACATCTCAACAGAAAAGAATCATGATTAAACATTGTGTTGTCATTAAGAGAACACTTAGTTATCAGATAGAAGATGGGCATTTATGTCCTAACTCTACTACATAATACTTGTGTGACTAATTAAAAGTAAATTCATGGAACTTCGGCATCATTTGTAAAATTAGGGTATTGGACTAGATGGCATCTGAACTACTGAGTAAGTATCTGATAATGGGTAGTGATATTGAGAGAAAATATATGGAAAATTCTAAGAATGGATTGGTATATGCAAAATCATGAGAATTAAAAGAAAATTACCTGTCACATAGATCCACCGTGGAGAGATTCAGAGATGGAACTGACAAAAAGCTAACAGAATTAGAAAATATCATGAGTTGTGGTGTACCTATACTAATAGGTGATTGTGCAAACCAATCATCTATTTAAGTACATGTTTTTCTTTTAAATCATGGCTTATTCCTGAGATTAGTAATTGATAAATTCTACAAAATACATGTTCATTTATAAAGATTGTATCAGGTTGTTCATAATAATTCAATATTTAATAGGTAAGATGTTTGATTTATAGGTAATTGTGATGATTATTATGGCCAAATAAATATGAATATACCTGCAAATGATTCCAAAAATTTATATCTCTATACTTGGTTCATTTTAATTACCCATTGATTACTTTGTTAGGGGTGAAAACCAAGATTTAATGAAGTTGTGCAATTATTCATAACAAAAGTACATTCATCAAGGCAATTTGAAGTTAGCTTGCCTTATAAAAATCCATAATCACTGCTGTGAATCACATATCTAAACTGAAGGTAAAACTAATGTTAAGTTTTTGAAAACACTCTTTTTGCAAAATTATGAAAAAGATCATCTTATAAACACTTTTCCCAGAAATAGTTTTTATTGCAATGTATTTGAATTTAAAATTAACAATCTTATTCTTAAAATAGCTAAAATTTAATTACAGAAATAGAAACGTTTGATAATCATTTATGCTTTTTTCATCAAGAATATTCTCTAATGAAACACAGATATGGTAGTTTTTACATTTTAAAAAAAATCATTGTTGTATAAAAATTTGAATAAAGATATGCTATTGGTATTCTGTTTCAGGGCATAGTATCCTGGTATCATACAGATGATTAGAATTTTAATCATGACTATATTCATACCATAGTGGATGAATATTTCAATGCCTAAATCAATTGTATCCTGATGAATTTTATTTAAGAATATCATTGTATCAACCAAGTCCAGATTAATTAAAGATTTAAGGATGTAAGTACTCAATGATCTGTGATGTGCTCCCTTTTCCTTTCACAAGGTAAATGTTCCATCATTCCATTCAAGGGGTTTGTCAAACATACATGGCAAATTGCATAGAACATGAATACAAGTTCACGATCATAAACATATGTATTGATAAGAGTTGATAGCCATTTATTTAGACCAAATTCACATCCTAATACAGTTGGTTTCAAATCTATAAAATCAATCGTGTGATACTATGTAACTAATTTTGTGTTGCATATGAAAATTTATCTTAAAATCAATGTACTCCATGGCCACATATTCATTTCATTCTACATACTACTGAGCTCAGGTAAGTATTATCATTGTAATCAAAAACAATTATGAAAGGAAAAATGTCAGAATGTTGCTTCTATTACAAAAGAGTCAATATGTAACATACATGATTCTTCCATTAACAATTATATTTATTTATATTAATTATTCAGTGCTTATTCAGTGGAAGGAACAACATTCCCTTTCACCTCTGACCTACCTTTTCTAGTGTTATATATCCCTTGAAGGGAGAGGAATAGGAGAAGAAAAAAAAAATATGAGAAGGGAGAATACCATCTCTTGTTGTTTAGGTTTAATTTCCATGTTCTATTTTACCTTTGCCACTAGCCCATCTTTCAAACCCCATCCCCTATCAACTGATTACTTACATCTAGAGCCTTCAAACTTTCCACCTTAAGTTCCAACCAAAAGTCTTCTACCCTTCTACTCTACCCTCTGGAGTGTCCATTCTTTAGGCAATAAACTTGCTTTCACCTGTAATCTTTTGCTATCCCATTCTTTCCATCTTCTAATTATCACTGAAACCAGGCTCCCTGCTGATGACATAGCTTTGATGACCATTTGATGACGAGTACTTTCCAGTACTGACTGCACCTTCACTCCTTCCCTTTGGCTTGCTGGCTAAGGTGGGTGTAAGGCTAATGGAATATAAGAGCTTCCCTGTCTATTAATAGGCCTATGTGACCATATGTATTCCTTTATTTTCCTTGGAACAGGGGCCATTTCCCAGGTCTAAAGGTACACAGATATTTCAATTATGAATGTCTTGCTGCCTTGAGCTCTGTCCCAGTTCGCAGTTGTGACACATCCTGAATCACATAGAGAACATGTTCAGGGAGGAGCTTGCTTAGGGGGAAGCTTGCTTGCAGGAAGGCTTTTACACCTTTTGTGCCAATTAAGCACTGAGTTGAAGGGTTTGTGATGCCTTCTGTCTCTGACCTTATTAGTTGAAAACTATATATACTTGGAAGTTGGTATTTTATTTTGAGTATCACTCATGAGAAGAATGTTTGCCTGAGGTCTTTGTGATTTGACCAGGTGTGACTAAGAGTAGCCATTGTTAAGAGCCCACCTGGCTTTGAGAACCCAGATCTTGGTGCTTCCTGGTCTGGTGATTATATCTCTATGACTTTGTTTAGACAGTTGGAACCCTGTCTATTGGATTCTTTCTTGGATATTCACTTACTTCTACCTATCTGTCTGCATTGCTTAATTATAATAAGATTGCTTGACCCCTTTGAAGCTGTCTTTCTTTTAGAAAAGCAGATCAAATTATCCATGCTAGCAGCCCTTCTGTGTGATGGTATTTTTGGTCTTATACCTCCACAGCAGCTGCAAGAATCAACACCACGGTGGGGGAGTCAGAATACTCCTTGTTCCCCATTGCCACTGCTAGGTTTTCCCTCTAACCCCATCACTCAGTAATTTTTCAGTTACCTTCCTTCCTTTTACAAACAATTTGGTACCTGCCTCACAATATTTTTCTTCTTCAGCTCCTCTCATAATTCCATATACATATTGATACTCTCACTAAAACACTTTACCTGGTCAGTTACTCCATGTACTCACTTCCCATGATCTACTCCTCCATCCAACACACCTGACAGAAATGTATCAAGTTGTATCAGGTTGTGCATAACAAGGCAATTCACAATAATTCAAGATGTTTGAATTATAGGTAATTATGACCATTATCATGCTCAAATAACTAGAAATATATCAGCAAATGACTCCAAAAAGTTATGTCTCTAGACTTGGTTCATTTTAATTATTCATTGAATAAATTGTATTAGATTGTAAGGAGTGAAAACCAAGATTTAGTGATGTTGTACAATCTTATCTTCATTTTATATTAACCCACAAATGTACCACCTCTATCTCCAAAACTCTCTGTTACTATATGTTTCTACCCCTCACTCTGCTTTCCCTTATCAAGACCCACTCTTTATCCACACCATCATCTTGAAATCCTCAACCTCAGAGTTTTTCTGAAGCTATTTCCTCTATCCTCTTTTTCCCTATCTTGATCTCTTGGTGAATTAGTTTACACTATACTGTCCTCTTCTATTGAGTTCCATGATGCTGAACCTAAGTCTTGAAAAAGTACCACCACCCACCCCCTTCACTGCCACAAACATGTTCCTGAACCACAGTAGAGAGAGCCATAAATCTGTTCCATTTTCACAGATTTGCAAATTTATATTACACATCCTCAACTGAGTCCTCACTGCTGTTATAAAATTCTATGATACTTCATTTTTCCACTCACTGTATCACTCTCCAAAGAATCTTTTCCAAATCTTTTCATACCTCCTAAAACTTCCCTTATCTTCCCTTCTCCCCACCTTTTCATATGAGAACTTTTCCTCATTTTTTACTGAAAAAAATGAGGCAAGAGTTCCCTCTTTCCCCATATTTCATATTACTTATTTGCTTTCTAACACTTTCTTCCTTCTCCTCTTTCATAAGGAGATAGCCTTACTGCCTTCAAAAGCTAATGCCTCTGCCCACATAAGCAATCCCATTCCATCTCATGTCTTCCCAAAGATTGTGTCTTCTCTCACCTCCACTCTGTCACTCATTTCAACCTCTACCCTGTCTGCTGTCTGCCTCTCAGTTGCCTACCAATATAATTCATGTTTTTCTTGCTCAAAAAATTCTAACTTGGTCTTTCCATCCCCATTAACTAACTTCTCCTGTCTGTAGATAAATTACTTTTATAAAAAACCCTCTACAATATATACATTTACTTTATCTCATCTCATTATCTTCTTATACCCTTATAATCTGTCTCCTTACCTCAGCATTACACTAAAACTATTCTTTCTGAAGTTACTAATGACTTTTGCTCAGTTTTCTTTCTCCTTGACCTCTTTGCAAACTTTGACTCTGTTCATTACCCTCTTATCACAGATATTCTTTTTTCTTTATGTTTTCAGGATAACACTGTCCCCTGATTTTCCTTTTCTCTATTAAAGTGCCACTTTTTAGTCTCCTTTTCTGGTTCCTCATCTAAGAGGTCATATTCTCTAGATGAAGGTTACTGTCAAGGCTCTTTCCTGTGCTTTATTCTCTTCTTTCTGTATACTACTTTACTTGGTGAACTAATAAGTTTCTAAACATTTAATTTTTATCCCTATGTTAATGAATTTCAAGTTTATGTATCCTACCCCAACTTCTCTGCTAACCTCCTGTCTCCCATCTCCAACTTCATTTCAGACATCTTGAACTGGATATTTAATAAACATCTTAAATTCAACACGTCCAAAACTAAACTTGTTTTCTTTCCCCTTAATCCTCACCCTTTCAAACTTCCCTGTTTCTATTGAGGGCTGTGTCATCATTCAATTACCCTCCTTCGTTATGGTTTTGTTGAGTGTCAGGCACTATGTTCTGTGCTAAGGATGCAAAGAATTCCTAACATATACCCTCTTCCTTCAAGGATCTTGCATTCTTTATTTTATTTTTAATTTATGCAATAAAACAAGGATTCCCATACAATAAAGAAGACAATTGTACATGAGATTGCAAATCTACTAAGCACAATTCATATTCTTTTCAAATGTACAAAAAAAAATTATCTTGTAAATTTCTTTTTCCTTCCCTCTCTGACTATGTCCTGGAAATGATTACCATTAGACAAAAAATAGACATATGTGTATATGTATGTGTGCATGTGTCTGTAAAATTATTCTATATGTACATTTATTTATCAGTTCTTTCTTTGGATGTAGATTGTTATAACACCAATGTGATATTCACACTACCCATGGCAGCTATGAATATGCTGATGTAGCTGTGAATAACAAAATGTTACGGGTTCTCCACATGGAGGACAGAACCCAAGTATTCATTCAAACACCAGAAAACTGCATCCCAAAAGAAGAAAGCCAAATTTATTACAAAAACCACAATGTTGGTACACATAACTAATGTAGCAAACACCAACATTCCCAAGCCTTCCCAAACCTTCTCTCCATCAGGCCTTCAAATCAAAACAAAATCCCTTAAGCAAGAATGCCCCTGTGTCACTCACAGTAGCTGCTCAGCCTCCACGCTGTTTGCTCCCAGTAGTTCTGGCTCTCTCTGAGCTTGGGCTTCTCCTTATACATGGTTATTAGCTCCTCCCTCTTCCACCCCTTCCTGCTGCATCAGCAAGTTCCTCCCTCTGTGGCATTCACAAGTTCTGTTTCTTAAAAAAAGGCTTGATATAATCAAGGGCAAGACTCAACTTGAAATAAGGTGCTAAGTACTTGTTTGCTTACCATTACAAGGGGCTGGGAAGATCTTCAAATACGAATTACCAGTACAACTGCATATTCCTTCATATGTCCTTTATAGTTAATTTGAGTATTTATAATAGACAAAATAACTTATTCCCTCAAAGTAATTCTTAAAACAGTGCTTTGTTACTGTATATGATATTCTTTTGGTCCCATTCATTTTGCTGTTCATTATTTTAGGCAAGTCTTTCCATGCATTCTTTATTCTCTAAAATCATTGAACTCATCAGTTCTTATAGCACAGGAGTATTCCATCAAAATCATATACCACTACTCTCAGTCATTCCCTAAATAATGGGTATCACTGCACTTTCCACTTCTTTATCACCACAAAGACAATTGCTATAAACATTTTAGAATGTATAGGTCCTATTCTTTTTTTTTCCCTAAGCATCTTAGGAAACAGATCAAGTAGTGGTATTGCAAGGTCAAAGGATAGAGGTAGTTTATTACCTCTTTAGGAATAATTCTAGGAGAATGAAAGTACATCCCCCTTGGCATCTAGCATCCTCCCAGTGATTAAGGCCCCATTCTCTGTGGGATGGCACTCCCAGAGTAACCAGAAGCCCTCACATGTTGATTCAGAGGCTTCCCCCAGAGGGGTAGGCTGAGGCCCTGAGGTTCTTTTTGGGGAGGTCCCCTGATACCTCAGGGTCAGAGGACCCATCTATAAGGTTTTGTCCCTGGAGCTATATGTTGCCCTTGTCAGAGGTCCTTCCACAGTCAAATCCAGGTCTCTGGGAGAGGAGGCTTCCCCTAAGTTTAGCAGTGGCAGCTGTGGGGCTGTCTGAGGAAACTCAATGACCAGAGACATGCCACCTTCTCATGGCTTTCAAAACAAAGCAGATCAACACTCTGGGGAGCTCCTTCAAACCCACTGCTACCTGGGCCAAGAGGCACAAACTGACAGCCAAGATGTGGCTGTCTGAAGTTCACATAAACACCTAGTTCCAGAATCACCACATGAAGCTGAAGAACCAGCCTCAGGATGTGAGCTCCACCTCTACCCCTGACTGTCCTCCAGGCTTCCTTTTCCACTTCTAGGGGTCCCCAGTTCTCTGCAATTCTCAGTCCCCAACCTGGTCCAGGAGCCCTATGCTGGGGGCCTCACACTCCCACCTCTGTCCCCTCCACTTTTTTGTCCCAATTCCTATAAAGTTGGGAGAGGATGGAGGTAAATATCGTCAGTCTTTCACAATATAACAACTATGGGAATGTTTTTAGTAACTACATCCGTACAACCTATATTGAATTGTTTGTCTTCTCAGTGGGGGTGGGTGAGGAAGAAAGAAGGGAAAGAATCGGGAAATCAAAATTTTAAAAACAAAATTCCCTCTTCCCATACTTTCTATGCTGACCTGTCTGCTGAGCAGTTGCCCAGATGAGACTTCCTTCCTGAGGACACTGTGGCATTGGAGATCACCCCCCCCCCTTGGGGGTGATATTAGCACTGAGAAACAAGGACAGTTAAGGGATGGCGCAGAACAGGATCCCTCCAGGAGACAAAAGGGAGAAAAGACCTGGACCACTTTCCTCTGGCTTCTCCGCCAACTCTTCCAAATATGAACTACATATATATATATATATATATTTGCAAATTTTTGTTGAAGTATATTATATACAGATAGATAGAATTATTTATGGAAATGTTAAAGAATAGTTATCTTTTTTAAAAAGAATTCAACCTTGCTCTCATTGGATTTCACTTAAGGAGGGAATAACATATAAGATTCAATTGGGTATCTTGCCCTACAGGAAAGTAGGGGGGGAGGGGATGATAGAAGGGAGAGCAGATTGGGGAAAAGGGTAGTTAGAAACAAAAACTTTTGAAAAGGCACAGGGTCAAAGGAGAAAGTATAATAAATGGGGGTCGGGATAGGATGGACGTAAATATAGTCAGTCTTTCACAATAGAACAACTATGGAAATGTTTTTAGTAACTACACATGTACAACCTATATTGAATTGTTTGTCTTCCCAGTGGGGGTGGGTGAGGAGGAAAGAAGGGAAAGAATCTGGAAATTAAAATTTTAAAAACAATGTTAAAAAATAATTTTTACATGCAACTGGGAAATAAGATATAGAGGCAATGGGATATAGAAATCCATCGTGGGTTACAAGAAAGTAAGGGGGAAGATGGGGGAGGATATAAGTGAGAACAGATTGGGGGAAGGTGTATTCAATAGGCTTGTTATCTTGAGGTGGGGGTAGGGGAGAGATGGGGAAAAATTTGTAAGTCTAAATCTTGTGGAAATGAATGTTGAAAACTAAAAAAATATAAATAAATATTTTTTCAAAGAAGAAATAATTACAGATTGCTCTCCAAAATGGTGGATCACTTTAAAATTCCCCAACAATGAATGTGTCCCAATTTTTGCTCATCCTCTCCAATATTTGTCACTTTTCCCTTCTATCATTTTAGTCAAACTGGTAGGTATAAAATGGTAACTCAAAGTGGTTTAAATCAGCTTTTCCCTAAACAATAGTGATTCATAGCATTTTTATGTGACTATAAATTGATTTTATTTCTTTATTGGAAAACTCCTTTTTAATATACTTTGATCATCTATCAATTAGGGAATGAGTCTTATTCTTATTAATTTTATAAAGTTATAATTAATCTTTGCAAATCTGCCTCCATCTTATTTTTACTCATTATTTTCCTTCTCAGCCTCTCTTTTTAACCTGTACCTATTATATTACCATATCTTTTCCCCTTACTCTTTTATTCCCATTTTGCCCACCCTTCTAAAATTCCCTGTCTTATATTCTCCTCCTCCTAATCTCATTTTATACAACCTTGTAAAAGTGCCTCGACTATATCACCTAGTTTTCTCACTTCTGTACAAGTTAAGTAGACTTCTAAATCTCTTCAGATGTACACTTTGCTTCCTCTTCAAACCAGATAAGAGAAATATTCCAACATTAGAAGTCCTCAGCTTCCACCTATGTCCCTTCATAGTTCTTCCTTTCATTTTTATGAGGTAATTGCTCCTTTTTATATTTTCCTACTCAATTTCATTTTTAGAATTACCCCCTCATACAATACTCAATCACAATCTTTCTTTAAAACTAACTTAGTAATGGGGTGGCAGAGCCATGATGGAAAAGTAAAAGCAGGGACTTGATTGAAATCTCCACCAAATTCCTCAAAATACCTGTAGAAATGACTCTAAACAAGTTCTACACCTACAGAACCCACAAAATAACAGACTGAAAGAAATTTCCAGACCAAGACCACATGGAAGTTTGACAGGAAAGGTCTGATGCACCAATCTGAGTGTAGAGCACAGTCCAATATGGGCCATGCTGGCACAGACAGGTGTAAAGCCAAGCACAAGCAGCTTTCCAGAGGATTGCTGATGCGAACAGCTTCAAGGTTTTGAATACATAGTATAGTGAATTCTCTATTTATTTAGTAATAAACTAAGACAAAACATTCACAGACACCATAGTACAGCATTCACAATGTTATGACACAACAAGTTATTACTAAAGTGGCCAAATAGTTTTCACTAAAGTGGCCATATAGTTTAAAGCAAAAGATATCATTCAATAAGTCCCTAACTCAATCATCCTTAAATAGCAGACCTTCTTAAGGGACATAAAGTAAAAATGTCAAAGTTCTCCATCCCTAAGTAACAGTAAATCATCATTTTCTCAGTCAGAATTAGGAACCAAAGAAGAGGTCTTTTCATACTGATTGAGGCTGGCTCTCAGATTGCATTGTTCCTCTTCCATGGTCCCAGCTCCTGTCAAAATCTATCCAACCATCCCCTGGATTCAAATGCATGCCACTCTCAGTTCCTTGTCCAGCTCCTCATCCAGCTCCTTGTCCAGTTCCTCTCTGAGCTCCTGTTCCACGCTGAAGTTCACAGTGACCAGTACACCTCAAGCACTTCATAGTTCCTGTTTCTGAGAAGGTAAAGCTAAACAGAGTCACAATAATATCCATACATATTGCTGGCACCATCATTAATTCACTATCTGCCTGTGAAATCAACAAAGGTCCACTAACAAGGGTCTGAGAACTCAACACACATCACAAAGAAAAATCAACAAAGAGAAGAGGCAAAAAGAGTGCTGCCACCACAAAAGTTCTCTTCGCAAAATCCATCACCACAAGTGCTTTCTCAGTTCTGCTCTCTCCCAGCCTGAGCTTCTCCTTATATGTGGTCAGTAAGGTTGATTGAAGATTTGATACAATCATGGGCAAAGCTTAAAATAAACATGAAATGAAAAAAGGTGCTAAATAATTAAGTAGCTGAAATAAGGCATTAACTACTTATTTGCTTGCCATTACAACAGGGTGGAAAAGGTCTCAGGGAAATGAGTCACTGGCAGCTCTTATGATTTCCATTCTTCTCAACCCCCAAATATTAAAGACAACTTAGAAAGACAGCGGAAAGATCTGTTGGAATGAGAGAGGAACAATGTCTGGCAGGCTGTATCCCCAAGGGTGACAGCCATGACTGTAGTGACAGTGGCTGCAAAGCTTTCATTCATAAATGGTAGGGAAATCTAGTGGTTGATCAGAGAGGAAGTACAGGGCTCTCTTTGCTAATGCTGAGGCAGGATTTTCTGTCTTTGCCCTATGATCGTGGGTGGTGGTCCTAGGGGGAGGAGGAGTACTTGTGTGGCTGAGCTTGTGGTGGTGGAGTGGAAATCCTCCTCACTGTTCCAAGGCAGAGAAGAGTGCTTGTGGTCACTCAGAGATCAGAACACAGATCAGGAGAAGAGTAAACACTTAACTTTTCATCATACATTCTTTGAAGAATTAAAAATTTACAGGTTCCTAAAAATATCTCTGAAAACATTTGCACAAAATCCTTGAAGTTTGGAAGAGTATACCTGCCATGCTGGAAACAGAGTATTACCTTTACAGAGAGCTAAAAAGTCCAGTAATTAGCTGGGAAAAATGAGGAGACAGTAGGAAAAAATTAGATTATAGAATCTTAATTTGGTGAGAAGGAAGATCGAAACATACAACCAGAAGAAGTCAATAAATTCAAAACTCTGACATCCAATACCTCCAAAAAAATATAAATTTGTCACAGGCCATGCAAGAACTCATTTTTTTTGAAAATCAAAAAAGAAAAGTAGAGGAAAAACTGGTAAGAGAAATGAGAGTGATGCAAGAAAACAATGAAAAACAAGAACAGCCTGCTAAAGGAGATGAAAAAAATGCTGAAAAAAATAACACCTTAAATGGGCTGCCTTGGGGCTAAGAACTCAGACTCACAGGGGGCTAGGCTATGCTCCAAAAGTGCTGCAAAGGCTCCTTCCTGCCAGCCTGCCAGACTGTCTTCAGTGGGGGATTGTGTTTTCTCTCTCACTTTGTGGGTTCTTTAGCTCTAAAGTTTGTTTAGAGTCTTTTTTTACACAAATAGAGGAGGTGGAAGTGGGAGCCACACCAAAGTCCTGTTTCCTCTCCACCATCTTGGATCCAGGCTCCACCCCTGAGAATTGTCCATCTTTTCTTTGCTTCTTTGTGAGTTTTCTTTTGTTCTCTGCTGTGCCCTTTTTTATTTTATTCTTTTTCCCTTCTCCCCATCCCCTCCCCAGAAGGCCACAATAAACTTTAGTTATGTTTCTCTATAACTATAAATATATACATGCCCTCCCCCGCCCTCCAAAGGCTACAATAAATTTTTGATATGTTTCTCCATAGCTATAGATATAATCATACAATATACATACATATACATACACCCACTTATAGACATATACATTCCCACATACCTATTCTACTCCTAAACTTTGTTTTTATTTATATGCATATCTATTGTTTCCTATCCCTCCTACCTCCTCTGTTTTATTTTTAGCCACTACCTTATTCTCCTATTACTTGACTACACCCTCTAAAGAACCCTCCCCTATCCTCCTATTTCAAAAATCTAAACACACTTCTATACCCCATTTTACCTATTCTCTCTCCCTCCCCTCTTAAGATTACTCTCTTGTCCTCTCTTCTCTCTATATATCCCTATCATTTTACTTCTTCTGAATTTAGAAGATGACTATGCTCGTTTAAATGTATATATATATATATATATGTGTGTCTGTGTGTATGTGTGTGTGTATTGTTCTCTCATACACCCATTCCTAATGGTAGTTGTCAGAACTACCAGTCCTCCTACCCCATCTAATATCTATGTATCAATTCTTCCTCTTGCACCTCATTTGTATAAAATGATTACACTTTTTAGCTGTTCCTAAATGATTTTACTTTTTAAATTCATAATATGTCAGGTTTTCCCCAATCTTTCTTATGAACTATCCAATTATTAGTAAGAATTTTAGACATAAATTTTACATTTTATATATACATATATATATGTATAAAGCATCTGCACTTAAGAATCACTTATAATCAGTCTTTATGTACGTTATATTTATATTGGTTATTTTAAAATATATATTTATTTGTTTTTAACATTCATTTCCACAAGATTTGGGGTTAAAAATTTTCTTCCCATCTCTCCCCTACCCCACACCAAGAGGCAAGCATACTAAATACCCCTTCACCCAATTGACCCTCTCTTATATCCCACCCATATCCCACATTACTTTCTTTAGTACAAGCTGGAATTCTATACCCCATTGCCTGTATAATCATAATTCCCAGTTGCATGTAAAAAGAAGTTTATAACATTTGCATTTAAAACTTTGAGTTCTAGATACTCTCCCTTCTTTCCTCCTCACCCACCCCCACAGGGAAGACAAGCAATTCAGTATAGGTTTTACATGTGTAGTTATGCAAAACATTTAAATAATAGTAATGTTGTTAAAGACTACCTATATTTCCCTCCATCCTATCCCACCTGCTGTGATCTGTAGTCCTGGGGCAGCCACTGAGGCAGCTCCTCTACCTCTGCCACCCCAGAGGCAGGGACTGGACTGCACACTTCTCTCACCTGGGATCAAAATGATTTCTCCTCTACCTTTTTACTTTCTCCTTGGCATTTATGGGTAGAGAAGTCTGGAAACCACCACAGATGCCAGTGATTCACTCTCCTGAAGTCTGCTATGACCATTCTATGCCACTGATCTGGGCCAGCGTGGCAGATGCGGAACTGCACTCCACTCCCAGCCTGGTGTGATACACCATTTCTGTTGGCTTTTCAGGCTGTCTTCAGCAGGATATTTGTTTCCCTCTGTCACTTTGTGGGTTTGGTATCTCCAACATTTGTTTTTAGTCATTTTTCATAGGTAATGGGGATTGTTAGATTGGGAGTTCTAACAAGTTATTGCTTTTACTCCACCATCTTGACTACATCCTGAACTTGTGGTTCTTTAATGATTCTGCTGCTAGGTCTTGTGTAATTCTTTTTTTTTAATTCAAATATATTTATTTACTTATAGTTTACAACATTCAGTTCCACAAGCCCTGGAATTTCAATTTTCTCTCCCTCCCTCTCTTCTTTCCTACCCCCATGGCAGCATATAATCAAATATAGGTTCTACAAATACATTACTCAAGTTGGTAAAGAAAGATTACAACCAATGGAGTGAACGATGAGAAAGGAGCAAAACAAAACCAAACACAAAAGAGAGAAAACAAGCATTTTGTCTTAATCTGCATTCAGACACTGTAGTTTGTAGTTCTTTCTCTAGATGTGAATGTTCCCTTCCATCATGGGTCTTTTGTAGTTTTCTTCTAACCTTTTATTGCAGAGAGGAGCCCAGTCTATCAGAGTTAGTCATCTCACAAACAATGTGTCTGTACTTGTGTAAAGTCCTTCTGGTTTTGCTCTCCTCACTCAGTATCAGTTTATATAAGTTTCCGCAAGTTATTATGAAAACACTCTTTAAAAACAAAGAAAACATATTTCTTAAAGCACAATAGCATTGAATTACATTCATGTACCACAACTTGTTTAGACATTCCCCAATTCATGGGAGTCCCCTTGATTTCCAATTCTTTGCCACCCCAAACAGAGCTGCTAAAAATACTTTTTGTACATACATGTACTTTTCCTCCTTCTATGATTTCTTTAGCATACAGTAGCACAAGTGGTATTGCTGGGTCAAAGGGTATGCACTTTTTTTATAACCCTTTTGGCATAATTTCTGATTGCTCTCCAAAATGGTTTGATCCTTTCACAACTCCATCAAAAATGCATTAGTGTTCTAATTTTTCAACATGCTTTCCATCATTTATCTTTTCCTGTTTTGTCATCTTAGCCAATCTAACTAGTGAGATGTGGTACCTCAGAGGTGTTTTGATTTGCATTTCTCTAATCAATAGTAATTTAGAGCACTTTTATCATATGCTTATAGATACCTTTAATTTCTTCCTCTGAAAACTGCCTGTTCATATTCTTTGACCATTTATCAATTGGGGAATGACTTATCTTCTTATAGTTTTGACTCAATTCTCTGTATATTTTAGAATATTTTAGAAATGAGGCATTTATCATAGATGATGATTGTAAAAATTCTTTTATAACTTTCCACCTCCCTCTTAATCTTGGTTACATTGTCTTTATTTGTACAAAACTTTTTCAATTTAATGTAATCAAAATTATCCATTTTGCATTTTGTGATGCTCTCTTATTCTTGTTTGATCATAAAAACTTCCCTTCTCCATAAATCAGACAGGTAAAATATTCCTTGGTCTCCCAGATTGCCTACAGTATCAGCCTTTGCACCTAGATCTTTCACCCATTTGGACTTGTTTTTGGTATATGGTTCAAGATATTGGTGTATGACAAGTTTCTGCCATACTATTTTCCAGCTTTCCCAGAAGTTTTTTCCAAATAATCAGTTCTTATCCCAGAAGCTGGAGTCTTTAAGTTTATCAAACAGTAGAATACTATAGTCATTGGCTGCTGTGTCTCATGTACCTTATCTATTCCATTGATATACTACTGTATTCCTCAGTCATTGCAAAGTAGTTCTGATAACTGCTGCTTTATAATTCAGATGAAAATCTGGTATGCCTAGGCCACCTTCCTTAGCATTTGTTTTCATTAATTCCCTTGATATTCTGGCTCTTTTGTTCTTCCAGATGAATTTTGTGAATATTTTTTCTAGCTCTTTAAAATGGATTTTTGGCATATTGATTGCTATGGCACTAAATATGTAATATTGTCATTTTTGTTATATCAGCTCAAACTAGTCACAAGCAATTGATGCTTTTCCAATTATTTAGATTTGACTTTATTTGTACGAATAGTATTTTTGAAGTTTTGTTCATATAGGTCTTATCTTTGTTTTGGTGTGTAGATTCCCAAATATTTTATGATGTCTACAGTAACTTTAAATGGAATTTCTCTTTCTGTTTCTTGTTTTTGGATTTCATTAGAAACATATATGAAATATATATGAATGCAGATTTATGTGACTTTATTTTGTATCCTACAGCTTTGCTAAGTTTATATATTATCTCAAGTAGTTTTTTACTTGATTTTGTAGGATTCTCTAAGTACACCACCATATCATCTGCAGAGTGATAGCTTAGTTTCTTCTTTGCCTGATATGATTCCTACAATTTCTTTTTCTTCTCTTATTGCTACTGCTAACAATTCTAGTATCAAATTGAATAAGCTGGTGTGGTAGTGGACATCCTTGTTTCACCCCTGATCTTTTTGGAAATGCTTCTAGCTTATCCCCATTACATATAATACTTGCTGATAGTTTTAGATACATGTTACTTATTATTTTAAGGAAGATTCCACTTATTCTTATACTTTCTAGTGTTTTTAATTGGAATGGGTGGTGTATTTTTCCAAGTCTTGTCTGCATCTATTTAGATAATCCTGTGGTTTCTACTAGTTTCATTGTTGATATGATCAACTATCAATATGATACTGATAGTTTTCCCACTGATGAAAAACCATTGCATTCCTGGAACAAATCCTACCAGATCAAAGTGTATTATTCTCATGATATGTTGCTGTAGTCTATTTGCTATATTTAATTTAAACTTTTTACATCTTTATTCATGAGGGAAATTGGTGTATAATTCTTTTCTCCATTTTGTCTCTTCCCAAGACATTTATGTGTCATAAAAAGAATTTGATTGGACTCCTCCTTCTCCCATTTTCCCAAATAGTTTGTAGAGTACTGGAATCAATTGTTTTTTAAATGTTTGATGGACTTCACTAGTAAATCCATCCAGGTCTGGAGATATTTTCCTAGCGAGATGGCTTGTTAAATTTCTTTTTCTGAAATGGGGTTAAGTATTTTATTTCCTCTTCAGCTAATCTGAGCAATTTATATTTTTGTAAATATTCATCCATTTCACTAGGATTGTCAAATTTATTTGTATACAATTGGGAAAAATAATTCCTAGCTGTTGTTTTAATTTCCTTTATATTGTTGGTAGATTCACAATTTTCATTTTTGCTACTGGTAATTTGTTTTTTTTTTCTTTTTTTATCATATCGACTAAAGGTCTATCAATTTTATGTTTTTTTCATAAACAAGTTCTTAGTTTTACGTATTAATTAAATAGTTTTCTTAACTTCAGTTTTATTAATATCTCCTTTGGTTTTCAATATTTGTAATTTATTAATTAATTGGAGATTTTCAAATTGTTCTTATTCTAGCTTTTTCAATTGTATGCCCAATTTATTGATCTCCATTTTTTTCTATTTTATTCATGTATGCATTTAGAGATATAAAATTTCCACTTAGAACTGCTTTTGCTGCATCCCACAAGGTTTAGTTTGTTGTCACATTATTGTCATTGTCTTGAATGAAGTTACTGATTGTTTCTATGTTTTCTTGTTTGACCTACTCATTCTTTAGGATTAAATTATTTAGTTTCCAATTATGTTTATCCTATCTTTCAATGGTCCTTTATTACATATAACGTTTATTGCATCATGATCTTACAAAGATGCATTTAATATTTCTGCATTTCTGCACTGAATTGTGAGGTTTTTATGACCTAGAACATGGTCAATTATTGTATATGTGGCATGTGCCACTAAGAAGAAAGTATATTCCTTTTTATGCTCATTCAATTTTCTCCAGAGTTGTATCATATCTACCTTCTCTAAAATTGTATTCACCTCTTTAATTTCTTTCTTGTTTATTTTGAGGTTAATTTATCAATTTCAGGGAGGGTAAGATTGACACAAGTTAGCACAAAAGCTAGCCATGTGACCTTGGGCAATTCATTTAACCCCAATTGCCCTACCTTCTTCCCAAAAAACTTTTAAATAAAGAGAAAGGGAAAGATTGAGGTCCCCCACTAGTATAGTTTGCTCTTTATTTCTTCTTCTAACTCCCATAATTTCTCCTCTAGGAATCTGGATGTTATAACGCTTTGTGCATGTAACTTTAGTAATGATATTGCTTCATTTTCAATGGTGCCTTTTAGCAATATATATTTCCATTTCTTTTCCTTTTTAATTAGATCCATTTTTACTTTTGCTTTATGTGAGATAAGGATTGCTACCCGTGCCTTTTTTTTTACTTTAGCTGAAGCATAATATGTTTTACTCCAGCCTTTTACCTTTCCCTGTGTGTTTCAAATGGATTTATTGTAAGTGGCATATTGTAGGATTATGGTATTTAATCCATTCTGCTATCCATCTCTGTTTTATGGGAGAGATCATTCCATTAACATTCACAGTTATGATTACTACCTGTGTCTTTCACTCTATCCTATTTCCTCCCCTGTTTATGCTTTTATTTCTCCCTTCTCCCTTCACATCCTTAAGAATTTTCCTTTTGACCACTGCCTCCCTCTGTATCTCTGCCATAGCAATACTCCCTCACTTTTCCAACCCTTCCCCCTTACTACTTCATTCCATTGCTTCAACCCTCCCCCTTTTTTTATCTCTCCCACTTCCTATGCCTATAGGGTATGATAGATTTTTATACTTAATATAGTATGTTATTTCATCCTTGAACCAAAACCAATGAGAATAAATCTCATTCGATGCTCCTCTCTCTACCTTATTTCCCTCTGTTATAACTTTTATGTCGCTTCACAATAGAATCATATACTGAACTAAATATCTTATTAGCTCCTTAAAACAAAACCGATGAGGGCTTCTTTCCCTCTACTATAATATGTTTTATGCCTCTTCATGTGGCATAATTTACCCTTTCCTGCTCCTCCTTTCCTCTTCTCCCATTACCATCCCTTTGTACCCTTTCATAAATTTATTATCACTTTAGTTCATTTACACCCACATTCTCTATCTATCTTCCTATCTACTTACTTACCTATCTATTGATCCATCCATCCATCCATCCATCCATCCATCCATCCATCCATCCATCCATCCATCCATCCATC
>NW_027186320.1:10340938-10341097 GCF_028583685.1 Petaurus breviceps papuanus
ATCCATCCATCCATCCATCCATCCATCCATCCATCCATCCATCCATCTATCCATCTATCTATCCATCTATCTATCCATCCATCCATCCATCCATCCATCTATCCATCCATCCATCTATCTATCTATCTATCTATCTATCTATCTATCTATCTATCTATC
>NW_027186320.1:10341107-10375910 GCF_028583685.1 Petaurus breviceps papuanus
ATCTATCTATCTATCTATCTATCTATCTATCTATCTATCTATCTATCTATCTATCTATATCCTTTTAAATGTCACAATAAGAATACAATTCTCAATATTGACAGGTATCAGATTCCCATATGTAAGCAGTTTTCACTTATTAGATAAGAAGGTGTGTGTGTGCTTGTGTGCATGTGTGTGTGTTTCCCTGTTCACTTTTCTATGTCTCTCTTGAGTCTTGTATTTGGAGATCAAATTTTCCATTGAGCTCTGGCTTTTTTCATCAGGTAGGCCTGGAAGTCCCTTATTTCATTGAATGACCATATTGTTACCTGAAAGATTATGCTCAGTTTTTCTGGATAGTTGACCCTTGGTTATAGCCTGAGCTCTTTTTACTTATGAAATATGATATTCCAGTCCCTCTGATCTTTCAACGTAGAAACTGCTAGGTCCTCTGTGATCTTGACTGTAGTTCCACGATATTTGAATTATTTCTTTCTGGCTGCTTGCAGTATTTTCTCCTTTGCCTGACAATTCTGTAATTTCACTACAATGCTTCTTGGAGTTTTCAACTGAGGAACATTTTGGGGGGGGGTGTCTGGTGGATTCCTTCAATGACTAAATTACCCTCTGGTACTAGGAGCTCAGGGCAGTTTTCCTTGATGATTTCTTGGAAGATGTTCATCATGTTTTTTTTTCATCATGACTTTCTGGTTGACCAATAATTCTTAGATTATCTCTTCTGGATCTGTTTTCCAGGTCAGTTATTTTTCCAATAATATATTTTATATTATTTTTCTAGTTTTCCATTCTTGAACGTGTTTTTTTTTTACCAGTTCTTGATGTCTCATGGAGTCATTAGCTTTAATTTGACTTATTCTAATTTTTAATGAATTATTTTCCTCAGCTAATTCTTGAAATTCTTTTTTCTATATGTTCAGATTTCACTTTGGGGGATTTATTTTCTCCAGTTAGATTTTGAACCTCTTTTTCCATTTAACACATTTTACTTTTAAAGGAGCTGTTTTCTTCAGTGAAATGTTTTTTTTTCTATTTTGGCAATTGTAATTTTAAAATAATTGGGCAATTCATCTTCTAACCCTCTCTAATTTGGCTTTTAAGGTCCTTCTGGAGCTCTTCAAAGAATGCTTTCTGGTCTTGAGACCAGTTCATATTCCTTTTTGAGGCTTCAGTTATGGGTATCCAGTCAATCTTATCCCCTTCTGAATTTGGTTCTTCTTACTTCACAATAATAGGATTATAAAGTCTTTGTCTTTCCAATCTGTTTTTCTCCATTCTGAGGCGCAACCTCAGCCATACCCTTTGTCTAGGACTCCCAAGTCTTTAGTTGGTTACACTATTTTAGAATTTTACTATGGAGCAATATTCATTGTTTTTTTAAGGTCAGAGTGGGGGATTAGAACAAGTAGGTTTTACTCTGTGATCTTGGTCCCTGGAAGTTCAAGTAGGTGCTTTTTAAATATCCAGGCTGTGATCTGATAGCACCAGGAGTATCTACTCTTGCTGCCATTGGCTTTGCATTTGTCTCTTAGCCAGCTCTGACATATTCCCCATCCTGTGGTGAGATGTTTGGGAATTTCCCCTGTGGTGGATGAATCAGCTTATTTGGGCTCACTCTGCCTCCACACACTGTGTGCACCTCTATGAACATGCAGCTGTCTGCTTCCATGCATGTGCAGTTGTCCACCACTGCATGTGTACGTGGTCCTGTATGATTTTAATGGTGACACCATCATGTTTAAAATGTTTTAATTTTGATTATTTTAATAGTTTTTCCTTGAGCTGGTGATTTCATAATTTGGCTATGATATTCCTATGAGTTTTCCTCATAAGATCTCTTTTAAGTGGTGATCAGTAGAGTTTTTCTGTTTCTATACACCTTGACCACTTGTTCTAATGCTTCATGAAAATTTTATTTAATTATTTCTTGTATTATTGAATTAAGATATATTTTTCATTCTTAACTTTCAGTTAGCCCAATTATTTTTATATTTTCTCTTCTTCATCTATTCTCCAAATCTGTTGTTTTGCTTAAAAGATTTTCACTTTCCCTTCTATTTTTTCATTATTCATATTTTGTTTAATAATTTCTCCATCTCCTATAATTTCCCTGTTTGACTTTGTCCAATTCTACTTTTTTTTAGCAATTGGGGTTAAGTATCTTGCTCAAGGCTACATGGCCAGTTATTTCTAGGTGTGGTGCTAAGTATCTGAGCCTGGATTAGATCCCCAGGTCATCCCAACACTGGGGCTGGTGTTCTTACTCGCTGAGCCTACCTGGCTTCCCCTCAATTCTAATTTTCAAGCTGTCATTTTTCTCCTTAAGATTCTGGATCTCCTTTTCTAGTTGGTTGACTTTTCATTCATACCCATCTTGTTTTTCTTTGATTGTTCTTATTTTTTTTTATTACTTTTTATTCCATCAATGTATTTGATTTTTTTTTTTTGCTTTTTGGAGGGCAATTGTGGTTAAGTTACTTGCCCAAACTTACACAGCTAATTTTTTTTAATGTGTGTGTGTGTGTGGGGGGGGTGTTAAGTGTCTGAGCCCAGAAACCAAACTCAGGTACTCCTGACTCTGGGGCCAACAGTTTACTCAGTGCACCACCTAGCCACCCCTGTATTTTATTTTTAAAGTTTTTTTAAGGTCTTTTATAAATTATTTTCAGGTAGGTGACAAAATAACATTAATCTTGGGGATTTCTTTATTTCAATTCCCTCCTCTGAAGATGAACCCAGATTATCTCTATTCCCATAAAAGGGATGGATTTTTTCCCTTTGGCTGTGCTTTTTTGTTTTGTGTGTGGTGATAGCTTAGTTATTTGTAGTCCTAGGTTATGGGAAATGGTGCCTTTTGCCCAGATGTTCACTTCTCCCCACTAGCCTGAAAGCAAAGCTAAACCTCCAACCTCCTGTAAGTGACCATAACCCAGGACTTTCAGGCCCTCTGCTTCTGCACTCACCAGTCCTGTGTTGGTTCCTTCTTGTCTTTGCTGCTCTTTGCAGCACAGCTGGTTCTAGTGTTCTTGGTCAGCAGAAGTTCCCAAGCTCAGACAGCCAATTCCCCTCACTATCCAGGGGGTAAAATTTTAGGTGGCTGGGGCTGAGGCCGTCTGTCAAACCAACTATGCCAGGGCTTGCTGTTTGTTGTTTAAGAGGCTATCAGCTTTCTGTTAAAATGGAACCTGGCCTGGAGGTGTTTAATCTTCACAGGGACCAAATATCATCCTGGGATTTTTGTTTGGATCTTCTTAAATTATCTTGGAAGGGCCTTGGTTATGCCCCTAGTCTTATTTATCTCCATCCATATTTTGTTCACCCTAAGGTGCTCTTTTGTGGTTGAAGATCTTGAGAGCTTGCACTTTTCTAACTTACTCTGCCATCTTCCAAGAATCCTCTCTCAAAATATAATGTTATGAATCTTACAGACTTTTAATGTAAAAGCTTCTAGATCTTTTGAATTCCTGATTGTTTTTCTGTGATATTTGAACTTTTTTTTTTCTCGTTGCTTGCAATAGTTTCCCTTTATCCTGGGAATTCTGAGGCTTGGCTATGACATGCCTGTAATTTTCTTCCTAGGACCTCTTTCAGGTGATCAGTATTTGCTCTTCATTTGTGCTTTACCTTCTTGTTAAAGAACTTCAGGGCAATTTTCCTTAATAATTTTCTTATATTATTGTAGAGGTATTTTTTATCATAGCTTTCAAGTAGCCCAACAAATCTTATATTGGCTATCCTTGATCTAATAGGCAGTTAAGTTTTTTTTTTTTTTCCAATGAGCTATTTCAGATTATCTTGTATTTATTTCTAGTTTTATAATGTCTTGTTATCTTATAGTATCATTCGATCCCACTTCCTCAAATCTTGATATTACTCTTTAGGGCATTGACTTTTATTTATTTATTTATTTATGTTTTACCTCATTACCTTCCTCTGAATATGGACCCAGATATTCTTTTACACCAAAGTAGATATCAATGGCTCTTATTTTTCCTTTTCTTACTCATGTTTATTATTAGTATTTTCATTAATATTTTAGTACCTTAATATTATTCTTATCAAATTTTAATCCTAAATTATAGGTTATGTTTCCCTGGGTCTCAGGTCCTTCTCACTGCAGATTATATCCAGGTGCTGAATCTTAAAGATACCTCTCTCCCTCTCTTAAATCTCAGCCAAAATGTTCTTACTCCCAGCTGTGACACTGCATGTGCTTGTTCTCAATCTTCCTCACCCACAGGCAGAAAACTCTTCTACTCACCATTGCTGGGCCTGACTTCTAGAAAGAGCAGGGGCTCCTTCAATCTTTCCTCCCTCAACTGTCTGCCATTATTTAAATGAAAGGTTGTGAGGTAAAGGTTCCTGAAGTGAAATTTCTTGAGGCCATGAATAAGTTGAGGTGAAATATCTTTTTTTTAAGCAATTGGGGTTAAGTAACTTGCTCAAGATTACACAGCCAGTTATTTGTGGGTGTGGTGCTAAGTATCTGAGCCCAGATTCAATCCCAGGTCATCCTGACTCTGGGGCCAGTGTTCTTATTCACCGAGTCACCTGGCCACCCCTAAGCGGTTGGGGTTAAGTAACTTTCTCAAGGTTACAAAGCCAGGTGTTTCTGGGTGGGTGATAAGTGCCTGAGCCCAGATTTGATCCCCAGGTCATCCCAACACTGTGGCCAGTGCTCTTACTCGCTGTGCTACCTGGCCACCCTGAGGTGAAATATCCTAAGATAAAGGAACTTACATTCATTTTATTTTTTTTCTTCTAATTTTAAACTTAAATATTAAAACTAAAATACAAATAATAAAATAAAGGTATGTCACATGTACCATAGAAAGTAAGAGAGGAACCAAAATGTATAGCAATATATATCAATTTCTAGAAAGCCTATATAAGAAATATTTAATGATGTGTTGAGAGCTATCCATCCTTTCTTTGCTTTTTTATACATATTATTTTGTCCTCTGCTTAGTGTTTTCTACTTTTTTTTCCCTCTTGCTTTGGATGTGTTTATATAGAGATATAGATGTATACATACACATATATACATATACATATAAGTGTGTGCATATACATTTATAGGCATAGACATTCCCTAACAAATCCTATTCCTGATCTTTGCTTTTTTGTTTCTGCTTTTCTCTTATTTCTTATTCCTTCTAACTCCTCTATTTTGCTTTTCCCTGCTACCTTTTCTCCAGATTATTTAGCCTACCTCCCCATCAGGTACCCTCATTTTTCCTCCCATTGCGATTAATCTAAGTACACTTCTATGTCCCCCTTTAACCTATTCCCTCACTTTCTCCTCAAGAGATCCCTCACTTATCCTCTTCTCCCTCCCTATCCCCTTAATGCTTTATTTCTTTATGGATTTAGAAGACTATACTCTTCTAGACATGCACATCTTGTTACCTCTTAAATGCCTTCCTGATGAAAGAAGGTTTCCAGAACTAAAAACCCTCCTCCACCATCTAATATTTCTATTTTGGTTCTTCCTCTTACACCTCTTTTGAATAACATAATTTCTCTTTTTAATTGTTCCTACAAAATTTTGCTTTAAAAGGTCATATCATACTGAGCTCTAATCCAGTCTTCCTTATGAACTACCCACTTACATTAACAATATTGCACATTTTACATATATAAAGGGAAAGAATCTGCATTTATTAAGTTCCCTGTAATTAGTCTTTGATATGTAACTTATATTTCTCTTAGCTTATGTACGTCAAATCTTCTATTAAGTTCAGTTATTTTTTTAACAAAATGCTGAATGTTTCACAGTTCATTAAATATCCATTTTTAAATTTAGGATAATGCTTTCTATTGCTGGGTATGATATTTTTGGCTGGAATATCGGTTCTTCTGCTCTTTGGTATAATATTTTAGGATCTAAGGCAATGTCACCACTGTCAGGTCTTCTGTGATTCTAATTGTGGTGGCACCATCTTTATTTTTTTTTGTTTTGTTGCACATAATAGTTTAACCTTGAGCTGTAAGTTTCAGAATTTGACTAATATTCCTTTGAGTTTTCTTTGATTATTTCTTATATTATTGTCTCAAGATTCAATTTTTATCATAGTTTTTAGATACTTTGATTATTATCATGTTTTCTTGATCTGTTCTTCACATCAGTGTTTTTTCTTATGAGATGTTTCACATTCTTTCCTTGTATTTCATTCTTTATATTTTGCTTACTATTTCATGATCTCTTATAACTTTTCTGGCTTCTCTTTTCTGAGTTCAGATTTTCAAGTAGTTGTTTTATTCCTTAAGATTGTGAATCTCCTTTTCTAAGTGATTGACTTTTTCATAATATTTTTGTTTTTCTTGGATTTTTCTATCAAAGAGAACTGCCCTGATATTCTACAACCAGGAGGTCAAATAGAAAATGAAAGAATCCATCCATCACCTCCTGAAAGAGATCCCAAAATGAAAATTTCGAGGATTATTTTGCCAAATTCCAGACTTCCCAGATAAAGGAGAAAGCATGCAAGCTACCAAAATAAAATTCAAAATCTGTGGAGTCATGGTCCAGATAATACAAAATTTAACAGCTTCTTTATTAAAGGATGAGAGGGTTTGCAATATGATATCTCAGAGTGAAAAAGATCTAGGTTCAAAACCAAGAATTATCTATTCAGCAAAACTGAGTATAATCTTTCAGCTGAAGAAATGGACATTCAATGAAATAGAGAACTTTCAAACATTCCCGATGAAAAGACTAAAGCTGAATAAAAAAATGATTTTCAAATACAAGTTGTAAAAGAAGAATAAAAAGGGAAACAGGAAAGACATATCAGGAGAGATTTTATAAGGTTAAATTTTTATATTACTATGTGAAAAAATGATATTTATAAATTCTAAAACCTTTCTCATTGTCAGGGTAGTTAGAAGGAATTTACATAGATAGAAATTAGAGATGTGAATTGAATATGATGGTATGATTATCTAAAACTAATAAAATTGTGGGATCAAAAAGAAAAATACAGTAGGAAAAAGGGAAAGGGAGAGGTAGGATGAAATAAATTATCTCTCATGAAAGAGGCATGAAAAAGATTTTACAGTGGAGGGGAAAATGGGGGAAGAAGGGAGAGGAGTACATGAACCTTATTCTCATTGGAATTGTCTCCAAGGGGAATAATATGTACACTCAATTGGGTATAGAAATATATCTTACCATGCAGGAAATTAGGAAGTGGAAGGGATAAAAGGGGGGGTTGATAGCAGTGAGGGCAATTTAGGGTAGGTAAGAGTCAGAAGCAAACCACTTTAAAATGGGCAGGTTAAAAGGAGAGAGACAGACAGACCAATAGAAAGAAGAAGAAGAGGAAGAGGAAGAGGAAGAAGAAGAAGAAGAAGAAGAAGAAGAAGAAGAAGAAGAAGAAGAAGAAGAAGAAGAAGAAGAAGAAGAAGAAGGAGGAGGAGGAGGAGGAGGAGGAGGAGGAGGAGGAGAAGAAGAAGAAGGAGGAGGAGAAGAAGAAGGAGAAGAAATAGGGGGAAAATAGGATGGAGGGAAATCACCATTGTTTTTAAATATTCTGCCAGAAATATCAGCTCTAGCACTAGGTAAAGAAAGATAAATTGAAGGAATTAGAATAGGCAATAAGGAAACAAAACTGTGACTCTGCAAATAATAAAATGGCATGCTTAGAGAATCCTTGAGAATTAACTAAAAAGAACTTCTTGAAATTGACAACTTAAGCAAAGTTGCAGGATATAAAATAAATCCACATAAATTATCAGCTTTTCTATACTCTATAAACAACATCCAGGAGCAAGACAAAGAAAGACAAATTCCATTTAAAATAATTGTAGACAATATAAAATATTTTGAAGTCTACCTGTCAAGAAAAAAAACAGGAACCATATAAACACAAATACAAAATGCTTTTAACAAAAATTAAGTCAGATGTAAACAATTGGAGAAATATTAATTGTTCATGAGTAGGCTCAGTCAATATAATAAAAATGATAATTTTTCTTAATTAATCTACTTATTCATAGATGTGCAAAGCTGCCAATATATTTCAAAGAGCTAGAAAAAATCATAAAAATTTCTGATCCAACTGATCCAACCATTCTGGAGAGCAATTTGGAATTAAAGCTAAAGTTCTATAAAGATATAGAAAGCTTTTGATCCCACAATACCACTGTTGGTCTGTATCCAAAAGACATCTTTTTAACACAATGAGAAAAGGATATATTTGAACAAATACATTTATAGCAGCTCTTTTTTGTAGATAAGATTTAGAAATTGAGGGCAGGTTCATCAACTACGGAATAGCTATACAAGTTGTGATATATGGATGTAATGGGAATCATTGTGCTATATGAAATAGCAACTAGGTTGATTTCAGGAAAAAAAAAAACCTTTGACAAACTTAAATGCACTGATACAAAGTGCACAAAACCATGAGAACATCATACACAACAATAGCCATATTATATGATGAAGTACTGTGAATGATTTGGCTACCATTCTAGATAATACAATAACTCAAGATAAGCCCAAAGGACTAGTTATGTAAAATGCTATCCATCTCCAGAGAAAGAACTGACATTGTCTGAATGTAGAACAAAGCAGACTATTTTTTTCTTTTTTATTTCATCCTTTAATTTATTATATTTCTTCTTGCACAAAATGAGTAATATAAACTTATTTTACATGATTGTACTTATGTAAGTTATATCATATTTTTTGCCATCTCAGGAAGAAGGAAGGAAAAGGAAGGAGAAATGGAATTTTTCTTTGAAAAATTTTTTAATGTTAAAAATGGTTTTTACATTTAATTCAGGGAAAATTAAATAGTTAAAAAAATAAAATGCATGTAAAAATAAATAAAATAAGACATTAGGGAAGGAAAACATAATAAAAAGTAAAATTAAAACATATAAAAGGGAGGAACCATTAGCAAAGGCAACATGAAACCATATTACCAGTATAACAAAAGTAAAAAGTGAATTCAAAACCAAAGAAAAAATGAAAACATTTAATAGGGGTGATGTCACCCTTAACTATATGCAATTAAACTAATCAAATGGCATGTGTATATATGTATAATATATATGTATTAATTACTCAATTTAAATAAGAGAAATTAGAAATGAATAAATAACTGTTAGAGAAAGGAATTCAACAAGATATAATTGAACTCACAAAGGAATAAAAAGTTTTAGGATGAATGGATTTATAAGTGAATTTTATCGAATATTTAAAGGACAAATAATGATACATGAACTATTTGAAAAAAAATTTTGGTAAAGAAAACATCCTACTAACTTTTATGGAAAAGATATTCCTTTGATATATAAAACAGGGAGAATAAAAATAAAGAATACTTTATGCCAGTTTGTTTAATGAATATTGAGGGAAAATTTTAAATAGATTGCAACAATGTATTACAGGGATGATAAATTATGGCCAGGCTAGATTTTGCTAAGACTATATGGCTAGTCCATCATTAGGAAAACTATAAGTATAGTTGACCATATTAATAACAAAAACAATTAGAATCATATAATCATTTCAATAGATGCTGAAAAAAAGTTTTTGACAAAAAGAATATACATCCTATTCCTATAAAACACATACCCACTAGAAATATGACTCAGCAAATCTACTCCTAGGTCTTATTCCCAGAGAGATCATACAAATGGGAAAAGGACCCACAGGTAGAAAAAAAATATTTCAAGGACATCTGTTTGTGGTAGCAAAGAACTTGTAACTGAAGAGATGCCCATCAGTTGGGGAATGACTGAACAAGCTTTGGTATATGAATACAATGAAATGCATTTAATAATAATTAATAAAAATTAAATGTATAATTATAATAATATAATAATTAATAAAATGCTTTAATAAATGATGAACCGGCAAACTTCAGGGAAAAACTGGAAAGACTTGAATGAAATGATGCTGAGTGAAGTGAGAAAAATCAGAACTCATAGAATAGATCTATGAATAGAACATTTCCTGAGAAAGAAATTCAAATTATCAAAAGTCAAAGGAAAAGTGATTTAAATAACTAATAATTAGAGAAATTAAAGTTAAAACAATTTTGAAAAATTCATTCACATCAGATTGGTTCTGAAAGTGCTGGAGAAGCACATATATGCATGTGCATATGTAAATATATCTCTATCTATCTACCAATCGATCAATCAATCTATCTATCCAACTAATCTCTCTCTCTCTCTCTCTCTCTCTCTCTCTCTCTCTCTATATATATATATATATATATATATATATATATATATATATATATACACATACATACATACATACATACACACACGTTTCCATACTCTTTCACAGTGACAGGTACAATGTGTGATGACTAACTTTGATAGACTTATCTGTTCTTAGCAAAGCAAGGATATAAGACAACTCCAAGGGACCCATGATGGAAAATGCTGTCCACATCCAGAAAAAAGAATTATGGAGTCTGAATCCAGATTAAAGAGTATTATTTGCTCCATATCTTTATTCCCCTTTTTTTGTTTGTTTCTTATTTTCATGTTTTCTCTCATTGTTTTTAATTCTTCTTTACAATATGACTAATGTTTTAAATATGTTCAATGTGAATGTTTATGTTAAGCCTATATCAAATTACTTGCCATCTTTTGGTGGGCTGAGGGGAGATATCAGAAAAAAATTGAAACTGAAAATCTTGTGAATGTAAATGTCAAAAACAAAAATTACATAAATAATTTAAAACAAATCTTACTGGAAAATGGAATAAATTATCTCAGATCTATTAAAAGGAGAAAATGAATGACCAAGTGAGAGATAGATTCATGCAAATGAGATCAATACATATGTATACCTATATATACACACACAAACATACATACACATAATACATATATTATATATGAATATCTGTGTATCTATCTATATACCTGTATATCATAAAAATTTTAAAGTTCTTGCACAGACTACCACAATTTAAATGAAAAGAAAGATAGGAAACAGGGAAAAAAATCTTTGCAGCAACCTTAAGAAAGGTCTCATTTCTGTATATGTGTATACACATGTGTATGCACACACATATACATACATGCACCCCTATATATACATATATAATGCCTACATGAAACATACATGCCTGTATAGGTATGCTTATATATGTGTACAACTTTGTGTGTGTGTGGAGCTGAGTAAAATTTAGAAGAATAATAGTTATTCTACAATTTATAAATGGCCAAGGAATATTAATAGACCATTTCCTAAGAAAGAAATCCAAGTTATAAAATGTCAGAGGAAAAGTGATTTAAATAACTAATAATTAGAGAAATTCAAATTAAAATAACTCTGAAAAATACATTCACATCAGATTGGCTCTCAAAATGCTAGAGAAGTACATATATGCACGTGTGTATAGATATATCTCTATCCCTATCTATCTATCTATCCATCTATCTATCTATCTATCTATCTATCTATCTATCTATCTATCTGTCTGTCTGTCTGTCTGTCTGTCTGTCTATACATAAATGTTTTCATACTCTTTCATCCAACAATACTGCTACTTGGTCTAGAGATGAAAGAAAGAGTTAAAAGATACACATGTACAAAAGTATTTATAGAAGTCCTTTTTGCGGTGATAAAGAATTGGAAACCTAGGGGATAGCCATCAACTGAGCATGACTGAATTTATCATCATTTTTGAATGTGATTTAATACTATTGCACTGGAAGAAATAATGAATGGGATAGTTTCCAAAACAAAACAAAACTTGGAAAGCCTTACAAACTGATAAAAAGTGAATTTAGCAAAACCAGTAGTACAACATATAGAATGCCAACAATATTGTAAAAATAATGAACTTTGAAAGACTTAGTAATTTTGATCCACAAAATGACAAACTGCCTGTCTATATGTCCTCATCATGGGTTTTGTTCTTCTTGCTTTCTCAATAGATTGTGAAAAGGAAGGATAAAGGGAGAGAATTTAGAATTGAAAAAGTAAAATTGAATTTAAAAATAAATGAAATGCATTATTTCTATATTAATTTTTGCAAATAACACTACAAGCACTGCAAGTATTGATCATTTACTGAGCACTTATTATATACAAAGTAGTATGTAAAGTACTGGGGGAATCACAAAAATATGTGATCCTTGACCTCAGAGAATTTATAATCTTTTTAAGGAAGATAAGATGTAATAGTGTAACCACAATATTCATGAGTGAGGCGAACCATTCAAATGTTTCAAGTCAAGAAAAAAAAGAAGAAAGCATCTTACATAGTAAACTCTTCTCCTTCATTTCACTATTAATTTGTCTTTTTCCTCATTACTTTCTTTCTTTCTTCCCTTACATAGCTTTTTTTTATTAACAAGACAGTGTTTGCATTAGTAGGGCAAATCAAGCCAACATTCTATCTCATCACTTCTCTTATTAGTTACTTTAACCTGTTATTTTCATTCACTCATCTTTTTAATGGACTTTAAAGTTACTAAGTCTAATTGAAGACTCCTTGCCACAAAATTAAACAATAGTATTTTGGCTATAACACCTTTTAAACACTCTATTCAAATTCAATACAAATAAATTTGTGTAAATCTGCTAAAATAACATTACTGGCCATGAATTTGTCATTATTCTATGAATTTTATGTTATATATTAATTATTTGCTATTAAATATCATTCTTCAAAAGTGATTTGATGCTGATTTTGGGCTAAAATTTTGTTCTTTAAATCCCTGAAGGTGTTTCTTATGTGTTAAAAAATCTGAAAACCGAGTAAGAATTAGTTCATGAAAAGGAAGTTTAAAGACTTCGGGATTGGAGGAATATTTATGAACATCATGGAGGAGGGTAATAATCCCATAAAGTTTAATGTATTTAGACATGATTTTCGTCTTTCTGTCATAATGTTTAGTGATGGAAAATGACTGTTTTTACTTTTGAAATATATCATAGCATGTGAGTGACAAATACTATTTGGAGCTGAGGATTCGTCCCTTTCTTTTCATCTTGACCATCAAAACTCCTATGTACCACCACTTAACTTTATGTCTGGATTATAGAATGGCTTCCACATTGGTTTCCCTGGCAAAAGTTATTATTTCCATCAATTCAAACAGTGCCTTATTTCTTGAACAGTACTCCTCCAAGGAAATACCTAATACATGCAATTTAAACTTCTCCATTGATTCGTCAGTGTATATTATCAACAACTTCCTTACTTCCACTAACCAATTCTCCACCTCACAAACATTCTCAAACTCCATCTCTCACAACAACAAAAAAAAAAAAACACTAGAATTCATTAAGACATCGCTGTTATGCAACTTTTAGGCATATCTTTTTATAACTTCACAAAAGGAATGACCAAAGTTCTGGAAGATTTAATCATATTCTCTTGCTAAAAAACAAAGGAACGTATCAGTGATCCATGTGTTTTACCTCATCCAACCACCTAACCAAGTTCATTTTTTCCCTGATAATCTATATCTTTGATGACATTTTTTATGGAAACATTAACTGAATTTAACTCACTGACATAGACTTTCTCCTTTAATATCATTTAAAATTAGAATAAATAGCTTAATCAATCTATATTAATCAGCATACATTTTAAATATCTACTATGTGACAAATACCATGTGAAAAGTGAGAGTTGCAAAGACGAAAGTTAAATAGTTCTTGTTCTCCAGGGGCTTGCATTTTCTTCAATGCAGACATAAATAAATATATAGGCATATGCAGAAAACATACAAAATGTATACAGACAGTAAATTGGACATAATTTCATATTTTAAAAGTTTGAAGCACCAACAAGAAAAAAATTACCTTCTGGGTTAGATTCTCATTAATGTCGAGAAATTGATTGCTGTGGTGGAAATGATGGAAAACCTGGGAGGAACTTACCACTCAATTCTGAAATTTATGTTGGAAAAAAAGCATGTCCAAGGACAGTCTGATATCCACCAATGATTTTAATAAAACAGATTTCAATGAGTTCAGAAGAAAGGTGGGATTATTTTGTAAAGTAAAATAATTCAATGAATGTCGGCCCAAAGAGCATGGGAGACAATCAGGAATGAAATTCCAAAGACATAAAGGGGAAAATGCCAGTAAGTAGGGAGAATAAGATTTGCCTGTAAAGATGGATGTGAATACCAAAGAGTTTACTAACCAAATCTGATTTTTAAAGAAGTATAAGAATGATAGCTAGATTTTACATAGCACTTCAAGATTTGTAAATCACTTTATATATGTTGTGTCATTTGATCATCAGAACACCCTGGGAAGTAAGTACAATTATTATCCCCTTTCTACAGTTGAGGAAACTGGGTGAATTGGGTTTAAGCCTTGGTCTTTGAGAAATAAATCTTGTCAGAAAAACACAAATTTACTAGGTAGCTTTTGGCCAACAAAATTTCCCTTCTTTTGGGCAGAACGCCTTCAGAGGAGAGGAGAGGAGAGGGAAAGAAAGGAGAGGGGATGGGAGGTTTGTCTAAAACTTGACTGCTCATTATTTCCTATATCACAATAGTATTCCTTTACATTCATTTGTCATATCTTGTTCAATCATTCCCCAATTGATGGGCATCCCCACAATTTCCAATTCTTCACCAAAACAAAAAGAGCTGCTATAAATATTTTCATACATGTGTATGCTTTTTCCTTTTTTATCATGTATTTGCAATACATACCTATTAGTGGTATTGTTGGATCAAAGAGTGTGCACAGTTTTGCTGCCCTTTGGGCATTGTTCCAAATCACTTTCCAGAATGGTTAGATCAATTCATAACTCCATGAACAGTCCATCAGTGTTACAATTTTCCCACATATTCTCTGACATTAATTATTTTACATCTCTGTCATATTAGTCAATGTGATAGGTGATGTGGTGCCTCAGAGTTGTTTTAATTTATATTTCTCTAATCAATAGCAATTTAAAGCACTTCTTCATATGACCATAGATAGCTTAAATTTCATCTGAAAACTGCTTCTTTATGTCCTTTGACTATTTATCAATTGATGGATGAGTTGTATTCTTATGATTTTGACATAGTACTATATAAATTTTATAAATTAAGCTTTTATCAGAAACATTGCTTATAAAAATGGTTTACTACTTCTCTGGTTTCTTTCTAATCCTGGTAGCATTGACTGTTTTATGCAAAACATTTTTAATGTAATGTAATCAAAATTATCTATTTTTCATCTCTTGTTTGGACATAAATTTTTCCTTTTTAAATCTGAGAGTTAAACTATTCTTTGCTCTCCTAATCTGCTTGTAGAATCACCCTTTATCTCTAAATAGCCTATCTGTTTAAACCTTAGCTTGGTATACAATGTGCAATGCTGGTCTATGCCTAGTTTACACCCTATTGTTTTATAGTTTTCCCTGCAATTTTGTTCAAATAGTGATTTCTTATCTCAGAAACTGGAGTCTTTGGGTTTATCAAATGCTGCATTACTATAGCAATTTATTACAAATTCTTCTATACCTAGTCTATTCTACTGATCTACCACACTATTTCTTAGCCTGTAACAAATAATTTTGATAATTATCTCTTTATAATATAGTTTTAGATCTGGAACGAGTAGGATGCCTTCCTTTGTTTTGTTTATTTTTTTATTAATTCACATGATATTCATAATCTTTTGTTTTTCTGGATGATTGTTGTTATTTTTTATCCTAGCTCTATAGTAGGTTTCTATCATAGTTTGATTGGTATGTAGCTGAAAAAGTAAATTAATTTAGGTGAAGTTGTCATTTTTGTTATGTTAATTCATTATACCTATACACAATTGATATTTTTCCAATTGTTTATATATAATTTAATTTGTGTGAAAAGTATTTTATAATTGTATTCATATAATTCCTGTTTTGTTTTTTCTTGGTAGGTTGAGTAACAAATATTTTATATTGTCAATAGTTATTTTATGAAGTCAAATTGAATACATCATGAATAATTTAAATTCACATGGAAGGCAAAGCAAATTTGGAAAAAAAAAATATATTCATTCCATCTATTTTTTGTGTACCTTACTTTTATGTTCTTAAATTAAAAAAAGTTGTTGTGGCATCCCAATCAGGGAAAATCCATAATACACAGTAAGATGGGAAAAGCCATTAACTTAACTCTGTGAAAAGTGGAAGTCCAAACATGGTGACATATTAAAAATCATAACTTACATGCCGAATCATAACTTAGATACTGTGACCAGTGTATGACTGGTGCATGACCAGTATCCAACTTTGAGTGCCTGGGCATTTACCCAACAGTACTGGGTAATTACTTGGATATCTATTCAATACTAAATATGCACTAAAATATTAGCCAAAACATTGACTAAGCAGAAAATCCCAGAATATCCACCAATCTGCAATGAAGTACCCTGTGACTCTTCCCTTCCTCTGATTTTTACAATTACCATGTGGTTTTGGGGGAACTTTGAGAAAATCCAACCTGTAGTCTGACTGGTGCTGCAGACTGATAACTATCAATCTTTGGGCAGAAATCCATCACACCGCCCCAGTATAAATACCCAATTGATTAAATTACTACCTATAATAAATCTGGAGCTTTTGACCAATTCCTTTAGTGTTGAACTTGTCCCACTATTTTGGGAGGGAAGTAAAGGGCTCCGTAGGTGGGGGAATTCTGGACCATACAGCATTTTACCCTTTACACTTTATCATAAACCATACTTCACTTTCATTAGTCTTTGAAATAATTTCTTCTTCATATGAGAAGAGACTATCATGTTTATTTTCAATTAATTATATTGAAAAACCCTTCAAAATAATGAAATACAAGCCTGATAAATCACTCTATCTAATAAAGGTATTTGTTCTGATAAATATATCTATATGTTTCAAAATTATAATCTTACATTTATGAAAATAACTGTATTTTACTTAAAATTCAGGAATCATAAAATTTATATAGTAATAGTATTTATATTTATTAAAAGGTTCTGTGCTATCAGATAGAACATTGAATTCACTTTCTAAAGAATAAATTTTCAGCTAAAGCAAATTATCTACATTTACACAAGCCATTCCACACTACTGAGAATAGTATTTTACAGAGGTAAATTTAACATTTGAATAATTATTATTATTTAATAGAAGTATATATCAAGTCCTCCACCATAAACATAATAAAACAACATCTCAAAGCAGCCCTAAAACAGACATCTTGTCTGTAAGAATTGAATTTAGTCTTTAAAACAAGGTTCAAAAGGAGTTGACCTTAATTTTTCTTCATAGTTTCAACCTCAACTTCAGATGAAAAAATAGCAAACCATCTGCTGTTGCTAACAAGATTTTTTTCCAATTACACATGCTAAAGAAAGTCACCCTGATTACAATAATGTTGTGAAAATTATCCGAAGTATAATATTAGCACATAAAAGAGAAAGAATGACAGCACATTTTAAAAAAGCAGGTAAAAATGAAATAAAAACACAATGAATGTATAAATGAATGATATGAGAGTGCTGAGTATGGAATGCGATATAATGGTATTCAAAAGTGCTTAATTTATGTGAGCCTTGGGCAAATATTTAATGCTACAAGCATAGAATAACCAACACTGAATTACTGATGTAAAATAACACAAGTATTTTTCCCAGAGTACATTTTTCCTCAATGTAATCTAACAATAATTTAATACATTCTAAAGATTTAAAAATAAATTTTGACAGTAAAGCCAAGATGATAGAGTAGGGACAACATCCAAGCCAAATTCTTCCAACATTCTCCTTCAAACAACTTTAAAATAATTCCTCAAATTAAATTCTAGAATGGCAGAGCCAAAAAAAAGCTGAGTGGAACATTTTTTTTCATCTTAAGGCAACTTAAGCAGTTAGTAGGAGAAGTCTGTGACCCTGTGTTTGCGACTGAACTGGAGTGCATGTTGTGGCAACATGAATGGTTGACCTTGGAAGTGACTGCAACAGCAGCTTCAGGAGCTCTAATCTTAGAGATGGCAAACAAGTTTGACAACTCATGAGAAAGAAATCACAAGGTAATATTTGCTGGCAATACATAGAGGACCTTGCTCTGATTGGCAACTCTATTACTCATACACAATTCTGGGTCACAGTTCCATGGCAGAGAAGAGCTCTTATGGTTGGAGCCAAGGGAACAGGGAGCATGGTCACTGTTCTATGAGGAACATTGCCACTTGTACCACCAGGGAAACAGGGAGTTCTTCATGGGTAAAGATCCAGAATAGAGACCTAGAAAGTAGTAAGGACACCCCTCTCTGGATAACACCAGTTTAAAAGTACTGAAAACTTGCTTATCTCCAGAACAAACCCGGAAAATATTAGCACAAAAAGGTTGAAATTTGGGACAGTGAGTCTCCATGTCAAGGTGAGAAAAGCCCAAGTTTAACATAAACTTCAAAGTAAAAAAGATAAGCTGGAAAGGTGAGTAAATAACAACAGGAAAACAAAAACCTTATCAATGAAAGCTACTATGTTGGGAGCAAAGTTCAAGACAAAGCTCAGAAGACAACAATGTGAAAATAGCTACAAACAAAGATTCAAAGAAAATTGTTAAATGGACACAAGTTCAAAAATAATTTCTGGAAAAATTAAAGAGGTAAGGGTAGTAGAGGAAAAGTTTGTGGGAAATGAGAATGATAAAAGAAAATTATTGAAAAAAATATTAACAGAGGGGCAGCTAGGTGGCACAGTGAGTTGAGCACCAACCCTGGAGTCAGGAGGACCTGAGTTCAGATCCAGCCTCAGACACTTAACACACACACACACACACACACACACACACACACAAATACACACACAAACCTAGCCATGTGAAACTTGGGCAAGTCACTTAACCCCAATTGCCTTCCAAAAAAAAGCAAAAAAAAAAACTTCTCTTAACAAATGAAAACAGATTTGCTAAATAGGCCCAAGAATACTGAAGAAAATAATATCTTTAAAAGAGGTAAATGGTTTTTTAAAAAGGACAAAAATTCATCCAAGAAAAGAACTTGTTAAAAAGCAGAATAAACTAAATTGAAAAGAAATTCCCTACAAAAAAAACTATTTAAAAAGCTGAATTGGCCAAATTGGAAAAAAAGGTAAATAAATCTCACTGAAGGAAATAATTCCCACAAAATTAGAATTCTGTGAGTGAAACCTAATTACTCCCTAAGTAATCAAGGAAAAAAAACTACTGAAAGTAAAAAGAATCAAAAATAGAAGAAAATGTGAAATATCTCTCCATAAAAACAATAGATCTATAAAATAGGTCAAGGAGAAATAATTTAGCATTATTGGTCTGCTTGAATGCCATGATACAGTAAAGATTCTAGACCTCATATTTCAAGAAACTATTTAATATTTAAATCCATATCATAAAATAGAAATGGAAAGAATCTCCATATCTCCTCCTGAAAGAGATTCCAGAATGAAAATTCCAAGGAATATTGTACTCAAATTTCTGAGCTCCCAGGTCAAGGTGAAAATATTTTTGGCCAGAAGGAAATAATTCAGATACAATAGAGGGACAGTGAGGATAACACAAGATTTAGCAGCTTCCATATTCAAGGAGAAGATCACTCAGAATATAATATTCCAGAAGTCACAGCAGGTAGAATTCAAAAAAAAGAAGAAGAAATTATCCAGCAAAACTGAGTATAATCTTTCAGGGTAAAAAAGTATATTTAATTCAATAAAGGACTTTCAAGTATTCCCCATGAAACGACAAGAGCTAAATAGAAAATATGATATCCAAATGCAAGATTAAAGAATAGAATAAAAAGATAAACATAGAAGAGAAATCACAAGGGACTCAGTAAGATTAAACTATTTTTGTTATTACATGAAAGATGATATATTTGTCTTCTAAGAACTCCATCAATTTTACTGAAGTTAGAAGTAATCTATATAGACAGGAGTCATAAGCATGAATTGATAATTTTGGGATGAGCTCAAAATAATGAAAAGATAAAAAAGAAGGGAAGCACTGGGAGAAGGGGAAAGAGAGAACAGGAAAATTATCTTATATAAAAGGAAGAGGCTGTACACTGGAAGAGAAAATAATTGAAAGGTAGTAAATACCTGAATCTTACTCTCATTGGAATTCTTTCAGAGGTAAGAATATATATACACATTCAGTTGGATACAAAAATCTATCTTATTCAACAGGGAAATAAGAGTGGAAGGGAATTACAGAAAACGTTGTGATTAAAGGGAGGGAAAATTAGGGGAATCAGTGGATAGAAGTAACACAGTTTTTTGAGGAGGGACAGGGTAAAAAGAGAGGGGAAAAAAAAAGAAAATAGGATAGAGAGAAATATGCAACTATATATATAATAATAATATACAACTAATCATAAGAATTGTGAATATTATTGGGGTTGAATCTATCCATAACAGATATGGTTAGAAGAATGAAATTGAAACCAGAATCCAATAATATGTTTTTATAAGAGACATTTGATAAAAGAAAGACACACAGAGATAAAATAAAGGACTGGAACAGAACATATGCTTGAGCTGAAGTAAAAAAAAATGCAGGGGTAGCAATCATGATCTCAGGCAAAGCAAAAGCAAAAATAGACCCAATTAAAGAGATAATCAGGAAAACTACATTATGCTTAAAGTTACCAAAGTCAACATAAAAATATCAAAACTTTAAAGAGCAAGTTTTTTCTGATAAAGGCCTCATTTCTCAAATATAGAAAATTGAATTAAATTTTAGAAATAATATCCATTCCTGCCAATTGATAACCTGTCAAAGGATATGAAAAGGAAAATTTCAGGAGAAAAAAATCAAACCTGTGTATAGTAATGAAAGAAAATGTACCAAATTACTACTGATTGGAGAATGCAAATAGAGACAAACTTGAGGGATCAGCTAATAACTGTGAAAAATGACAAATGCTTGAGGGAATGTAGGAAAATAGATATGCTAATGAATTTTGGGTACAGTTGTGAACTAGTCCAAGCAGTTGAACAACCACTTGTTCTGGATAACAATTTGTAAGTATCCCCAAAGAGCTATAAAATGTTGCATACCCTTTAACCCAGAAATACCAATATTAGGTATATCTCACAAATAGATCAAAGAAAAGGCAAAATGACCTATTTGTAGAAAAATATTAAAACAACTCTTTTTGTGGTGGCAAATAATTGGAACTGAAGGGATGCTCATTAATTGATGGATGGGCTGATAAGATGTGGTATATGATTATAATGAAATATTATGTTATAAGAATATAAAAAATTCCAAGGGGGTGGTTTCTGAGAATAAAAAATAAGACCTATATGAATTGATGCAAAGTGAAGGGAGCACAGCCAAGAAAACATTTACACAGTGATGGTAATATTGCAGTGATGACCAATTTTAAAAGATTTAGCTACCTTGATTTAATTAATTTTCCCTAATTTATTTATTTATTTTTACTTTCAACATTCATTTCCACAAGATTTTGAGTTACAATTTTTTTCTCCCCATCTTTCCCCTACAAACCACCCCCAAATAGTAAGCCTACTGAATATGCTTTCTCCCAATCTATTCTTTATTGTATCCTCCACCACCACCCCCTTAACTTTCTTCTAGGGGAAGATGGATTTCTTTACCCAGTGCCTGTATATTTTATTTCCCAGTTGCATGTAAAAAAATACAACAATTTTTTAAACATTTATTTTTTAAACTTTGAGTTCCATATTTTTTCCCCTTCTTCCCTCCTCACCCACTACCACTGGGAATATAAACAATTCAATATAGGTTGTACATGTGTAGTTTTCCAAATAATTTCCATAATAGCTGTATTGTGAAAGACTAACTATATTCCCCTCCATCCTATCCTGCCCCCTCCCACACTTATTCAATTTTCTCCTTTGACCCTATCCCTCTTCAAAATTGTTTGCTTCTAACTACCCTCTCCCCCAATCTGCTCTCCCTTCTATCATCTCTTCTCTTATAACCTAACCCCTGCCGCTATTTTCCTGTAGAGTAAGATACCCAATTGAGTGTATATGTTATTCCCTCCTTAAGCCAAATTCAATGAGAATAAGGTTGTTCCATTCCCTTGCACCTTCCTGCTCTTTCCCTCCATTGTAATAGTTTTCTGTAGCCTCTTTTATATTAGAAAATTATTCAAATCTATCTATCCCTTTCTCCTCCCAATAAATTCTTCTCTCACCTGTTAATTTTAATTTTTATATAATCCCTTCAAATTCAGCTCGTCCTGTGCCCTCTGTCTATATATACATGAACATACATATCCCCACTCTCACATATATAATATATATAAATACACCCTCCTATACATACATATATATATATGTATGTATGCATATGTATACATATATATTCCCTTCAAATATCCTCATACTGTGAAAAGTCTTCTGAGTTACAATCATTGTTTTTCAATGTAGGAGTATAAATAGTTCAATTTTAGTAAGTTCTTTATGATTTCTTTTTCCTGTTTACCTTTTCATTCTTCTCTTGCTTATTGTATTTGAAAGTCAAATTTTCTATTCAGCTCTGGTTTTTTTCACCAACAATGCTTTAAAATCCTATATTTCATTGAATCACCATATTTTTCCCTGGAACATTATACTAAGTTTTGATGAGTAGGTGATTCTTGGTTTTAGTCCTAGCTTCTTTGACTTCCAGAATATTATATTCCAAGACCTTTGATTACCCTTAAGGTAGAAGCTTCTAAGTCTTGTGTTATCCTTGTTATGTTTCTACACTACTCAAATTGTATCTTCCTGACTGCTTGCAGTATTTTATCCTTGACCTGGGAATACTCGAAATTTTGCTGTAATATTTCTAGGAGTTTTCTTTTGAGGATCTTTTTCTTTATTTATTCTTTTTTTTTATTTTTTAAGCAATTGGGGTTAAGTAACTTGCTCAAGGTTACACAGCCAGGTGTTTCTTGGTGGGTGCTAAGTGTCTGAGACTAGAATAGATCTCCAGGTCATCCTGACACTGGGGCTGGTGCTCTTACTCGCTGTGCTACCTGACTGCCCTTTGGGGATCTTTTTCAAGAGGTGATGGGTGAATGTTTTCAATTTACATTTATCCCTTTGGTTCTAGAATATCAGGGTAATTTTGCTTGATAATTTCATGAAAGATTATGTTTAGGCTCTTTTTATATCATGGCTTTTAGGTAGGCCAATAATTTTTAAATTATCTCTCCTGGATCTATTTTCCAGGTCAGTGTTTTTTTTCCAATGAGATACTTCACATTGCCTTCTATTTTTTCACTTTTTTGGATCTGTTTTATAGTACTTTGATTTCTCATAGAGTCAGTTTCAAATTGCTCCAATCTAATTTTGAAGGAATTATTCTCTTCAGTGAGTTTTTGACATTCCTTTTCCTTCTGGAAAATTTGACTTTTTAAGGCATTCTTCTCCTCGTTGGCTTTTTGGGACTGACTCTTTTGTCATTTGAGTTAGTCTATTTTGTAAGGTGTTATTTTCTTCAGTGTATTTTTGGTTCTCCTTTAGCAGACTGTTCACTCACTTTTTCTGATTTTCTTTTATCATTCTCATTTTTCTTCCCAATTTTCCCTCTACTTTTCTTATTTGATTTTCAAAATCCTTTTTGATCTCCTCCATGGCCTGTAAGCAGTTCATATTTTTCTTGGAGGCTTTTAATACAGGAGTTCTGACTTCACTGTCTTCTTCCTGCTCCATGACTTCATCCTTTTTTGTCCCCCAAAAAGGATTCTATGGTCTGTTTGAGCTTCCTCTGCTTGCTCACATTGACAGCCAATTACTTGCCTTTTGAGCTCTTTACCACAGTAGAACTCTACTTCCAGAATGGAGAGAGCATTGTCCCAAATCGCTAGGGTTTTCACAACTGCTGGAGCTATTAGCAGGGAGACCTTTTTACAGCCTCCACAAACTCTGGCTCCCTGAGTACACACCCCAGGACCAACACCCAAGACCATGATCCAGATCCAAGCAGTTTAAAGTAAGAGAGATTACCCTCTGAATTGTTGCTTGGTCCCCCTAAGATCTGCAGGACAGGATATCTGGAAGCAGCCAAATGGCAGTGGCTATACAGCCACCATGCCTCCAATGCTGTTCCACCTGGACACAGGGACCAAAATGCATCCTTTCTTCCTTCCATGTTCCAACAGAGTTCCACACTGACCTTTTACTTTGTCTTTGGCATTTTTGGATTGAGAAGTCTGGAAACCACCAGAGTTGCTGGTGATTCACCCTCCTGAAATCTGCTCAGGCTACTGCTTGTCAGACTTTCCTGGGTCAAGAATCTAGTTACCCTGATTAACACAATGATCCAAGACAATTCCTATGGACTCATTGTGAAAAAGTTATCTACCTCATGAGAGAAAACTCATGAGCTGTGAGTGTAAACTGAAAAATAATTTTCTAAAAACAAACAAAAATGTAAACATATCCAAATCAGCATTTTATAATGCAGAAAAATAGATTAGGAAGAAAATAAACATTTACTAAGACCCTACAATGTGCCAGGAACTTTGCTTTACTAATATCTCATTTTATCCTTGAAACAACCATAGTACAGTTCCTTATTTTCTCCCATTTTTCAACCAAGGAAACTAGCACATATGAGTGTTAATGACTTGCCTAAGTTCTAATGTTATGTAAATATCCCTGGTTGGATTTGATTCCTGGCTATATACTTTTATTCATATACATCCATTCCATCACCTAACTACTTCTAAATCAGTGGATTATTAGGAAGAGAGAAGGAAAAAAAATAAAACTTTAAGAGAATAAGACATGAATTTGTCTTGAACATGTTTCTACAGGAAATAAGGATAATAAGGTAGAAATAAATGCCAGTGAACAAGGAATGACTTATTATATCTTCAATTTCTTTTAAATTCTTACAAATGAATCATAACTTTAAGAAGAAAAGGAAAAATACTATATCCAAGAAGATTATTGAAAGTAATCACTCTGGAAAAGGAGAAAGAAAGAAAAATATACAGCTAGTTCCTTCAGTCTCTATTGACATATGAAAATGGGGAGAAGAAATCTGAAGATTAAAGTAGGTCATTTTAAATGATGGGAGGAAGAATCTAATTAACTGCTGAGAGAAACACGTTAGCTCTACTTTCCAAGGAAAAACATAGATATTCATTTTGTAGCTGTCACCTTTCAAGCTTCTCCTTACTGGAACATGGTGCAAAAGTACAAGAAATAACAGTAAACCAGCATCTTAAATTGGATAAAAGTTGCTGAGCTATAAATAGTTCTACCTTTCTTCTCAGTTCCCAAATCATGAGCACTACATATATTATCTACAAAGTCTGTCAGCTAACTAAAAATAGTGAAATATAATATGAGTTCATTTTTTTCCTTTGTTACTTATAAGACATATTTCTGGATGATTATTCACCTAATAAAAACAAAGGCAAAGGTGTTATAAAGGTAGTCTTTAATAAGAATTCTACCTCATGGTTATATTTTGAAGATCTACCATTACCATATTTCAAAGAAAAAAATTAAGCATAAAGATATTTCAGGATGTAAACTGTGTGGGCATTCTGCTTTAGACTAGAAGGCTAGTCAAGCATGATCTGGTAATTAAATTAGCTATTTTAATTTTTTATTGTGAAAAGAAATCTGAAATCTCAAGTGATTCCTGAAATATAAATTTGTAAAACCACTCCATATATTTTTTTTCATTCATAAGTCATGTTGTGAAAGAAAACATCAAGAAAAATAAACTTCAGAAAAATAAAGTTTAAACAATTTTGCCTCAATTTGTATTCAGACAACTTCAGTTCTTTTTCTGGAATGGATAGTATTTTTCATCATAAGTGCTCAGATTTGTCTGGGATTATTGTATTGCTGAGAATACTGGTCATTCATCTTACAATATTCCTGTTGCTTTGTACACAGAATGAGTCACTTTGCATCAGCTAATGGAAATCTTTCCAGGTTTCTATGAAATCATTCTAATCATAATTCCTTATAGTTCAATAACATTCCATCATAATCACATACCACAACTTATTCAGCCATTACTTCAATGATGGGAATTCCCTAAACTTCTAATTCTTTACCCCCAGAAAAGAGCTGCTATAAATATTTTTGTACATAGAATAACTTTTCTTTTTTTTTTTTTTGTTTTTCATCTCTTTTGGGATACAGACCTAGTCGTGGCATTGCTCGGTCAAAGGGTATGCATGGTTTTATACTCCTTTTCACATAATACCAAATTGCTCTACAAAATGGTTGAATCAGTTCACAGCTCGACCAAAAGTGAATTAAAGCCTCATTTCCCCTACATCCCCATCAAACATTGATTATTTTTCTTTTCTGTCATATTAGCCAATCTGATAGGTATGAGGTAGTAACTCAGTATTACTTTAGTTTTCATTCCTCCACTCAAGTGAGTTAGAGAATTTTTTCATATGTCTTTAACTGTAATTACGTCTTCTGAAAACAGATCATGTATTTTGATCATTCATCAATTGGGCAATGGGTCTTATTTTTTTAAAAAAATTACTTAATTCCCTATGTTTAAGAAATGAGGCCTTTATCAGATTAATTTATTTCATTTTTTTTCACAATTACTATGGCTAACTGTATTTCCCTCCATCTTATCCCCCCATTTATTCTACTTTCTCTCTCCTTTCAACTTGTTCTTTCTGAAAAGTGTTTTGAATTTGACTATCCTCTCCCTCTATGTAGTCTGTCTTCTATCACACCGGTTCTTTTATACCCTTCCCATCCTACTTTCCTGTAGAATGAGATAAATTTTAATACCTAATTGTGTGTGTACGTTATTCTCTCTTTGAGTTAATTCTGATGAGAATAAGATTCACTCACTCACCCTCACCTCTCCTTTTCCTGTCCACGGCAAAAACTTTTTCTTCTCTCTTTTATGTAAGATAATTTACCCATTCTACCTTTCACTTTCTCTTTCCCTCAATATATTCCTCTCTCACCATTTATTTTTATTTTTTTAGATCTCATTCCTTCTTATTCAACTAATTCCTGTGCCCTCTGTGTGTGTATATACATATATATATATATATATATATGCTGTATATATGTATATATGCTATATATGTGTATATATATATATATATATATATATATATATATATATATATACTCCTTCTATCTATCCTAATAATGACAAAGTTCTTATTAGTTAGAAATACTACCTCCTCATGGAGAAATGCAAAAAGTTTACCCTTATTAAGTCATTTATGATTTCCCTTTATTGTTCACCATTTTATGCTTCCCTTGAGGCTTCTATTTGAAACACAAATATTCTATTCAGCTCTGGCCTTTCCATCAAGAATGATTGAAACTCCTCTATCTCAATGAATGTCCATTGTTTTCCCCTGAAGGATTATACTCATTTTTCCTGGGTAGGTAATTCTGCATTGTAATTCTAGATCCCTTGCCCTCTGGAATATCTTATAACAAGCCCTCCCATCATTTAATATAAATAAAAGCTCCTAACTTTGTGTTATTCTCACTGTCAATCTATGGTACTTGAACTGCTTCTTTCTGGATGCTTGCAACATTTTCTCCTCAACCTGGGAACTCTGGAAACCAGAAGTTTTCATTTTGGTATCTTGTTCAGGAGTTGATCAGTATATTTTTTGAATTTCTATTTTACCCTCTGGTTCTAGAATATCAGGGCAGTTTTCCTTGATATTTTCTGGAAAGATGATTTGTAGGTTCTTTGTTTTCTTGACATTTAGGTAGTCAAATAATTTTTAAATTTAATCTCCTGTATATATTTTCCAGTTCAATTCTTTTTCCAATGAGATATTTCAAATTGTCTTCTATTTTTTTCATTATTTTAGTTTTGTTTTATCATTTCTTGATTTCTACTCATGTTATTAGCTTCAAATTACTCCATTTTAATTTTTAAGGAATTATATTGTTCAGTGAGTTTTCGGAATTTTTTATTCCATTTGGCCAATTTTGCTTTTTAAGGCATTCTGATTGCTTATTGACTTTCTGGACCTCTTTTACCATTTGGGTTAGTCTACTTTTTAAGGTATTGTCTTCCACAGTATATTTTTGGTTCTCCTTTATCAAATTGTTGATGCATTTTTCATTTTCTTGCATCACTTTCATTTCTCTTCCCAATTTTTCCTCTATTCCTCTTACTGGCTTTTTAAAATCCTTTTTGAGCTCTACCATGGCCTAAGACCAATTCATATTTTTCTTGGAGGCATTGGACATAGGAACTTTGACTTTGTTGTCTTCTTCTGAGTATGTTTTGATCTTCCTTGACAACATGGTAACTTTATAAAGTGAGAGTTTTCTTTTTCCATTTTTCCTCATTTTTCCAGTTTATTAACAGACTTTTAAGTCTTTATTAAAGTAGGACTCTGCTTCCAGTGTGGAGAGAAGTCTGTCCCTAGTCTTATTGGTGCGATGCAATCATTTTCAAAGATAGTTCTAGGGTTAAGTTATCAGTACTTCTAAGGTGGTATGAACCAAGGAGAGGTATTTATTTCTCTCCTGAGGTATGCTCTGTGATCAGCCACATGCACTCTCACCCAGGTGTCATGGACCTTTCCTACTGACCTTCTAAGTTGTCTTTGGAATCTGTGTGCTGAGAGATCGGGAAACTGCCACTGTTGCCAGTGATTCAGTTGCTCTGACGCCTGCTCTTTGTTTTCTGGTGTTCAGTCAGACCTGGAACAGCCTGCTTGTACTGTGATCCTTTCTCACCCTGGTACAACACACCTTTCCTACCAATCTTCCCAGTTTTAAATATATATGTATATTTATTTTAGTGTTCAACAATCATTTCCATAAGATTGTGAGAATCAAATTTTCTCCTCATCTCTTCCTTAACCCCCACCAGAAGATGGGAAGCAAACTGAGTAACCCTTCCCCAATCTGCCCTCTCTTATATCCCACACCCCCTTTTACCATATTTTCTTGTAGGACAAGATGGATCTCTATGCCTAATTGCCTTTATATTCTATTTCCAGGGTGCATGTAGAAACAGTTTTTTAACATTTGTTTTAAAAACTTTGAGCTCCAGAGTCTCTCTCTTCTTCCCTCCTCACCTACCACCATTGAGAAGACAAACAATTCAATATAGGTATTACATGTGTATTTATGCAAAACTTTTCCATAGTAGTCATATTGTGAAAGACTGTCTATATTCCCCTACATCCTTTCCTGCCCCCCTTTATTCTATTTTCTCTTTTTACCATGTTTATTTACAAAATCATTTGCTTCTGACTTCCCCTCTCCCAATGTGTCCTCCCTTCTATCATGTCCCCTTCTTGTATCCTCCCCCACGATTTTCCTGTGGGGTAAGATGCCCAACTGAATGTGTGTGTTATTCCCTCCTTAAGACAGATCCAGTGAGAGAACGATTGACTTTCATCTCCCTGATCTTCCCCTCCATTGTAAGAACTTTCTCTTGCCTCTTTTATGTGAGGTAATTTAGCCTCTTCTATCTCTCCTTTTCTCATTCTCCGAATATATTCCTCTCCCACTTCTTAGTTTTATTTTTTAGATATCATCCCTTCATATTCAACTCCTAGGCATAGATACACACACAAATACATATAGGTACACATACATACAGAAACACACACATATACATACATATAGATATATATGTATTTGTAAATGTGCATATTCCCTTCAACTATCATAATATTGAAAAAAAGTTTCATCAGTTATAAATATCATCTTTTCATGTAGGAATGTAAACACATTATCTTTAATAAGTTCCTTATGATTTCTCTTTTCTGTTTACCGTTTCATGCTTGTCCTGATTCTTTTATTTGAAAGTCCTACTTTCTGTTCAGCTATGTATTTTTCATCAACAATATTTGAAAATACTCTTATTTCATTGAATGACCATATTTTCCCCTGAAGCATTACACTCAGTTTTGGTGGGTAGGTGATTCTTGGTGTCAATCCCAGATCCTTTGACCTCTAGAATATCATATTCCAAGCCCTTTGACCCATTAGTGTGGAAGCTGCTAGATCTTGTGTAATCCTGATTGTTTCTGTACAATACTCAAATTGTTTCTTCATGACTGCCTATAATATTTCTCCTTAACCTAGGAAATCTGGAATTTGACTGTAATATTCCTAGGAGTTTTCTTTCTGGGATCTTTTTTAGGAGGCAATTGGTGGATTATTTCAATTTCTATTTTACCCTCTGATTCTAGAATGTCAGGGCAATATTCCCTGAGAAATTCTTGAAAGATGATGTCTAGGTTTTATTTTATCATGGCTTTCAGGTAGTCCAATAGTTTCTTTTTTAAATTCTCTCTCCTGCATCTATTTTTGAGATCAGTTGTTTTCCTATTGAGATATTTTATATTGTCTTCTATTTTTTCATACTTTTGCATCTCTTTTATAGTATCTTGATTTCTCATTAAGTCATTAGCTTCTAGTTGTGCAATTGAATTCTAAAGGAATTATTTTCTTCAGTGAGTTTTTTAACTTCCTTTTCCATTTGACTTTATAAAGCATTCTTCTCATTGGCTTTTTTGGACCATTTTTACTATTTGAGAGTCTATTTTTTATTGGGTTGCTTTCCTTCAGTATTTTTGGGATGCTTAGCATGCTGGTAATTGGTTTTACATGATTTTCTTGCATCTTTCTCATTTCTCTTCGTTTATTTTCAAAATCCTTCTTGAGCTCTTCCATGGCCTGCACCCAATTGATATTTTTCTTTTGCTGCAGTACTTTTGACTATATTGTCTTTCTCTGGTAAGGCAATATACTTCTATGTTCTGGTTGTCTTTGTCTCCAAAGCACATTTCTTTTTTTAATTTTATGTTTATTTTTAGTTTACAACATTCATTTCCACAACATTTTGAGCTATAACTATCTCTCTGTCTTTCCCCTACCCACCATCCCAAAATAGCTAACCCACTGAATACTCCCTCCCCCAATCTTCTCTCTCTTTTATTCTCCCTGATGCCCCCTCCAACTTTCCAGTAGGGCAAGATGGATCTCCATACTCCAGTACCTGTATATCTTATTTCCCAGTTGTATGTAAAAACAATAATAATAATATATTTAAACATTTGATTTTAAAATTTTGAACTCCAGATTCTTTCCCTTCTTCCCTTGTCAACCACTCTTACTGGGAAAATAAGCAATTCAATATAGGTTGTACATGTGTAGTTATGCAAAACATTTTCATAGTGGAAATATTATGAAAGACTGGCTATATTTCCCTCCATCCTATCCTGTCCCTGAACGTATTCTATTTTCTACTTTGACTCTGTACCTTTTCAAAAGTGTGTGCTTCTGTCTCCCCCCCCCCAATCTGCCCTCCCTGATATCATCACTCCTCTTATCTTCTCACCCCCCACACTTTTTCTTTCCATTCTCTTTTGTCTTCCCAATTTTTCCTCCACTGCTCTCACTTGACTTTCAAAATCCTTCTTTAGCTCCTCCATGGCCTGTAACCAACTCATATTTGTCTTGAAAGCTTTTGGTGCAGGAGTTCTGACGTCATTGTCTTCCTCCCATTTCATGCTTTGATCCTTTTTGTCCCCAAAAAAGGAATTTAAGGTTTGATTTCTGTGCTTGCTTTGCTTCCTTTGCTTTCTTATGTTGCCACTCAATTATTTGACATTTCAACTCTTTGTGTCACAGTAAAACTCTGCTTCCAGAGAGGAGAGTTTTGTCCCAAATTGCTGACATTTTCACAGCTGCAAGAGCTATTAATTGAGTACCCTCTCTACAGCCCCCACAAACTATGGCTCATTGGTCACACACCCCAGGACCTCCCCCCAAGACAGTGATCCAGATCCAAGCTGGTTTAAGCAAGAGAGATTACCCCCTGAATGGTTACTTGGTCCCCCTACAATCTGTAGGCCAGGAACTCTGAAGTAGCCATTTGGAGGTGGCTGCATGGCTACAATGCCTCTGCTGCTTCTCACCTGCTAACACCAGGGGTAGTGGCTGGACTGTGTTCTTGGGCCCCCTGTTCCCACAAAATTCCACACTGACCTTTTACTTTGTCTTTTTGGCATTTATGGGTTAATAATTCTGGAAATTTCCACAGCTGCTGGTGATCCACTGTCCCACAGTCCTCTCAAGCTGCCCTGGTTGGGGCCTCCCTACAGCTCACAGGGGGCTGGGCTTGGCTCCCAGGAAGCTGTGATGGACCCTTTCTGTCCACCTGCTGGGCTTCCTTCAGGGGGTGATTTGTTTCTCTCGTTCACTTTGTAGGTTCTGTAGCTCTAAAATTTGTTTAGAGTCATATTTTATAGGTATTTAAGGTGGTTATGGGAGGAGCTCACAGTTTTCCTGCTTCTTCCCACCATCTTCCCAAAGTACATTTGTATAGTCTGATTTCTCTTCCTCTGTTTGTTCATTTTGCAAGCCAATTATTTGACTTTTTAGCTCTTTGCCATAGTAGAACTCTGCCTCCACAGTGGAGAATGCTGTGTCCAAAATTTCTGGAGTTTTGTGCTGCTATTTTCAGAGCTACTTCTAGTTTCCTGCCTTAAATCTGTGAGGAAGATTCCCCCTCCACAGGAGCCACAAGCTCTGCCGTGTCAGCACTCCTCCTCACTCCAGGACTGCCACCCAATCTGTGACCCAGATCCAAGCAGGACAAAGCAAGAGAATCCTGTGTCAGTTCTAGCAAAGAGGTTCCTGCATTTGCTCTGTAATCAGTTGCTTGTTCCCCCAACCATCTATCTACCTGGGGCTCCAGAAGCAGTTGCCCAGCTGCAGCAGCTTCTGCTGCCTTCACCACCCTGGGAGCAGGGGACAGACCACACTCTTCTCTCACCCAGATCCAACAGAATTTCCCCACTGATCTCTTATTTTCTCTTTTATGTTTATGGGTTGATAAGTCTAAAAACTACCGCAGCTGTCAGTGATTCAGTCCCCTAAGGTCTGCTCAGGGTGGTCTGTGCCATCAGTCTATGCCAGCATGGCCATGCAGGACTGTGCACTGATCCTAGCACAGTGTGATAGATGCTTCCTTTTGGCTTATCAAGATGACTTTAGCTGGAGATGAATCTTACTCTGTCATATTGTGCGTTCTGTAGCTCTAATATTTGTTTATACTCATTTTTTTACAAGTATTGGATGTGGTTGGGGCATGAGCTTTAGCAAGTTCCTGCTTTTACTGGAGTAAAATCTTCACATTTTTATTAGACTGGAAATGTATTTCACCCAATCTTTTGTGTGTTATGCTTCTCTAGAATTTGTTTAGACTCATTTTTTAAACTTATATGGAGAGTCCTGGGGGAGAGCTTAGTCAAGTTCATGCCTTACCTCACCATCTTGACTGTCTTCCCTTCTAAATTAATTATAAAGTACTTTTCATCCCTGAATATATAAATGGTGATGTATTTTCAGTTCGAATAATTTATTTTCTAGGCTCTAATAGGCAGCTCTGATTAGTTTTTTCCATGAATGATTACATATTCACTTGATTTAATCTCATGCACATAGTTGAATCTGTATGACTTTCTTGCACATATTATAACATATAGTACTCCTAAAACAAAAAGACCCAATTCCCAGAAAATTTACTTTTAGTTATTTGGGAATATAGCAAAAAATAAAATAAAATAGCCATTAAATTTTCCTTTTGGAAAGCCATCTTTTTTATTGAACTTTCAATATTTATGAATCATAGTTCTAAAAGTCAAGTCTTAAAGGCCACAGGTATGGGATATTTTTTTTTCATTGTCAGAGATCAATGGATCATGGTACAGGTAGTGAGAATAGGAGAGGAGCATGTTCTTCGAGTCTTTTCAACTCTCTTTAGTCTCTTCAGTCTCCTCAAGCTTTTTGGTCTCTTAGTGCTCTGCAGTGGTTACAGGCACTTCTGACCTCCATCTTTTAGAGAGAAGATAGATGATACCAAACCCTTCTTTACTCTCTGGGAAGAAACTGACGTGAGAGGAGTTAGCAGTTCCTGTCATGTCCCTATCTACTATCAATAAAGACTTTGGGAAATGTATTCTTTGGTGAGAGCCAAGGCTAACATACTTGGTTGAACAGAGTTAGCTTTCTCTATATACTGTCTGGTATATATTTTGCTAAATAAACTTTCTCTGATTTCTGTTTTTCTATAAAGCTAGATAAATGAGTTTCTTTGATAAAATAAAATAATGTTTTAAGATTAAAAATAAATAAAACAGCCTTTTAAAACCTCCAATAGTTTTACTTAACAAGTTTTCTCAAAGCATGGAATCAATTAAAATCTGTTAACATTTTCTCTTACATCAGCAGAAAAATAATAACAAAAACAAGCTCTCAAAAGATGGCACAGTAATTTTTATACTTCACAGTCAATATATAAGGAAATCAACCCAGACTAAATTTTTCCAAAGTGATTATATTTCTATTATATTGAAATGAATATAATTGTGTTCAGGAAGAAACATTTTGGAATATGTCTTAAAGAATAAAATCTGGATGAACAAATGCAAAATACACTAAAAAAGCTGTTTTCATCTATGAAAAAGAACTGTAATTACCCCCTCTGTTCCAGCAAGCACCCTAGCATCCCCAGGGTGGCTTCCAACACAGGTTCTTAAATCTGCTTTTATAAAGGAAAGCAACTCAAAATGTGTTAACAATCTTGCATTAATCAAATATATGTCATTTACTTAGTTCAGGGGGGAAAGATCAGCACCCTGAACTTCAGAGAATACAGAGGTTACAAGCAGAAGCTACAAAGAAATAGTTCAGCAGACAGACTTCCAACTGTCTTGACCATTACATCCATACCTAGTCAGTTACCAGAGAGGGAAGCATCAACATCTGGGTTTTCAAAGCCAGGGGTTTTGACAGCTGCCTGGAGTCTTTTCTGGTCAAATCACACAACCCTTCTTAAAGTGAGCCCCAAAGCAAAGCTTCTCATC
>NW_027186320.1:10376010-10403583 GCF_028583685.1 Petaurus breviceps papuanus
GAGAGAGAGAGAGAGAGAGAGAGAGAGAGAGAGAGAGAGACTTTTCCTGGCTCAGAGAATGTCACAACCATCTTGACCCACTGCCTAATCACAGAGCACCAACGTGTAGGCATTCCTGAAAACCAAGCCTCCCACCACAGGCTTCAGGTGCACTTAAGCCTATCAAAGGGCCTAGGCTCAGGGAATATCTTAAATTCCCATTCCCATAACACCCTCCTATGAAAAAATAAAGAAAGAAAACTGCATAAGATGAATCTATATACTCTCCCCACAATGGGTTCAGAGTTTTCAGAATTTGTTAAGTAAGCATCACAATATTATTTATTAATCTAAAAGTCAATAAAAAAACAAAAAGAAATATGTCATCTGTATGCAAGACTGATTTGTCAGTATAAGATATACCAGTGAACTAAATGGGTTCAATTAAACTGGAGAAGAAAATCTAAATGGAACATACTGGAATTAGTAGTTAAACATTTTAACTGACAATTATTTTTGAATTATATTGAATATAGGAAACTGTGCTGATTCTAAAACTACACCTTTTTGCCTACCTTCTTTTTTCCTCATGGATAATAATGAGACAAAAATAGGTAAGGGCTTTAGCTTTTTCAAAAGCCCTTACTTGTCAGTCTCTTGTTGATTAGTCAAAACTTCCTCCTTACAATACAGTTTAAACTGGTAAACAAATAACACATTTAAAGATTTTTTTGTCTTCTAAGATGGAAACTCTGCGTGTGTGTGTGTGTGTGTGTGTGTGTGTGTGTGTGTGTGTGTGTGGGAGTGTGTCTTCCCCAAGATTTAATCATTTTCCTAGTAAGTAGGCATCAGTGTCAGATCTCGACAGCTTTAGAGAAGGCAAATTTTAATGTTTGAATTTCTAAGCTTTGTACATTGTAATGCAGCCTAGCTTTCTTAGTATAGCAACAGTAGTTCTTGCCCCTGAATATGTCCAAACAAGCTCTAGTTTGCATGCATTTGCCCCATATGAAGGTAGGGATTGATAATGCGATACATATCTGTTTTCTATCTTGCAAGAGGCCCATTTTGTTTTAAGTAGCTCTAGTTTTCTTACCTTATTCTATAAAGTGGGGCAGTTAGCTGGTACAATGGATTGAGGACTGGACTTGTGTAATGGCAATCACAGAAGCAGTTCACACCTTGTTTCAGCTATTGAATTAACACCTTGTTTCAGTTCAAATTTCTTTTGAGCCTTGTATCAAGTCTGTTGAGAAACGGAACATGTGAACCCCACAACTTGTGAACCCTAGTACTTGTGAACTCCTGGGGAGCAGCAAATGACCCTATATAAGGACAACCCCAGGCTTAAGATGGCAGAACAGAGAAGAGAACTCTTGTGGTGGCAGAGTCAAGACAGATAAATCTTGTGGTATCCTGGCACTCCGTCTGCTCTGTTTTGATGTTTGTTTGTGATATTTCATACAGAAGCCCTGGGACCATACTGGAATCCCTGAAAGAGAATTTTACAGTTATATGTTTAGAGAAGTCCTGGAGGAGGGTTTTGGAGGTCCTGGGACTTTACTGATGATTTGTGCTGACCTCTTGGACCTTGTTTGTGGGTCTGTGTTGATTTCTATGTTGATGATTTGTGTTGAGTTCTCACACCTTTTTGGTGGTGTGAGTTGATTTCACAGGCAGATAGTGAATTGATGACGATGCTAGAAATGTATATGAATATTACTGTGTCTCTGTCAAGCTTTGTCTTCCCAGCAATAGGAATGGTCAACGACTTGAGGAGGACTAGACACTGTGAACTTAACATGGAATGGAAACTGGACAAAGGACTGGACAAAGAGGGGGACAAGGAACTGGGAGCTTCCTGCCTTTGAATCCACAGGTGACAGTTGGAGCTGAGACCATGGAAGAGGAATCATAGAAGCTGCAAGCCATCCTTGAGTCAAACTGAAAGAAGACTTTACTTGGATACTGTGTACAGACTGAGGAGATTACAATTTACTGTGACCTAGGGGTGGAGAATGGTGACTTTTGTACTTTGTAATTAAATTAAGGATTTTGTGATTGACTAAATGAATGTACTTTGTTGAAAACTATGTGACCACCTTGGTGAAAATTATGTAGCCATTTTAGATATAAGTTGTTCCATTGGGACATGGTAAAAGCTGTATTTTGATTTTTTATGAAAAGTTGTAACATTGTGAGGGTTGTACCTTAATTTTCTGTGAATGTTTTGCTCTGATTTGTTATTGAATAAATAGAGTTCACTCTACTGTGTAATAAGAATCTTGAGAGCTGTTCACAGCAGCAGTCTTCTGAAAAGCTTCTTGTGTTTAGATTTACATCTTGGAGTCAGGTAGACCCAAGGTCTAATGCAGCCTCATACACTTTTTAACAATGTGACTGTGGGGACATCACTAAGCGCTATTTTCCTTGGTTCCTTATCTGTAAAGTGAGTTGGAGAAGGAAATAAAAACCACTTTAGTATTTTTGCCACGAACCCTCAAATGTGGTTACAAAGATTTGAACACAACTGATATGACTGGACAACAATTAAGTGAAATGCATCAACTCCCTTTCTCCCTCAATATCAAACAAAAAATCCTCTGCTTGCTGCTCAATCTCTTTAAAACCTGACGTCCTCATATCTTTTCAGTCTTCTTCCACCTATTTTATTTCTTGCTCCTAACTCAACATCCTTCACTTCCACACAAACCCTGACATGCACTCTACAATACAGAGCTTTGAACTCCTATCTATTCTTTGAACAAAATACTGCATCTCCCAACTCTGGGCATTTTCATATATTGTCCCTCATGCCTGGAATTGTCCTCCTACTCATTTCCATCTCCCCACTACATTGGCTTCTGTCAGACATTACCTAAAATTTTATATTCTCTAAGAAACCTTCATTGATTGGCTCCTCCATAATGTAAGGGTTATGGAATTTAAAGATCTTCCATGCCCCATTGGACTTGCTGACGTAGCAGGAAGGGGCAGACCAAGAGGAAGAGGAAGCCAAAACTAGAGTTCCTGCGGTGGCTGGCGGCAGCAGCAGCAGAGGCAGCGGCAGCGCGAAGCTCTTTTTGAGTTAGCCAGAATTTCTGCTAAGGACTCCTGCTGAGGACTGCCAGGGGCTGGAGCTGCTGGGAGCGCACTTCCCGGACTCTGGGTGGTTGCTGTGAGTGGGGAGAGGAGGACCTTTGCCTGAGGTAGCCTGTTCTGTTTTAAAGCCTTGAAAATGTGGGTGCTTTCTACTTTATCTACCTGTGCCAATTTCATAACTACTCTGATGGCTTTCACTTTCTGGTTTTGGGACTCAGTCTTTTAGTATCTTAATAAATTTTCTAGTTTATTCCCCCATATGGCAAGCATGATATATTGTGTGATGGATAATTATATCAGCATATCTGTAATCTCCATAGGCATTGTGAATATGGCATTGCTGATAGATTTGGCGACCAGGATGGGATCACAAAATGTCAGGCCTCTATTTGGAAGCAGTGGGGCTTTAGAGGGAGAAATGGCTATTCCAGGATGAGAGGATTTGCCTTATTCCTCTCTAGCCAGAGAATGGGCTAAAAGCACAGGGCCCTGTGAAAACTGGGAACCAAGGCTAAAAGAGGGAGAACCTGGAGATTTGGAAAGATGTTTGAAAGCAATACCCATAGAACCAGGCAAAGAACTGTCAGGAGTGTGCAGGAGAGGCTGGGTGCTGCTAACAAGTTATTGCCTTATATGTAAAAGTAGGGATAAGCTGCTGGAGGAAAGAGCTCGGATGGCTAGGGAGTCAGCTGGTTTGCCTGAGGATTCTTCTGTGTCACAGCACTCAGAAGACCAAACTGGAGGGACTCATGTGGTCCAGGAGCAAGCTACTGTTCATGTATCTAAAAGGAAGCAAAAAACTAGCAGAACGAATGTGCGTGCAGCTTTTGTACAGACTGGGCAGAGTTGCCCTGGCAGCTTCCAGGAGAATGTGTGTGAGGAGAATGGAGCAAGGTTAGATGAGGAGTCTTCTAATGTAGAAGCTCTCCCCATACAAAGAAGAAGACATGAGAACTACCGAGGCAAAACAGAGTCCAGGGAGATAATTGAGGATTTCACTCAACAGGAGATCACTGATATATTGAGTAGATTTACCCAAAGAATGGGGGAGTCTTTAGTGTCTTGGATAGTAAGAAACACTGATGAAAGGGCCGGAGGAATAACACTGGACAATGAGGACTGTTTAAAATTCATAAGTATCAGTCAGAATCCTTTTGTACACCAGGCTTTTAGGGATCACCATATGCAAGGAGGAAATAACAAAACTAATCTTCTAGCTTTAGCTGCAGAAGGATGCAAAAAGCAATATCCTACTGAATCTATGTGGCCTAGGGGAGACACCCCCTGGTACTCACTTAGAGACTGTATGAGAAAGTTAAAGGAGGAGGTAATGAAAACTGCTATCCTGATTGGAGATGCAAATGCATATTATGATACCCCCCTAGGAGTTCCTCATAAAAATATCATAGTGAAGATGGCTCCTCCTGCATATAAGCACCTAATTTTGACTCTATTAATTGGAGAAATGGGGCACCCTCTTTCAGAGGTGCTGGATAAGATTTCACAATTCAGCGATTTAGGGGAATGGGAAAAAGACAAATTGCCTCGAGAGAGAAGAGTAAACAGCCAGAGGATTCAGAGACAAAATTGACCAACAAGAAGGGAACTGTTTACTGCTCTATTAAGAGCAGGGGTGGACTTCAGAAGAATAGATGGTATTCCAACTGAAGAGCTGCATAAGCTGTACCAAGAAAAGGTACTTAGCATTAGAATGAACAGGGAAGCAGGAACCACCCCTGCAGGTATTTCTGAATCTGAATCTTTGTATCCAAGTTTGCCCCACCTTCAGGGGGAATAGAAGATAGGCCAAGCCCCAGCCCAGATAAAAGAAATATGCAGAAGAGATTGAAGACCCCATATTGGTTTAACAATATATTGGAAGAATGGATCAACTACTGTGACTAGGGCACTGCTTGATACTGGGGCTGAGGCCACACTTATCTATGGAAACCCTGATAAGTTTAAACATGGAACTCCTATTACCATCACAGGTCTAGGAGGCACTGAAATATCAGCCAGACAGGTTAAAATAACAATGAAAATTGGGCAGTTACCTAAGAAGGAATATACTGTGGTTGTTGTACCCATTCCTTAATACATCATTGGAATAGATGTATTGAGAGGCATGACTCTGAATTTACCTGAAGGAAGATACCAATTGGCTGTGAGGAAGATAGGAATTAATACAGTTTTAGTGGGAAGACTAAAAATGGACCCAATCACTTTACCTGAACCTTCTTAAGTAATTACTTTAAAACAGTATCGTGTACCAGGTGGGCAAGATGAAATTACCACTACTATAAAGGAATAGGTTGAAGCAGGAGTGTTAGTCCCTACAACCACTAGATGGAATAATCCTGTCTGGACAGTAAGAAAATCAGATAGGACATGGAGAATGACTGTGGATTATAGACAGTTGAATAAGGTGACTCCTTCTTTGTATGCTGCTGTTCCAGATACCATCACCTTAATAGAAAGGATCCAGAAATATGATGAGACTTGGTATGCAGTTATTGACTTGGCAAATGCCTTCTTCACCATCCCAATAGACCCTAAACAATGGGACCACTTCGCTTTCACTTGGCAGCGTAGACAATATACTTTCACCCGCTTGCCACAAGGGTACATACATAGCCCCACTATTTGTCACAGGATTGTGGCTGAACAGTTGGATGAATTAAAGCTACCTGGTGTACAGCTTACCCACTACATTGATGATATCATGATACAGGGAAAAGATGCGAAAGTAGTGGAAAGGAGTTTGACCCTTCTAATTGAGCATATGAAAAGTAAAGGGTGGGAAATTAACCCTGCAAAGGTTCAAGGACCAGCTCAAAATGTGAAATTTTGGGGTATACAATGGAACAAGGGGCTAAGGGAGATTCTTCCTCAAGCCCGACAAAAGATTCAGGATTTTCCTACCCCTACCAATAAGAAGGAGGCCCAAAAGTTCATAGGATTGTTTGGATACTGGAGGCACCACATTCCACATTTGGGACAGATTTTAAAACCTTTATATAGAGTCACATGGAAGAAATATGAATTCGATTGGGGACTTGAGCAGAGTAAAGCTTTTGAAGAAGCCAAGGCTGCCATACAATTGGCCCTAGATTTGTGGCCCATGCAAAATGGTCCAGTGGAATTGCAAGTGACTGTACAAGATGATTATGCAAACTGGAGCTTATGGCCAAAACAACAAAGCCAAAATGTACCTTTGGGATTTTGGTGTAGGAAACTCCCTTCATCTGGAGTCCAGTATACACCTTTTGAAAAGCAGTTGTTAGCTGCATATTGGGCTTTGGTGGAGACTGAACAACTGACTGTGGGCCATGAAGTGGTATTAAGACCTGGAATCCCAATTATGACCTGGGTAATGAGTACCCCAGCTTCTCACAGAATTGGACATGCCCAAGAGGCTAGTATAATCAAATGGAAGTGGTACATTCAAAATAGAGCAAAAACAGGCAAAAGCGGAGTCTCTGCTCTGCATGAATCTATAGCAAACATAGAAATTGAGAGGAATGACACACCCCCTGAGCCAAAGCAACAGTTGGTACAGTCCACTGTAAAATGGAATGAGGGATATGATGTATTAACTGAGGAACAAAAGAGACATGCATGGTTTACTGATGGAACAGCAAAATATTTGGGGCAAAAAAGACATTGGAAAGCAGTGGCCTATAACCCATACACTACAAGGACTTTGGAAAGTAGTGGGATAGGTGCAAGTAGCCAATATGCTCAACTTATGGCAGTATATCAAGCCATCAAAATAGAACAAGGAAGACAGTGTCATATATTCACTGATTCATGGGCGGTAGCTAATGGGTTAGCTACATGGATGCCCATGTGGAAAAATGAAAATTGGGAAATTCATGGTAAACAAGTCTGGGGCAAAGAATTATGGGAAGATATCTGGAACATGTCTTTGGTCACTGACTTGTCAGTTTTTCATATAGATGCTCATGTGGCCCCCACCACACCAGAATGTGAGTACAATGCTCATGCTGATCGACTGGCAAAGATTGCTACTGAACATATTGTCCCTACTTTGACAACAACTGATGATCCGGTATTAGCAAAATGGGTCCACCAAACATCAGGCCATTTGGGGGTCCAGGCCACACACCAGTGGGCACAAGATTGAGGTATTAGTATCTCTCATTCACTGTTAAAACAGATAGCAGAAGAATGTCATATATGTCAATTGGAAAAGAAGCGAACTGTTCCTCGGGTAGTAACTGGAGAGATAGCAAGAGGAAAAGTCCCAGCCCAAATCTGGCAAATAGATTATATTGGTCCACTACCACTGGATAAAGGATGCAGATTTATATGTACTTGGGTTGACACCTATTCAGGTGTACTAGTAGCTTGTCCTTATAAGAATGCAACCCAGAAAAACACTTGTAAAACTCTAGATCTCATAATTCTATATTATGGAACCCCAATGCAGATTCAAAGTGACAATGGGTCACATTTCAAAGGCAATGAAATGAAGAAGTATTGTATACTAAACAATGTAGAATGGATATATCATATTCCATATTATCCAGAAGCATCTGGGTTAATTGAAAGAATGAATGGATTACTGAAAGAATAGTTGAGGAAGTTAAGTTCCAATAATTCATATCAACATTGGAAGGATAATTTGTTCATGGCTTTGCATAATTTGAATAATAGACCATTGGGAGGAAGTACACCTCTAGCCAGAATGATGACCCCCAAACTGCAAATTAGAAAACAACAAACACACATGATCCCAAATATTGAGTATTGGACCTTGAGGCCAGATGTCCCAGCACCGTACCCAGGACCACCTGGTTCGGTGGGGTATGATTTACATTGTTTAGAGGAATTTTGGTTGGACAGAAAAGAAATAATAAAAATCTCCACTGGGATATGCATAAGAATCGCTAAAAATCACTTTGGACAGATTTTACCCAAATCAGGATTAGCAGCTCAAGGAATACATGTATTGGCTGGAGTAATAGATTCTAATTATCAAGAAGAAATTGTTGTAACATACCAGAATTTAGATGAAGGGCCCATACAGATTCACAAGAATGATAGGATAGTTCAAGTGATTATCGTTCCTTGTAAAACAATGCCACTTGTAAAAACTGACCCTCCTTCCAAAATAACTGTCACAAGGACTGAAGGATTTGGTTCTACTGATAGAATAAAATCAGGAGCTAAAGTATCGGTAAAACGGTAGCCAGATGATGTTCCAAAGGCTGCAGAGATTATAGCATATGGGAGGGATAACACTGTAACTATTGTTTATTCTGGAGAAGATGATTACAAAATTGTACCCTTAAATCATTTATTCTACCGTGAGTGAGGCTACAATAGTCTGGTTATTGTCTCTTTGCTTCTTCTTGATTTTTTGTTTGTTCACCTTGTTTGTTAGATTTGTTTCCACAGGCTTGGTACCCTCCATCTGTAGATGCCTGATAGCTTAAGCTGGATGACACCCCCTGTCTGCAACTGTGATGTGTCACCCTTGGACCTGGCATCAAGCATAATAAGAACTGACCTCTCAAATGGGACCCCTTCGGACAGGGACAGCTCTACATCTGATTTCAGCAGAAAGTAGCCATAGAAGAAGAGATCTTCACCCCTTACCACAAGATTTTGGGGCCCCATTTGTTCGGGGTGGGGGGAATGATGGGGAGCTTGTGCTCAAGCCCCACCCTAAAATATGGTTTTCTGTGTTTATTGTGTGCTATTCTTGTTATATTGTTGTGAAATTTTGTTGACACCAGTTATTCCTACTGTATTTTTGCCAAGTAAGGGACATGAAAGATCTTGGGGCCGAATGTAAGGGTTATGGGATTTAAAGATCTTCCATGCCCAATTGGACTTGCTGACATAGCAGGAAGGGGCAGACCAAGAGGAAGAGGAAGCCAAAACTAGAGTTCCTGTGGTAGCTGGCGGCAGCAGCAGCAGAGGCAGTGGCAGTGCGAAGCCCTTTTTGAGTTAGCCAGAATTTCTGCTAAGGACTCCTGCTGAGGACTGCCAGAGGCTGGAGCTGCTGGGAGCGCTCTTCCCAGACACTGGGTGGTTGCTGTGAGTAGGGAGAGGAGGACCTTTGCCTGAGGTAGCCTGTTCTGTTTTAAAGCCTTGAAAATGTGGGTGCTTTCTACTTTATCTACCTGTGCCAATGTCATAACTACTCTGATGGCTTTCACTTTCTGGTTTTGGGACTCAGTCTTTTGGTATCTTAATAAATTTTCTAGTTTATTCCCCCATATGGCAAGCATGATGTATTTTGTGATGGATAATTATATCAGCATATCTGTAATCTCCATAGGCATTGTGAATATGGCATTGCTGATATACATAATGAGAGTATCTTCTCTCTAGAATTGTCTCCACTTTATCCTGTATTTAACTTAGTTATACATAATCATTTGCATGTTACTTTTCCCCACTAGACTGTGTTCCTTGAGAGTAGAATCTGTATTATTATAGTTGTTGCTGTTGTTGTTGTTTACTTTTTTAGAATCCCCAGAGTTCTTAGCACAATTTCTGGCACATAGTAGGCAGTTAATAAATGTTTTTGACTGATAAAAAGACTGACTGCAAAGAACTCCCACATAATGTGTTTAATAAGTTTTCTTGGGAAATTTGTAGCCTTACTAAAACAATGATCTAATTTGAGAGTATGCTTAATTATTTAAAACATCATTTTCACACAATCACCTTTACAGAATCCAATTTGATATCACTTTTTAAATGTCATATTACTATTTTATGAAGTATTAATGATGTTTTCTAAACCAAGATGATTTTTTAAAAGTGTCTTGGGACATTTCAAAAACACATTTCCTTTCTTCCTTCCTTCTTTCTTTCTCTTTCCCCTCATTTCTCCTTTCTTTTCTTCTTTCCCTCTCTTCCTTTTGCTTATCCTCCTTTCATTTCACTTCCCTCCATTTCTCTCCATTTCCCTTCCTTTCCATCTCATCTTATTCTCTCCTTTTTCCTTCCCTTCCCTTCCCTTTCCTTCTTTCAGCTTTCCTTTCCTTTCTTTCTATTGCTTTCTCTTCTTTTTCTTCCTTTCCTTTCTTTATTTTCCCATAAACTTCCTTCCTCTTGCCTTATGTTATCTTCCCTTTCTTCTCCTCTTCCTTCCTGCCATTTATTTTCCTTTCTTTCCTTATCTTCCATTCTTTTCTCTTTCTCTCATTTTTTCCTCTCCTTCATTTCTCTTCCCTTCCTTTCCTTTTCTTGCCCCCTTTTCCATTACCCTCTTTTCTACTCTCCTCTCTTCTGATACCCTCCCCTCCCCTCCTCTTCTCTCCTCACTTTGCTTCTCTTCTCTTCTTTTCTTCCCTCCCCTCCTTTCTCCTCTCCTCCAATCCCTCTCTCAAAAGGTATAGTAAGTAAGAAGGGTTTTAGATCCAATTCTAGATAATCATCAATAAAACAATTTAAAGATTTGAAAATAGTTCCATGAGTTTTTTTAACCTTTTTTGAGGGCAGTATGGGTTAAGTGACTTGCCCAAAGTCACACAGATAGTAAGCGTTTCAAGTGTCTGAGGCCATATTTGAACTCAGGTCCTCCTAACTCTAGGGCCAGTGCTCTATTCACTGCACCACCTAGCCACTCCAATCAATGAGGTTTATTTAAATATTCTGATAACCATTAATTATTGAAACTTTGGATAACATCAAATAAAAAAATAAATTGGGTATCTATATGGTTTTGTTCTAACCAAAGTTGAAAGAAATATATTTAGATGCTATAAATGAAAGTAAACAAAGAAAAGACAGTAGAAACTTAAATGAGTATTCCCTAAGAATTGAGAGAAACCATGAGCAATAATCAAAAATATATATCTTGGGCTATCAACCTCCATATCAACACTTCAGGCAAACTTTAATTGAATATTGATCCCCTTAAAGACGCCCCAGGTGTGAGCTTTAAGGAGAAAGAGAAAAATGTGCCCCCCTTGCTCAGTGTGAAGGAACAATAAGCTACCTGTAGTCTTCACATGTATAGGGAAGAAACAGAACAGTATATCACTTAAATGGTTCATGGAGATTCTTATATGCTGTTTATATTTATTGAAACAGTAACCCTAACTAGCATATCTGCCTCATTATTCAGTAGACATTGTGACCTCAATCAGCATAAAAAATGTTTTTGATGAATACAGGTTTTTGGCATTTGCACAACAGATGGAGAATTTTGACTCATCAATTGTGAGAGGGAATGAAAACAGATGAAAACATTTAATTTCTTTGCTGTCCTAGAAGCATATTTTTTAGCTTATTTCTAGTGCAGTAACATTAGATCTTTGAGAATGAGAAATGTTTTGTAATGATTAGAAAGGAAGAAAAGGGCTATACTGGAGATTCTAGACTCACAGAATATCAAATTTATGAGACCTCAGAATGATTCAACCCATGTATATCTTAGCAGACTTGCCTTCTACTACATACCTGATAAGTTTTCCTCCAGCCTCCATTGAAAGGGAACCTACTATCTGCCCTAAGGGAGCTCATATTCTAATATTACATACAAACAAATTATATACAGCAGTGCAACTCAAATAGAAATGCATTCCTTTAGGCTGAATATAGACTATGATTTTTTTTTAAGCAATCGGGGTTAAGTAACTTGCTCAAGGTTACATGGCCAGTTATTTCTGGGTGTGGGGCTAAGTATCTGAGCCCGGATTTGATCCCCAGGCCATCCTGACACTGGAGCTGGTGCTCTTACTCGCTGAGCCACATGGCTATACTATGATTTTAACACATATGATATACAATATAATTTGGAGATCATCTTAAAGGGAACGCCGTTATATCTACAAAGACCAAGAAGAGTTTCATTCAAAAAGCAGGACCTTGGCAAAATTTTAAAGAAGCCGAATTTAGAAGAAAGAAAAAGCAAAAAAAAAAAAACTTCACAGAAGAATTAGAAAATAATAATCATTACATATTATTGTCCTTGTTATTATAACCAGTATTAATCTAATGCTAATCAGATGATGGATGAAAGACAACATTTATTGATATGTGACATCATGATTAAGTTTTTTTAATTAATAAAAGCATGAGTAACTTATATCAAATTTCACAATAGCAATGATACATCACTGCTGAATATTTGTTGTTTTTCACATATATAAGAGCTGACAAATTATGAAAGAAGTGCTTCTGCAATACTATTGGATGTCATTACACACTGTGACCATTTTCAATTAATTTGGATCTTGTCAGGTATGATATGTGCTCTTGTAAGTCTATCTTGAGTATGGAAGTTATGTGTTAGACTATGCCTACATTTTTGGTGTTTAGGAAGGACTAACCTCTGGTTTGGGGGCTTGCTGAACTCTTTTCAGGGCTGCTTATCTACCTGGTGTCCACCTTCTACCTAACTCTTATGTGTGGCTTCAAAGAGAACGTGCAGCAGCCACACCCTGGTAAACCATCTTGGTAGAGTGGCTAAACCAGGATTGAGGTTAATAAAAAGGCCCATCTAACCCATGCATGTGAGGACTTCCCCCTAGAACAGCTCTGCACATCCTGAGGCCTGTAGGGTATTTAAGTCCCTCAAGCAGATTGTGGGCACAATGAATCTCAGACAGCCCACAAAAATTGTAGAGGAAAACATCCTTTATAAGCAGAGGAAATCCTTTGGCTTGTTGCAAATGGCCCATTGTCAAGTCATACATCCCTAGAGGAATGGTTGGATAAGAACCATTTGATCCAACACCCCTGGAGGTGGGTGAAGCAGGTACCATGGAGTGCTTAGAACTGAGTCAGATATTTAAGATTCCAAGATCATCCATGGCATTCCAAGCCATCTCAATCAGTCATCCTGACTTGTGTTTTGCCCCTGGAATTCAATGACTCAGGGAGAGTGAGGCTGAAAAATGTGTGTAATTATACCTCAGCTAAAGCCATTTCATGAGCAAGTCAAGATATTACCCATGATGTAATGGGTCCTTTTTGAAAATGAAGGATGAATAATAACACTTCTTAGTGATATGGTAATAATACTTACCTCATAGCCAGCCGTTTAGTGAGCACTTCCTGCTAAATGGTAGAAAATAATGAGATCAACTATTGAGTCTCTGAAATCAGCAGCTTAATTTGCAGAAGAATAGTGAGTATTTGGGGTTAGGATCTGAACACACATCTTCTAACCTCAAATTAATTGCTTTTTCCATTATTTCATGTTTACTCGTGTTCAATAGCATAATTTATTGGGCATGACAATATAGAAATGAGTATATTTATATCAGAAGATTGGCAAGAATTTATTTTTAAAAAGTCAATACTAATAATGAACAGTTATAATTTGAAGTACTTTTCTTCTTTTAAAAATAAAAGACATGCCTGGAATTTTGATTATCTGCCACTAGAAAGGTCTGAACTAACTGAAATTTACGTTATTTTAATAAATTGCAGAACAATTTGAAAAAATAATTTGAGAATAAATAAAAGAAATACAATTAAACTTCATGTTTTGTAATAATCATTTTAATTATCAGAAAACACCAGCAATAATTTTAACTAGTAGGTAAGCAGAGCAGGAGGCAGACCCCCAGGTGATTACAATCACTGAACTAGTAACGAAATCAAACAAATATTACCAATATAGTAATGACAGTATTTCTGTGGTAAACCTTTCATTCCCAGGGGATCAAAGCACTTCAAAAACACTAATTAAAATGTAAATGTAGCAAAATATATGTTTTATAGATTGAAATCTGAAGTATTTTACAAACATTACCAAGCAAGTGAAGACACAGGGACAGTAGAAACTTGTAAATTGCACTTCAATCCCTTCCAGTTAGTCATGTCAAGGATTGACAGTCTCTCCCTTATAGCATTTGGTTAGATATTGGTTTTTCCCTCACACACATTTTTAAAATGAAAACACAAAACTTCTCATCTGACCCCAACTTCCTTTCTTTCACATAATCCCTTTAAGGACACTTTAGCTTAGATCTTTCTTTTACTGTTCCCCTTTTTTGATATCCAAATGTATGTATAGCAAAAGTAGTTATCATAATATATGCTAGCTTAAGCTATTTTCTTCTCTAGGGCAATAAAGATAAGTTATGTGGAACAGCCTTTAAAAACCTTGTTTCCAAAAATACACCTGAAATAACTAGTCTTTTTTAAGTTTGTACTATTTAAGTATGGTAGTAATTATAAGAACAGATTTCCATTGCACTGTTTTATAAAGAAATCAAATCTATTCTATGAAAAACAAGTACAATGCCTTATCATTTTTTTATTGTTTTTCAGTTTTAAGTGAGGCCAGAACAAGAACTGAGTTTAAAAAGAAATATTTTAAAATGACAACACAATAGATAGTTTTCCTGAAACCACAACATTATAACTTTTATTAAATGTTTAGACATTTGGGAACAGGAAAACAATAAAAAAAAATTGGGAGCAAAATCTAAAAAAACCTTTAGTTTGAATCAAAATTGAATGTTATTTTTTTTAGTCAGTAGTTGTAAGAAAGTGTAGAAGGGATTCTTCTCAGAAAATATCACTATACATAACTAAATATAACTCAAGAATAAAGACTAATATTTGGACTCAATAAAAATAAAAATTATATATATATATAATATATGTATATATGTGTATGTGTATGCATATGTGTGTATATGTGTGCATGTGTGTATGTGTGTGTGTGTATATATATCTATAGATAGATAGATATAATGACATGATACAATTGAGTTCCATTGGTATAGTACTTGAAGAATGGTATTCACAAACTTTTTATTTGGCTGAAAGAAAAACATCAAGAGCAATGAATAATAAGGAGTACAAGGTGAGAGGGGGGTAAGCTGGTTCCCAAAGAAAAAATTATGAAAAAAAAATTAGTGTTGCTGATATTGGTTTAGATGCTTTAAAAAAATTGCATAAACATTCAGTTTCATTTAATGCAGTTCTGCAAGTGTTTGAGCTTGAATACATGAAATATCTGGCTTATATATTTTATAATGAACAAAAAAGATGATTTAAGAATATTTTCCTTCAAGTATACTAAATGACTCATTAATTACAAGATTCTAGTTTCTTATCTATTGATGCCAAAAGTTGGAGGAGAGAAGGGTTGGCATAGAAATATGAATCTAAAATTCAGGAATACAGTAATGACCAGTATATACTAAGGTAAAGTGATGACATTTCTTGTTCTAAAGGAACTTATATTCTACTAAATAAAAGTTAGAGTTTTGCAAAGGGAATGCAACTAATTGACAAGGTCAGAAAAAAATCTTGGGGGTGATGAGAATTGCCAAATTGATGCCAATTATTAATGATTCTTGGAAGTTTAAATAGGAGAACAGGTAGATCCAATATTTACCACTAAATATTTCTCTCCTTTGCCCTTTTGAAATCAAATTGTGTGAGGATATTTATCACCCTAAAGACATTGATGATGATTGAAAGTGACACTGCAAATTAGAGGGAAGATTAAGCAAGATTAATGGAAAGAGAAGTCAACCCCCAAATTCAATTAAATTCAATAACTTTTGATGTTGCCTAGTGAATATTTACTCTTCTTTATGATCTTTAGTAGGTCATATGACAATTTCCACTGTGGCAATGTTACACATAAACTGGTATAATTTTTTGAGAATTGTTATCTAAGGGACTAGGAACATATTATAAAACTGTGGACCTCTTCTAAAGAATTCAGGTAGTCAACATCTAATTTAAATAGAGTAAATTTACTTCAGGTGAGATAACATTTTCATGAATAATTGATGGAATGTGAATTTAGATTGAAGCATGTCATTTTTCATTTTTATTTTTTTAATTTTGGTCTATATCTTCTTTCACAAAATGACTAATATGGAAATATGTTTTGTATGATTACACAGGTTCAACCTTTGTTAAATTGTTTACCTACTTAGGAAGGGAGAAGGGAGGGTGAGAGGGAGAAAATTTGGGACTCAAATTTTTAAAAAATGAATGTTAAAAATTGTCTTTACATGAAAAAGAAGGGGAAAAGTGTTTATATACACATATACACACATATACTTATGCATGTATATTCATGTGTGTATACATATATGTACACACATATACAGATATACTATTCCCCCTAACCTGAGGTCCACTGGAATGTAAAGGTCTTAAGGACAGTGTTGGTGTCACTTTTTTTAATTGGCCTGTAAATTGTATCTTTTTTTTTGCCTTTTGGAGGGCAATTGGGGTTAAGTAACTTGCCCAAGTTTACATGATTAGTTTTACTTTGTGTGTGTGTGTGGGGGGGGGGGTGTGTGGGTGTTAAATGTCTCAGGCCGGAACCAAACTCAGTTCCTCCTGACTCCATGTCTGGCGCTTTACTCACTGTGCCACCTAGCTGCCCCTGTAAATTGTATCTTATATTTAGTGAGTATTTGCTAAATCCTTTTTGAATTAGTGGAGGCTGCATTTTCACTACTGTTAACACCTGGAAATGTTTAATTGATGGGAACCTTGAGAAGATGTAAGTGTTGGATCATCCTAAAGGATTAGGACAAAAAGGATTTCCCCAAAGCATCCAAGAAGAATAAAGAATGTATATATTTGTCAATATCTTATGGATATATTTAGCATTAAGAATTTATGAGTTTTGCTAAGAGTATCGATTTCTGATATGTTATAATATGCATTACTTAGAAAAATACAAATAAAAAATCAGGGATAAATAAAAACAATTTCTATATACTACTTCAATGGTTAAGACTTCTGTAATATTGTGGAATTCCATGATGGTGCCATTCTTTGAACTATTGCCATTTATTGGATTTATCATCATTTGAGCTAGAATATGTATTGTGGTTTACTGGGATAAAATCTATGCCTCTGTGCCCTTGGCCTCCCCCCCAAAAAATATTTCACTATATATGGAGAAAAGAAACTATTGATTTCACTTAAGTTATTCCCCTGATCTTTACCATAACAAAAAGACAGCAATCAAAGGGACACACATTCAGTAGACTCTCAATAAAATTCATTTATTAACTGATTATATTTTTATATAGAATAGATAAAAATTGAATGGAGACTTAATGGTACATGAATATATGAAAAGATTTTATCTGAATGATTTTGACAAGTTGTTTTGTTTTCATGCAAAATTTCAAAGAATAGATGGAAGGAAGGAAGGAAGGAAGGAAGGAAGGAAGGAAGGAAGGAAGGAAGGAAGGAAGGAAGGAGGGAAAGAAGGAATGAAGGAAGGAAAGAAGAAAACTAGTATATGACCAGGAACAATGACTTTGTTTAAGTATTAAGAAAATGGTATGACAATTAAAAAAGACTCATGATAGAAAAGGCTATCTACATCCAGATAAAGAACTGTGGAGTACGAATGCAGATTGAAAAATACTATTTTCTCTCTCTTTTTTTCCTTCCTATGTTTTTTCTCTTTTGTTCTGATTCTACTTTCACAATATGACTAATGTGGAAATATGTTTAATATGGTGGTACATTTATAGCCTATATCAGATTGCACGCCATCTTTGGGGGTGACGGGAGGTGGAGGGAGAAAAAAATGGAACTCAAAATCTTCTAAAAGTGAACATTGAAAAAATATTTTTAAAAGAGAGGTTTAGAAAGAACTTCCAACCTGACTAGGGAAGAAACAATTTTATTGCAAAAGTTTAATTTCTGTCATAGAAAAAGAGGTTTGGTCTACTTTTATGCACATGTGAAATGTGTTTTTGAGACCTGTACTCTTTCAGGGAAAAAGTAATTTTTGTATTATATATTATATGCATATTTTGTATCATATGGCAAATTATTGAGTGATGAATAAAGTGGATCAGGAGGGTAAGAGATGGATTTTTTGAAAAATTTCTTTGTGAATTTTCTTTTACTTTCTGTAACTGAGGATTTATAGTTTTTGACAAAATGACATACAATACCATGACTCAAAATGGATTCTATAGCTGAAAAAGTAGTTGGCACAAGGATTAAAGTGGGAATCTATATGATTTCCATAGAGTTGATTGACAATATCAATGCAGTAAGATACATGCATTTGTATAATTTTTTACACTTATGACATCGCAAAATGAACTTTACCATTGGAATTCCAAATAGCAGGTCTTCAAACAATGCCATGTACAAGTTTATGAAGCTACTGAAATAAAAACATTTGATAACAAACTCGAAGATACTACAATGGTACTCTTTATATGTCAGTATCACTATGATCTATAGAGCAATATTCATTTTGATATGACACAAGGACTATAATGTTATTGTTCTAGAGATAAATACTATGTTTAGAGAAGTAATCAGTATAAATCAGGCGTATGGAATACTGATGCATTATTGGATATATTTCATAAATGCCCTAAGAATTGAACATGATTTAGTGTTGCTATTCTCTCCCACAAGTGGTGATAATCAGGGTCTCTGAGGGGTATTTTTTCGAAAACTCACTTTTCCAAATGAAAACAGAATGATGCACTTTTCCAATACAATATTTGAGACAAATTATGCTTTTTATTTATAAGACATATGTAAAGAAATACACACTCATGTAATTGCTTGGTATATGACAAATATGTCTACAATCAGAAGGCATTATTTAGCTATGACCTACATTGAAGCATCGAAGGAAGAAGCATACATGCAGTAATTATAACAGCAATAATAGTATTAGTTATTATTCTATTAATATCACTAAGGATAAAATGTGAGTTGTATGGATTATGACCAAGAAATCAACATAAACACTGCAAAAATTCTGAAATAAGGATGTAATTCCCACTACCCTCTTATGGACATAATGCTTTATATATTTTCATTTGAAACATAAAATTATTGAAAAAGGAGGTTAGTGTTCTTCCTTTCAGCTTTATTACCCAAACTAACTCTCCTTTACACATATTCAATGAGCTCTTGTCACTCTCCTACTTGAACATGAAGAAAACTTCTTTCAGAGAATATTTTTATAGAAATTGGAAACAAAGGAGAAAGAATTCTATTTAGTAGAAATATGCTGGTGAGTAGATTATAGAAAGAGCTCCTCCAAGATAGTGTGAAAGGGACAAGTTAATTTGATCTCAGATGAAACAAAGAAAAACCTTAGATGTGTAGTCAAAGATGTATTCAAATTCTGGTTCTGCTTTTTAGTTTTTATTTGACCTTGGGCACTTAACTCCTTTTTGTCCTTATTTCTTTTCTCATATTGTTTTCTTAAGTGAAAAATGAAAGGATTTGACCAAATGATCTTTAAGGTTGCTTATGATGGAATTGAAATATGATATAGGAAAGAGTCCATTCAGAGAGTCTGAGCAGTTGGACTTTGATTATTTGGGTACCATTATTCGTTTTACTGTGCATTTCACTAGAGTCTTATTTTCTAAATTATTAAAATCATCATTTTGGGAATATATTTAGATCATTATTTAAATTTGCATGTTATCTCATTCTATTCTACTTAAATAAAGAAGTAAATAGGCAATCTGAAGGAATTACAAATGATAAAATAATGTCAGAAAATTAACTGAAGAATTACTAAATAAATAGAAATAATCCAACCCATGACTAGAAGATCCAAAAAATTACTAAGCAATACTATACACAGTTGAAGTCCTTACCTTAAATTTGATCATTTTGCTTATAGGATTTATGTACTTCTGTAGATTAATAATCAAACTGATACATTAATGCCAAATCACAGAGCACTCTAAATAAATTATATCAGAACTAACAGCTATTTCTCTAAATTGTTATGATTCTTTCTGCCAGTTTTGTCATACTATAATAGTCAAATAATTATATTCTCCAAATATAACTACTATTTTATGTGAAAATGAATTATTCACTTTCTTCACAACTTTATAAAATGCAGGGTATTTTATTTCCTATGATATTACAGAAATATTACTTTTTCTTCTCTTATATATTTTTAGCCATTTCATCCAAAATGATATTCTTTTATCTCTAATTCTTCTGTAGCTTTTTTTGAAACAAACACAGATGTTAAAATTAATTGCTTGCTTTTTTTCCCTTTAGTGACTTCCTTTAATAATTAGTTCCATTTACTAAGTCTCAGATTGAGAACTTTAGACAGTTTTCTTTTTCTTATTGTTTTGTTGGAAGGGAGTATGCAGATGAGGATAATAGAGTCATAGAATTCTAGAGCTTGAATGTTCCTTGGAAATTATCTCATCTGATCACCTCATTTCAAATTTAACCAGTCAACTAGTACTTGTTAAGGGCGCACTATGCACAAGGTCCTGTACTAAGGCACCAGGATTTCAAAGAAAAAAATCTCTGCTGTCAGGGAGCTTATGGTCTCATGAGAGAGACAACATGCAAAAAACTATGTACAAATAGGATAAATTGGAGGTAGTCCCAGAGGTGAGACACTGCATTAAGTGATATCAGGAAAGGCTTCCTGCAGAAGGTGGGCATTTAGGTGACACTTGAAGGAATCTTTTGAAGCCAGTAAATTTTAAAAAAAAATTGGAGATGAGGAGGGAGGGAGTTCCAAGCATGGGGAACAGCCAGTGAACAAGCCCAGATTAGGGTGATGGAGTGTTCTGCTAGAAGAATGACAATAACATGGAGATAGACACTCAATAGCAGACAGTGTTGTAAAGAGGCTTGGATTGTGAAAAGTTTAAGAAAGCTAGAAAAATAAGGAAATGAGAAGTTATGGAGGGTTTTAAAAGCCAAAGAAAACTTTATATTTGAACTTGGAGGCAATAGGGAAGGAAGCCCTGAGGGTGATTGAATAGAAGGATGACATACTCAGACTTACGCTTTTGGAAAGGAAGTTCCAAGGAGACTGTGACTTTCACAAACATATAGAGCTAGGACTAGAATTAAATGTTATCACCCCTGGTAATTTTAAGACCTTACATAAATCACTTCAGTTTCTAGCTTTATTCCAGCTCTAAGATTCTATGATGAGATTAAGTCTTCAGTCTATGGAAAAGTTAGTCATTATTCATTTAAAGTACAATCTTTACACTTTATAAAGGGGCTTATTTGATTGGAATCATTTGATGATTATTCATATATCTAGGTATCATTTCTCTTTGCTTAATTGGATATATAAAGGCACTCACCTATTGTGAGGCACTTCTGAAATGTGAAAGTTCTGAGAACTTTGAGAAACAAGGATTGTTTCATTCTTTGTACTTTTATCACAAGTGGTTAGCACAATGCTTGGCCCATTGATGTTCAGTCCTTCAGTTCTGTCTGACTCTTCATGACCCAGTAGACCATAGCATTCCAGATACTTATGTTCTTGACTGTCTTTCAAAGTCTATCCAGACGCATTATTTCCAGGAAATCTCATCCATCGTTATTCCCTTATCCTTTTGCCTTTAGTCTTTCCACAGCATCAATCTTTTCCTATGAGTCTCGTTTTCTTTTTATATGGCCAAAATATTTTAGCTTCACTATTCAGTTCTTCCAAATAATAGTCAGAGACAATTTAGTATTACTTGATTTGATTTTCTTTCAGTCCAAGGAACTCTCAAAAGTCTTTTCCAGTACCATAATTCAAAAGGATCAATTCTGTAGTACTCAGCTTTCCTCATCATCCAATTCTCACATTCATACATTACTATTGTGAAAACCATAACTTTGAATATGTAGACCTTGGTCAGTTAGGTGGTGTCTCTACTTTCTGGTATGCTATAGAAATTTGCCATAATTTTCCCTCCAGGGAGCAAGTGTCTTTTAATCTCATGGCTACAGTCACCATTTGCAGTGATTTTTGAGACTGGATGTAAAATCTGATTCTTCTTCATTTTTTCTCCCTCTATCTTCCAGATACTTATGGGAACAGTTGCCAAGATTTTATTTTTATTTTTTTTTTTGCCTTTTTTGATGTTAAGATTTGATCCAGCTTTTTTTACTCTCCTATTTAATATTATTCCTTCTTCATTTTGTGACTTCAGTGTGGTATCATTTGCTTATCTGAAATTATTCCAATTTCTCCCAGCAAGCTTAATTCAGGCTTTTGATTCATTCATCTTGTCATTTCACATAATGTATTCTGCATATGTTAAACAAATAAGGTGACAATATACAGCCTTGTTGTACTCCTTATCCAATCTTGAACCAGTCAGTTGTTCCACATTCAGTATCTCAGGAGATAATATGACCAGGTACTTCTATCTCTTGGAGGACTTGCCACAATTTGTTGTGGTCCACACAATCAAAGACTTCAGTGTAGTCAACAAAGCAAAAGTAGATTTTTTTAGCCTCCCTTGCTTTCTCCATCATCCAGTGGATGTTGGCAGTTTGGTCTCTAGTTCCTCTGCCTCTTTGAAAACCAGTCTACACATCTGATAATTCTTAGTTCACATATTGCTGAAGCCCAGCTTGCACTATTTTAAACATAATCTCACTGGTGTGTAAATACGGACAAGTGTTTAATAGTTTGAGCATTCTTTGGTATTGCCCTTCTTTAAGATTGGGCTACAACCTGCCCTTGTCCAATGCAGTGACCACTGTTGAGTTTTTCAAATTTGCCGATATATTGAGCGCAACACTTTAACAGTATCATCATTTTGGATTTTAAATACTTCAGCTAGAATTCAATCATCTCCACTAGCCTTATTTTTATCAGTGCTTGCTCTGGCCCACTTGACTTCCCTCTCCAGTATGCATGACTCTATCTCTATAACCGCATCATCATGTTTACCAATGCCATTAAGATCTTTCTTTCATATATTTTTTCTTCTTCTGCATATTCTTGTCAAAAGGGGAGGCTAGGTAGCACAGTGGACAGAGTACATGGCATGGAGTTAGGTACACTTATTTTTTTAAGTTCAAATCTGGCCTAAGACACTACCATTGTGACCTTGGAAAAGTCACTTAATCCTGTTTGATTCATTTTCACCATCTGTAAAATGAGTTAGAGAAGAAACTGCAAAGCACTCCAGTATCTATGCAAAGAAAATCCTCTATTAGGTCACAAAGTGTTGAAAAAAAATAAACAACAAAAATATTCTTGACACCTCTTCTTAGTCACTTATATTTCAGCTAAGTCCCTGCCATTTTTGTCTTTTATCATGATGATTTTGCATGAAGTATTCATTTGATACCTCCACTTTTCCTGGGGAATTATCTTGTCTTTCTCATTCTATTATTTTCTTTTATTTCTTTGCTTGAATCATTTAAGAAAACCTTCTTATCTCCCCTTGCTATTCTCTGGAATTCTGCATTGAGTTAAGCATATCTCATCCTTTCTCATTTGCCTTTTACCTTCCTTCTTTCCTCAATTATTTGTAAAGCCTTATCAGACAAGCATTTTGCTTGCTTGTTCTTTGTTTCCCCTTTGGGATGATTTTTGTTTCTGCTTTCTGTACAATGTCACTCTGTCTACTAGATCTAATCCCTTAAATCTTCTCATTAGCTCCACTACATATTCATAAGGGTTATTATTTAGATCATACTTATACATTATGATGGTTACTCCTACTTTCTTCAATTAAATATAAATTTTGCAATAAGAAGCTTATGATCTGAACCACCTTCAGCTCCAGATATTGTTTTAACTGTATAGAGCCTTACCATTTTTGCTTTGTAGCCTAATTATTAACTAATTATTTACTATTAATTATGTAGCATATAATTAACCTGATCTTAGTAATGATGATCTAATGATGGCCCTGTGTAAAGTTGCCTTTTGGGTTGTGGAAAAGTGTTTGCTATGACCAGTGAGTCACAGAGAAAAAAAACCTTATTAGTCTCTGCCCTGCTTCATTTTGAACTATAAGGTGAAACTGGTCTGTTATTCTAATTATCTTTTGATTTACTATTTTAGTATTCCAATACCCTATGATGAAGGTGACTTTTTAAAATTTCATTTCTAGAATATGTAAGCCTATTCATAAATAGAACTGAGCAATGTTCACCTCATCAGCGTTAGTGGTTGGTGCATAGACTTGTATTACTGTGATGTTGAATGATTTCCCTTCAATTAGAACAAATATTATTCTGTCATTTTTATATTATACCCCAATACTGTTTTCCTCATCCTTTTATTGAGCAGGGGAACCATTCTATTTCTTCTAAAAGATTCTTTCCCATAGTAACATATGTAGTGATCACATTAACTAAATTCACCCATCCTGGTCCATGTAAATTCAGTGGCACCCAATATATCTATATTTAATCTTTCCATGTTCTGTTTGTTCATATCCAGCTTATATTGATTCATAGATCTCATATTACAGATTATCATGCAAAATTGATCTTTATAATATCAGACTTTCTATCCATCATGAGACACATCCACAGCTGAACAGCCTTTCAGGTTTGACCCAACCACTTCACTCATTTTGAAAGTATTTGTAGCACCATAGCTTGGTTCATAGTAGGTACTTAATCAACAAGCACCAATTTATGCCTTTTTAAAAAATTTGGTAACCCCTTATTAGGCAACTAGATGGCCCAATGAATTTTGGACCTTGCTTCAGAAAGAGCCAATTTCAAATTCGGCATGAGACACACTTACTACATATGTGATGCTGAAAAGTCACAACCTCTATTTGCTTAAAGGCAGCTAGATGACTCAGTGGACAGATCATTGGGCTTAGATTCAGGAAGACCTATGTTCAAATCTAATCTCAAATATTCACTAGCTGTGTAACTCTGTCATTTGACCTGTGTTTGCTTTAATTCACTGGAGAAAGAAATAGCAAATCACTCAAGTATCTTTGCTAATAAAACCCCATACAGGGTCACAAAAATTCAAACATAACTGAATGACTGCACAACAACCACCAAAAAATCCCTCATTATATTTGTAGGTAGTCTACTGCACTCTATCTTTCACTAGTTTATATTTTGATTTTCAGGTGTTATGAAATTTTTTCTTCTATGTCTTTTCTCCCCAAGTAGATAATAAATTTCAAGGAAGACAGCAATGTTTTTTTGTATATTCTAAAATACTTAATGTAATATGATGGATACTTCATGACTCAGTGAATAAGTTTGCATTGTATTTGGACTAAACTCATTTGAGCTTCTTAGAGATGAACTCTTCTATATACCACTATACAGGATGTGCATATTGTCGAAATAACATATCATTAATTACCAAACAAATCATACAACTTTACTAATTCTTGACTAATCTATGCAGAAGCCTTTTCACTTCCCCAGATTTAATCATAAGCTTCATGACCAGAAGCATGTGAAATACTGTAAGTTTCAATGTTTTCCTTTTCTTAGTGTTCTCACACAAAAGTATCTATGTAATAATGTCTGATTTATTTTTTAAAAGGTATGCCAAGCTTATATATAAATATTTTTAGTATGACTTCACATGTATAGTCAGTATCATATACCTTGTCTTCTCAAGAGGTCAGAGAGAGACTGGTTCAAAGTAGCGAACCTGGAACTTGGAATTTATAAAATTGGATGTTAAAAATTTTGATGTAATTGGGAAATATTGACAAAAAGTAACATTTTAAAGTAAAAAAAAAACATATTAAGGAAAAAATAAGTAATGGAGCTGAACCTATGTAGCAGCAAGCACCCCAAGCATCCTCAGGGTTTGCTGCCACCACAGGTTCTTGGATCTGCTTTGATAAAGGAAAGCAACTCAAAATGGGTTAACAATCTTGCTTTAATCAGTCAAACATGTATCGCTTACCTCGTTCAGTGGGAAAAGGTCAGCACCCCGAAGTTCAGAGTATACAGGCAGAATTATCAATTCAGAAACAGATCAAATAGACAGCTTTCCAAACTGTCCAACCATTACATCCATAACAAATCAACATCTGGGTTTCAACATCTGGGTTTTTCAAAGCCAGGGGGCTCTGGACAATGGCTTCCCATAACCCATATCAAATCACAGAACACTTCTCAGAGTGAGCCTCAAAACAAAGCCTCAAATCAGGGTTTATATACCCTTCTCCTGGCTCAGAGAATGTAACAACCTTATTGACCCACTGGCCAATCAAGAAGTATCTACTGAAAAACAAGCCTCCCACCCCAGGTTCCAGGTGCACTTTAGCCTAGGGGCAGGGAAGATCTTAAAAATTTACATTCCCATTACAACCTACCATGGAGTCATATGTACAAAAACACATAGATACACAGGTATATATACACCCATATATATTCCATGATCTAGGAAACATAATCAATTTTTTCTACAATTTCTTTTCTCTCTTCCACTAAACTTCCAAATCCACTTCTATTGTCCAATATATTGACAACAAAATCCCTCTTAATACCTATTTTAGCAAAATATCGGGGCTTAACATTTATGAGCTTACTTATACCCTGAATTAGACAGGATGGATGGAAATAGATAGATGGAAATCTCTTTGATTATATTTGTCACACTGCAAATAGTGCATTGATTTGTATTTATATTATTCATCGATTACCTACAAGAAAATTATTTGAACATGGGAAAAGGAGTGTGCAACAAACAAGTAAAATCTATCCACTGTTATTCATATTCAAATCTAGGATATTTTCCCCTTTTTTCTTCCCTTCTCTTCCAGTTCTTGTCTCTCCTCTTTTCTCTTCTCTGCTCTTTTCTTATACTTTCCATTTCTTTTTCTTTTCCTTCCCTTCCCCTGTGATTACATTTTATTTCCCTTCTCCTTTCCCTTTCACAGCTCATTCTCTTCCCCTTCCTTCTCTTCACTTCTCTCTTATTTTTTCTTCTCTTCTCTATTTTCCCATTCCTTCCTGTTTTTCTCCCTTCCCTTCACTTCTCATCACATTTCTTTTCCCTTCCCCCTTTCTTTTCATTCCCCTTCTCTTTCTTTTTCTTCTCTTCTCTTTCCTTCCCACTTTCTTTCCCTAATCTTCTCTTTTATTCCCCTTTGCCTTTGTTTCTCTGCCTTCCCTTTCCTCATCTTTCCTCCCCCAATGTTCCTTTTCCTCCCCCCTCTTTTCCTTTTCTCTCCTTCCCTTCCCTTCTGTTCCTTTCCTTTCCTTTTTCTCATACCATTCCCTCTCCTCCCTTCTCCTTTCCTCTTGACAAGTGGTTCAAACTTTTTATTCAGAATGAGATTGTGGTTAACTAAAATCTTCAGATTTCCTTTATTTGAACTATAGCAGATCAAGACAAGCCATCCTGAAATGTTAAAATTAATTCTGTAAAACTAAATGCTTTAGATCTGTCCCCATTGAATTCTATCTTGTTAATTTCAAGCCATTATTTCAGGCTTTCTAGATCATTTTGAAAATTATTTCATTTTATTATTAATTCTCATATTTTTATCAGTTGCAAATCTGATAAATATGTTTTCTAAATTTATATCTCAGTCACCAAAAGAACTGCTGAATAAGATACAGCCAATATTGGATCCCTGTAGCACATTATCGGACACTTCCTTTTGGGATGGCAGATCTTTTTAATACATACATTGTGATGTTGCTAAGTGCCCAATCAGTTATTTATTCATTTTGAAATAGTGCCTTTGATTCTACAGTTCTATCTTGCATTAAAGAAAAAAAAAGGAAGGAAGGAAGGAAGGAAGGAAGGAAGGAAGGAAGGAAGGAAGGAAG